>NW_015386453.1:1164147-1190368 GCF_001527695.2 Protobothrops mucrosquamatus | reverse complement strand
TGTGTGTGTGTGTGTGTGTGTGTGTGAATATTTTACAAAGCAAGGCCACAAGCAACTTTTAACCAGCAGCTGTGGCACACAAGAAATGAGAAAGAAAACTGAAAGAATCCTCTGACTAAACTGAAGTGAATTAATACATCTGGCATTCAGCTCTTGGTTCATTTCAACATCAGACTTGCATTCACCTTTGGTGGGTTCATTTCAACATCAGACTTGCATTCACCTTTGGTTGATAAACACCCACCTGTTCAAGGAATTTAATTAACACTATTCAAATTCTTCCTGTCTTGAATAGATCCAGGATCTGCCTGGCATTGCTGTTTTGGGTAGCAAGCACGTGGTCGGTAACATTAACTAACATACAGGAACTAAAATTGATACTAGATAAAAATGAACTGCCAAGACAGATGTTCTTATGGTTCTATACTCTACTGTTACCATTCCCATCTTATCAAGTAACATCACAAGATGGTTCACGATAGACTCTTTTCTCCCACTGGCATTAAATGGGAAGCTGATATATTGCAAAGCATCTTTACAATTTTTCCCTGATCCCATTGGCATTCCAGCAGGTAAAGAGAGAGTAGCAGTTGCTGTATTTGAACATGTATCCAGAAAAACATCAAAGGTAAGTTGTGACCAAGAATATCATGCAAGATAGGGATATAGTTGAGAAACTCGTTTCACTTTTGGTAAGAGAGCATTTTATGAGCTACCACACTTATTTTGACAGCCACTTTTGATATAATCAACTTTACACACTCAACATTTCAGAAGTACCCAGAAGCCTAACAAGATTGTCTTATTTCCTAAAGAACTCCATTCTGGAATTAGAATTTATACTATTATTGTGGGCACTCTCTTAGCCCCCATATTTTTTTCATGTCATTTTATTTTAGCTACATTTAAAATTAGTCAATTGATTAGCCAATCAAATTTTAGTTTTAAATCTTGAGGTATAGCTGCCATTTGCCCAAAGTACAGTCATCTTTGTACCAACAGGGAAGACAATTTGCACAGCTTGCATTAGGAAGCATTGACTTATTCAACTTTTATCTGAATCCAAATGCCATTGGGTTATCAAAAGGGACCATAACTGGTTGGGGGTTTTTTAACATACAAAACTGAGCAGGGTTTCCTGTCAAAACCATATGATGTTTTATGCAAAATTTGAATATGCATAGAAGGGAAAGAGAGAGATAAAATCTATCTAGGAGTGAACAGCAATTTGGTAGTACATGCCTGATGGCTTACTGTTTGTTCTTCAGTTATGCATTGTAAAGCATTCTTTACTCCAAGACCACCTCCCTTTTTCTGGAGGTTGATAGAAATAAACTTTCCCTCTGACAATCCTTCCCTCATTCTGATTTTTAATGCACAATTTAAATCCTCAAACTAAGTTTTGGAAACTCCCATCTCCATCCCATATTATACAGTATATTATCTCTGTTTCAGGGCTGCCAAAGGAAATAAGTCAGTATGACTTCTGGCTGGAGGAGAGCTCATTTTAAGCTGTACCTCAGAGCCTCACAGTGACGGAAGTTACAATCTTCAGAAAATATTACACCATTCTTCATGTGCTGAGATCATGGTCCTAAGGATATTAGTGTGCCACTGGATCAGACTACATGTCCACTCCATTTAGCATCTTACTTCAAACATGGCTAGCCATTTGCTCTAGAAAGCCCCCAAACAGAACGAGTATGTAACATAATGTGCTAGTTCCATTTAGATCTAATGGAAAATATCAGGCCCTAGAACCTTTTCCAAGAAGCATATAACCTCTTTTAAAACCGTTTTATATCTTGGAATAGCAAACTCCATAAATTTCCTATTTACTGTGAGAACAAATATTTTTTTGTCTGTTCTCTCCACTACATTTTGTCTGTTCTCTCTACTACATTTGGAGTAAAATTTTGCTTCTACTGGTAAACAAAAAATATTTTTCTTTATCCTTTCCCATTATACCGTTGATATGTATAAATATTCTCTTCTACGGATAAATACATAAGAATTGAACTGTACTTCCATTTAAATCCTCTTTGGCCAGATTTTGACTCCTGCCAAAGGATTTTTTTTTTTGGCAGAGCTTTTCTTATTTAAAACACTTAACTCAATACTGCTGTTATTCCATTTTACCCATAGATATTTACTGAAAGGAAGAAACAAGAAAAGCCAATTTGATGTATGAGAATTGGTAAGAGAAAGAAGTAGGTCATCTTCTATGCCACTGACAGACATTCGTTTTGATTACAATGGTCAAAAAATGTGTTTAACAATTAAACTGAAGGAATTAAAAAAAAATATCCTGGCCATAAAAGCAACACACAAACACAGAGCACTTGAGAGGGGGAATCCACCTAAATGGATCCAGTGGCTCGGAGCAGATAACTTAATGGTGTTTAGATAGGTACCTTACACCAGAGATCCACCCACTCGAACCAAGTACGTCCATAGCCCAACAGAGTGGACACAAACCTAGATTTAAGGACAGGTAGGGGGTACCTGGGAGCGATATAAGCCGAGCCCAGGAATTTACCTGTAGTTAAAAAGGGGGAAAGGCAGAAGCCCCATAAGACGCCACAAGACGGGGCAGCAGAGGCCAAGCCCATATTCTGCCTATACTTACCATATGCGCTGCCCTTCCGCTTTACCCAAGGGGGCCCTTTCCCCTCCCCTGGCCGGCCAGCAAACTCATCCCCTCTCCCACCACTTACCGAAACGCTCCCACTCGGCCCGGTCCAGCGCGTCCATGATTTCGTAGAACTTGCACATGACCGCTGGCGGCAAATCGTAAAGGAGCCGGGTCGATCCGGAACCGGCCATAACCCCCTGGTCTTCGCTATGACTACCGCCCTCCACCGCCCAGGCCAGGCCATAGGAGAGGCTGGACAAGGGGGAGGGGAAAAAAAAGAAAAGAAAAGGGGGGGAGGGTGAGAAAAGAAAAGGGGCTACTTCCCCTTTAAACAGCACTCAGGATGAGGAAGAAAAGGATCGTTTCGGCAGGCTCCCGCTCATCCTCCTACGCATGTGCCAATGGCAACGTGCACTTCTCTCCAGGCGCGTCGCCGTCCTACGCAGAGCAGCCATCTTGGATGTGGCAGGCGTCATTGGACAACCCGTTTGGGAGTCCCTCTTTTTAGGCACTCGCTCCCCTCCCACACACAGAGCTGCTCCGAGTAGGGGTGATCATTTTAGGCTGTAATGTTTAAAGGTTTTACTTATGATTTAGTCTTAGCTGTCGTGGCTTTCGACGGCAGGGTTAATGATGTCAAGCCGCCACACACCTACACACACCCACACCCCATGGCCGCGCTATCACTCACTTGGGGACATCGCGGAGTTACGTTGTGTAGGCTGCTCAGACGTTGCAGGTCCTTCCTAGAGGTGAGGCTTACGAATCGAAGCGTGCAAGACGATGTTCTGCTGCCTTTATTTGGGAGTAAACTCCGTTCGATTTAATGTACCCGTTTCTCGCTGAATTTGGGTAAGCGTGGGATTACACAAAAAGCCTTTCTCTTTGTTTTCTGCTGCAGCAGAGCACATAGACCTGAACTTTATCCAAACTGACAGCAGAATAAGTGAAAAATCGAGGCTTGATAAAGGCAGCCAAACCAAATAGTATGTCAAGATGACAATTCAAATTAATTTCACATACGTGATGGAAGCAGGACAGAGATAACTTTAAACTGAAGCCCAGATAACATCACTCAAACTTGTTATTCTATTCATTCAAGTATACTAAAGCACTTTTCTGCCCTCTACGTATGCTTGCTTGATTGCAAATTCCAGATTTGAGTCCAAATAGTGGAATTCCACATTATTATGAAATCTGCTTTACTTACTAAATCATTACTCAGATGCCCCTATATACCATTCAATGGAGCAGAACAGTTCCGAATAGTAAAACTGCATAATTCAGGGGTGTCAAACTCAATTTCATTGAGGGCCACATCAGCATTGCGGTTGCCCTGGGGGTGTATGTGTGTGGCCAGGGTGGGTGCAGCCTACTGGGTGGGCGTGGATGGAGTGGGTGTGGCCTACTGGGTGGGCATGGTCAGCTCTACATCATTCCTGTCAAGGGTGCCTGTGGGGACCTGGGCAGGAATGGGACAGATCTGAGGGTCTCTGGCAGAAGGGGGTGGGACCAGGGCAAGTGCCAAGGCATGGTCCACTGGAGGAGCCTCACTGTTCCTCTCAGGCCATGCGGGGGGGGGCCTGGATGGTGGTGCGGGCTGCTGGGAGCCCTGGGCAGCAGAGGTCAAATGCCCAGCCTGGCCCTTGAGCACCCGCGGCACCAAGCCCAGCTCCACTTCTCCTCCTCAAGGCTGCTGCTGCTGTGCTTGCTCTCCTTACCCAGGTTGCTCATGATGGGTACGAGGGCAAAGTCAGAGGGAGGCCCATTTCCTCTCCATGGGAGGAGACCCGGCTTTGTATCCAAAGCTTCCTTAGCAATAGGATGGTAGGCCCCCAGGATAGGCCAGGAGGAGGGGGCAAGGGGATGGTGAAAGGGCAGCAGGGCAGGACTAAGGCAGGACTTCCCTCAGACCCTCCCTTTCCTTCTTTCCTTCCTAAGTACAGAGTGGTGGGAAAATATTTGAGATGAGGGAGGGAGAAAAACAGGCAAGAAACGCAGCTGGGGAAGTGTCACCCTTCGTGAGGAATGAAGAAATACACCATCGCCTGGAAGTGGCCAGCACATGGCCCTCACCTACTTCACATATCTGGCTTGGTGGGCTCTGGAGGAGGGGATGCCATGAGCAGTGTGAGAGTCAACGTTACGCAATGCCGCCCAGCCCCCATCCTGCCTGGTTTCAGCAGGCAGCGGGGCACTTTCCTCACAGCGCCAAGAGGCTGAACCAGGCGGCGCAAATCCAAAAAGCGCGATGCTGCCCAGCCCCCATCCTGCCCAGTTTCGGCAGGCAGCGAGGCCCTCTCACAGCGCCGAGAGATTGAGCCAGGTGGCGCGAAGCTCGCCAGCTTTGCACCTTGCTGCCTGCTGAAACTGGGCAGGCTGGGGGCTAGGCAGTATTGCACTTCTCGTCAGATTTGTGCCACCCGGCTCAGCTCTTGGTGCTGTGAGAGCACCCCGCTGCCTGCTGAAACCGGGCAGGGTGGGAGCTGGGCGGCCTCGCTTTTCTTTTTGGATTTGCGCCACCTGGCTCAGCCTCTCGGTGCTGTGAGGAGAGCGCCCCGCTGCCTGCCGAAACCCCTCCCCCAGAGCCCATCAAGCCGGATATGTGAAGTAGATGAGGGCCATTTGCTGGCCACTTCCAAGCGATAGTACATTTCTTCATTCCTCACAAAGGGTGACACCTCCCCAGCATGCACCCAGGAGGTGGGGCCGACGCGGCAGGGGCTGGTTCCTAGCTGTTTCCAGACAGCCTTGTGGAGCTAAGACTGAATGTGTTTCAGCATAGAGGGCCACCACAAAATTGTACATTGGCTCCCAGCTGGCCAGGGCCAGGGCCAAGGCAGAAGGGGCCGTTCCCTCACTGTTTCCAGGATGGCTTTGCGGGCCACATGAAACCACTTCGTGGGCCGCATCCGGCCCCCGGGCCTTGTGTTTGACATGTCTGGCATAATTGGAAGAAAATTTCTGAAAATATATATTCCTACAAGCATCAATGAACTCAACTGGCCTTGGAACAGATGTACACTTAATTTTTTTGATAGAAAATTCACTGCTGATTTTGTTCACTGACATAAATTATTTCTGCCCAAATCACGGCAGGCCCAATATTAGCATTACCGTACCTGTCTTGAACAAATCTGATGGTAGTAGAGAGATTTTTTTCTGCAATTCCTTACAGTAGCCCTATTTAAGCAATTAGGCAGAAGCTGCTAGTTTAGGTAATAAATTCTGATTGTTGTTCATGGTTGTCCACTATTTGAAGAAAAAGATGCTATCTGGGTGTTCCTGGATAAATACAGATTGTAGAACCTCCCTTTTTACGATCCCTTAATTTGGGATAGAGTCCAGGCGACTGAATGGATGCAGCAGATATTTTTGCACCCTAGTAGAGAAATATCTGTAGCTACCTAGGTTTGAACCTTCCACGCACACCGCTCTATAAATTCAGATGGTAAAAATGCATATTTATTTTAATACAAATACAGGTAGCCCTCGACTTATAACCACAACTGAGCCCAACATTTATGTTGCTAAGTGAAACATTTGTTAAGTGAATTTTGCCCCATTTTACGATCTTTCTTGCCACAGTTAAGTGAGTCACTGCAGTTTGTAAGTTAGTAACACAGGGTTGTTAAGTGAATCTGGTTTCCCCATTGAGTTTGGTTGTCAGGTCACAAAAGGTGATCACATGACTTCAGAACAGTGCAACTGTCATAAATATAAGTCAATTGTCAAGCATCTGAATTTTGATCATATGACCACAGGGATCCTGCAGATCCTGTGAAAAATGGTCTTAAGTCCCTTTTTTCAGTGTGTTGTAACTTCAAACAGTCACTAAATGAACTTATAAGTTGAGGACTACCTGTACTGATTCTATGGAAAATGTAATTATTATTAGGTTTGTACAGTACTTCTAAATCCAGCTTGGTGGTTCCTTCCAAGGACTAGAATGGGAGTCTGAAATATGACTCCCATTCTAGCTCCCTGAATATCAGTAAATATAATATAGCAAGAATCTG
The DNA here is from genome assembly GCF_001527695.2 of Protobothrops mucrosquamatus. NCBI lineage: Eukaryota > Metazoa > Chordata > Lepidosauria > Squamata > Viperidae > Protobothrops > Protobothrops mucrosquamatus. The sequence goes on along the minus strand of NW_015386453.1, from coordinate 1,183,714 downwards.
CTTTCTGTAATGTGTGTATTAACAGCATTTTCTTTCTGCTTGGTTCAGGAGACATTTCTTATTTTTTAAAGCCAGCATTAATATATCATAGTTTAAATAATTTCTGAGAAGAACTTACTAATTTTTCTGACATATGAGATTTGTCCCTAAGACTGGGACAGTTGCTTAGCTGAAATATCATAGGATGTAAAAACCAGTTATGTGATGGCTTGCCTTTTTATTAGTTCATAATTTCTTATCACACCAATCTTCCAAATGGCAACCTCTTATAATCCTAAACAGAATCAAGCAGTATTCAGGACAAGAAATAAAAGGGTAAAACAAGTTACATTGTGCCAGAAATTTGACATTTGACTTGGGAGAAACAAATGGTGAAAAAGCCAGGGAGGGGGGATCCTTCCCCCCCGATTTTGGACCAGTTTTCAGTGGGGAAGGTCAGTTCTGGAAATGTATAGATGTTCATCCAAAGAACCATACTTCTAGGTCAGTGATGGCAAACCTTTTGGAGACCGAGTGCCCAAACTGCAATCCAAAACCCACTTATGCATCGGCGGGTGGGTGTGGCCCATTGGGTGGGTGTGGCCCATTGGGTGGGCGTGGCTGCGGTGGTAACGGCAGACTGGGTGGGACTAAAAAGTTCAATCAATCAATTCCAACTTTGCAAGATCTTTTTTTTTCCCGTGAGTTGAAATTGACTGATTGAACCTTTTTTTTTTTTTGCACATGGCGGCGGAAGCCTAAAGCGAAAAGGTTTTATAAAACCCAGCTGAAGGCCTAAGACTGGGACGACGGCGCGCGTGCCCACAGAGAGGGCTCTGCGTGCCGCCTCTGGCACCCGTGCCATAGGTTCGCCACCACTGTTCTAGGTATTACCGTATAATATTGCTCTCTGTGATTAACATCTTTGGATGAATAGCAAATTATGTATCTGAGGATAAATTTATAACTTAAAAAAAGAAAGTATGAACTTCCCTATGGTAGCACTTGGAGGGGGGCATGAAGTCCCAAACAATGAAAGTGAGTTGCAGTGATCTCAGGGACAGTTCTGAGATTGGACAATGGAGGTGTTCCAGGTTCTTTAACCTGGAAGTGTTTTGGGGGCAGCCTTTCTCTACCCACGAATTCTGGATTTCAACATTGGACAGATGAGTGGAAAGTGATACAATGATGCTGCTTCCTAGGAGTCAGTGGGGGCGTTTAATGATTTGCAGGGGGATGATCTTGGTGGTTATTGATCCAGTAGACGGGAGACTATCACTGGCTCTTATGATCAGGATGGCCTATAATAAAAATGTTGCTTCCAGTTTGTGATAGGGAATATAACCAAGGCATATACAATGCAGAAGGAATATGACAGATAAGGCCAGTATTCCTCTCTCTACAATCAAGATCCTGATAGCTATCAGATCTTAGAAAAGTATATTGTTCAAGCAATGTTGATGAGTTTGATATGTAGTTTCTGATGTTCTGAAAATATATGATGTCAAGAAAAGCAGATCAGGTTTGGTATGAAGCAGAAGCCTGAAAGCTAAATAACCTACTAGATTCTTGAGAGAGAAGCCCTGTTTGAAATTAGCCAGTGGATTTCTAGTTTAGATATGAAATCTCTCCTTAGCTGATCATCTCTGTCATCTGATTCAGAAGCTGAGAAGAGATAGCAGGAGCAATTCCATTGGTATCAAGATTTGCATTCCCACTACAAAATCTTGCATCTAAACTTCAGATATCACTAATAAACTGGCTGACCTGATTTGAGCTAGCTGCATTTTCTCTCTCTCTCCGCCCCCCCACCCTTGGGTGCATCTGAAGGAGCAGCTAAGTTCCACTTTGACATCCATCTAGTTTTTCCAATCCATCTGCAGATAATTTATTATTTGACTGATTTACATGGCAGTTCCCGGAAAGCCACACAAGGCTAATTCTAATCTGAAGTACAGTGTTACTACTTTCATTTATGATATGTTCACTACTCAGGACCAAGAATGAACGAAACTAATTGCATATGCATTAGTGTTCATGCAACTAGCTACTTTTAGGTCTGCTCCTAGAGTTCATGAGTGCAAAGCTTGTCCTTCTTGAGCCTGTATCATGAAAGGTTGACAAATGGGTAAAATTTTATAATAAGCTTCTTTCTCAGGTACACCAAGGGGCTGGATCATCAGATGAAGATTTCTCTCTCATAATTCCAGTATTTCCAGAACTGGGAATTTCTGGCTTTCAGAGCCATACAGGTTCATGAAAATGATATTAATTGCCAAAATAATATTCTGTTCTAAAAGTAAATGAAAAAAAATGAGTACCAAATAGAAAGTGGAAACAAATGCAGGAAAAACCTTAATACTTTTTAAGAAATACAAATAGCATTTTGAAATTGAGCTTAAGAGAAATTGAGGGCATTCGCCAGAGCTGTGCCAAGTTTTGTGCAACACCGAAGGAGCTGCAATTCAGTCTCCTGATCTTCCGAAGAGCCACAGACCCTCCAATTAGATCCCTCAAAAACTGGATGAAATGTTAGGCCTTTTTCAGAGAGCAAATGTATTAGGATAAGAATGGGAGCAGGACTCTGGAAAGCTTACTATCATGCCCATCCAAAAACTTCCCCTCAAGCTCTCAAACAGCTGAAATTTGTGGCAGTAAAATTCTGTCATTTCTGTCACTGAATTCTGGCAGTAGGGGATAATATGTTATTGGGCTGGCTGCATGTGCATAATCATTAAGACCAAGCTGAAGAACTTTGAGTAATGCATTTGCACTGAATTTCTATAAAGGCAGCATAGATAGAGGCTAACATTAAGAGAAAGGATAACATTTCAAATTTGATGACGTTTTTCAATGGTTTGGCATTTTGGAACAGTGTAGAAAAGAAAGCACCAACACCTTAGAATTGTGCATCATAAGATACCACACAAATCTGAATTCCTTTTTGGTTCTAATGAAAAATGTTCAGTATGATGTAATAGAAGTGAGTTTGTATCATGTTCCCATAATGCACGGGTGTCAAACTCGCCACGTCACGTGATGTGTCGCGACGTATCACGACTCTTTTTGCATTGCCGGCAATGGGGTGGGCGCGGCTTAGGTATGATGAAACCGGCTCATGGGCCGGCAGTTTGACACCCCTGCCATAATGAAAAGTATGTTCTCCTTTATTGAATAAACGAGATTGGTTTAACTTTGCATTAACTGTAGATAAGAGCCTTAATATATGAGGGCCACACAATATGTTAAGTCTCCACTGGCAGTAATTTCCTGGTCCCCATTCTCCGTACTGCCATTGGTCAGCCAAAAATAAGAGTGGCCACAACTTTTTTATATTAATATTCTGTCTTAAGAATCTCAAGTATTAGGCAGATGCTAATGATATCCACAGCCCAGCTACAGTATTAATTTGGTATATTTTTGAATACATTGGGCCTTAGATTCCACCGACATGGTATAGCTAATCGTTATAGTTGTTCTGTGATCTCTTATATTGTAACTATTTGATCAATAATTTCTAGTTTCAGAAATATTGCCCTAAAACAATGTTGAAAAAATGCTTCCTGTAACATAAAATAAGCATTCATTACCATACTATTAAAAATTAAATTTAAAATATACATGTCTAACTTGTATATTTGATGTATAAAATGTTATGCCATGTGATAGGGATCTAAAAAGTGATGATCAGTTATATTAATAAATAATATAAAACACTGTAGATGAAAAGAGAAACATCCAACCTAGAGTTTTATGAAACTCAAAAACGTCTTCTGCACCCTGAGAATTTTTTTGGGGGGGTCGGATTTAATTTTTTAAAAGAAATATTCTTGCAACAGTGAAATCTGGCCACTTTTCAATCAACTCAAAAGCTAAAAGACATCCTCGGCCACAACAGAGAAAAAAATATTATATTTTAATGGCAGGGCAGAACATTTCTACCCTGGTAATAAAAGGGTCGAACAGATCTGTAACATTTTACATAGGTTTATAATCCAATTCTAGCACAGAATACAGTACTTACCAACATGAGATGCAACTAGATTACTGTGTAGAATGCATGCTGAGTGCTAAAACCGGGCCTGCATGTATTTTTAACATAAAAATATAAATTATTTTTTTATGTGAATGCATATATATATGCAGTTTCCATAGTATTTTTCCCCAAAAGGAAGAGGAAAATGCTTGTTTTTAACAACAAAAGATAGAGACACTCATAAAGAAAGGACTTTTTCTTGTAAATTTATAAGGCAAACGTTTTATATAATAAATAGGATACAAGGGTAGGGAGGGATTTTGGTGGATTTCTTTTAAACATATACATGTACATTCAGACGGATTTTGTTATTTTCTTACTGAAATTATACAAATTTTCCTTTATTAAATTTCTTTTTTCTTCTTTTTTTTAAATATAGTCAGTGCTTTCAGTCTTTTTTTTTTTTTGGCTGTAGACAAAACCTACAAAAAGAGCAATCAATTTTTAAGTTTTATTAAACAATCTACTCAGAATTCTTAAAAGTAATTGTCCCAAAAATGCATCAAACAAATGCAAAGTGTGGTCAGGAAGTATGGGTGGGGGGTACACAATAAAGTATATTTTTAAAAATTCTTCAAAAGAGCCAAGGAAGCTCTACTTAACCTCAGTGGAAAGTTTAATATTTTTCCCTAAAATTAGAGATTTAATATAGAAGGATCATTCATATGGATCGACAGTGATTTCTCGGCATTAAAAATATTAGTGGGGCAATCCTTAGACAACATACAGCCCAACTAATAAGAGTGTTAACTATGATTTTTTGGAGAGTTTCAATGCTTTCTTCTTTGATAACACTTATAATGCTAGATCCTCCTGATTTGCTACTTTATTCTTCCTCCCTTAATGAGTGTTCAGTGAAGGAATCTACAGCACCACCTTATTTTTTTCCTATATTGCCTTCTGGTGGTGGATTATTAAAAATGAAAACTTGATAAAGTTCTCCCTGGATTTTGTTTCTTGTTTTTACTATTGCATTCCCGCCAAATGAATGTTTCAATGAAGGACTCTAAGCATATTCTAATTTCTTTGATACACTGACTTCTGGTAGTAGATTATTAGAAATTGAAGCATATAAAATACCCTGGGAAGTTGTTAAAAAAATTGTCTAAACTACCCCTTTCTCCCTACTGCCAATGGTAAGACAAAAATAAAAGTATATACCTTTCCTCCCTTTTAAAATATATACATATATTTGACACTCACATTTGAAGCATTTGTGCCTGGAACAATTACTTTACAGAAATGTTCACGATACATACTCGTGGACCATTAAAATAAACACACACACACACACACACAAAAGGTTTTCATTGACATTCCTTTTTTCAGGGTGGGGAGATAAAAACCCTACACACAATGAGAGTCTCAAATACCACAGTTCTTTTCTGTTACACCCCCCCTCTCAGAAAAAAACCCCACTATTTAAAAGAAAATAAAAAAACAACTCCCACCCCAACCCCAAATTCTGTGTCTCTGGATTTTTTTTTTAAAAGAAATGTCACTGGGTAGAGAGTTAGTTGGCTATGTGAAGATTAAGAGCTGTACAAGCTAGCAAGCACTCAGCATACATTTAATAACAGTCCGTGTAATATTTGGTCTTATAGTGATCACTATTGAATTGTGAAGCAGAAGGAAGTTGGTTTGTTATTAGTGGCATGTTGATTTATGGAAGCTGGAGAAAGGATTTCCCCCCATCCCTCCCCCTGTACAATAAAGGGAGGAAAGCCTTTTTTTTTTTTTTTTGCACTCACAAAGAAAATCAATTGATCAATGTCCAACTCTATTGCCACTTCATGCAGAGATAACACAACCGCAGTAAGTACTGCTCATCTACATGGCTTAAAGAAGGAAAACCATGACTGGAAGAAAATTTTTATGTATGTCAATTTATGGACTGAGAAATTCTCTCCCCCAACCTGTTAGGAGGAATATAGTAACACTGTCCCTCAGAGAAGTGTAATCTATGCTCGATCTTTGCTTTTGGAAGAACGGCAATTTTAAGCTGCTACTCTGAGCGGATATTGCTGATTTCCACAACTTGCAAGTGAAAACTGGCAAACAGGAAACTCTCATATTTGGTCCTCTTTCTAATGGGGCCTTTTGGGATATGATGAGAACTGTGTCAGTAAAGTGCTAAAAAGCTATTTTTTGCTTAATGATCTGCTTCCAAACACATCAGCCTTTGATTTGATGACTGTTACTTGAGCTACAATGTCAAAGATAACAAAACAAAAGCTTTAATACAAAATTATTAAGTGTGACACAAACTGAACAACTCAGCAATCACTCATGCAAGCATAAGCAACACTAAGAGGAGAAAGGGCAAAGTCCAATTTGAAAAACTGATAATTCGTTCTCTCTGAAAAATACTGCAAAACATGTTTGATCAGTAGAAAAAGTAGTGAGAGTCAAATTCAATACTTCACTTCTGCCACCCAGTTATTTGACATGTCCATTTTTTGTTCACACCTTTTTCTTTCCAGGATCCATATCTGGATGCAGTATGACACTGACCCATGAAGATACAATATCAAATCCAGACATGATGTCTTTGGAAATCAGACCTCGATTTTTGCTAAACATGCAGGAAGAGAGGGGAGAGAAGTGACGATAAACAAAAGGCAGGTTATCAGCTAAAGAACGGAACATGCTATCATGGAGTGCTTCCAATTTATGCCAGATGGCATGCAGTGCACAAAATGAAAGGAGCGGTAGGAGAAATGTTAACTTTAAAAACAGTAGAAGCGGGAAGATGAGCAGCCAGATAAGAACTTTGCTATGAAGAAAATGAGGAAGAACACTAAGTTCAGTTTAGGACCAATAGTAGTTTTCCAAAGCTTACACTACCAGACTAAGTTGTTTCACCATAGAAGTAGCCATAATTGATAGAGCTAAATCATGCCAATAACATTAGTTAGATTCTAGTTAAACTGAAAATATTTTTAGAGAAGTTAGTCACAATACAGACCAAATACTCCATATTTTCTTCACTTTATCATCCTAGACCAGGCATGTCAAACTCGCGACGTCATGTGACGTCGCGCAATGTATCAGGCCGGTTTTGCCATTGCCGGCAATGGGGTGGGTGCGGCTTCCACGTGACATGTCCAGCCTGCAGACCGGCAGTTTGACACCCCTGTCCTAGACCCAAGTCAATGCCCTTCCCCACAAGTTGATTTGAGTGCAAACAAAATAAAATGTTGACTATATGTGACCATCTTGTTATTTTTCAAACTCATTGAGCAAAAACAAATTAAAAAAATCCCCTTCCAAAAGTGTAAGAACAGCCCAGCTAAATGTATCTTCTGTTCTGGCATTTACTGGCAGACAATTGTGAAAGGTGTTTTCTTTTCCCTTGCCATGATACTGAAGTTTAGGAATAATAGTAAATAAAACAACATGTAATAATTTCTGAACAGACCATACCATTCCTTGCTTGTCAGTCTGTTATCCTTATTTGGTAGTGGAGCAATAAGCAAAAAAAAAGCTACCCCTCATTTATAATGCAATATACAGATATATAAAATTAGACAATTTTTTCTGTGTCTACTTGGTGCCTTAAAAAAAAAAGAAACACCACACACACACACACACACACAAAACAGAAATTAAATCCCCAAACAAAAAAGATTTAGCTCTAACGTTAAACTCTACACATTATTGGATAATAATTGAAACTGACAAGAAGTTTATTTTCACTTGACACAGAAACATCAGGTGGTTCACAATGCTAACAAGGTAAATCCCTCTTGCACAGTCTCTCAAACTCCAGGCACTATCCACATGTGTCTTGAGGATGAGCAGGGTGGAAGTGGGCAGAGCTAGGAGCAAAGATAGTCACTTTAAATAAGCAGTTTGCCAGTGAAGCTACTACTGATGTAATGCACTCTGGAAAAGCAGCATCTTTAGAAGGAATGGTGGGCAGAGGCCAGACTTCTATTACTCCTTCTTGACCATACTCCTGCTCTACTTTCTCAATCCTTTCTTTGGGTTGAACTAGATTTTGGTGGAAGACCCAGGTCTGTAATCAGCTGCAAAGCGGAGCAAGAAGGATGCCATATGCAGCAAAAAAATGTTCATGTGCTGGGAGGAAGGCAGGGAGAGTCAGGAAAAAAGCAAGCAGAATTAAAACTTTTTGCTTGCCTGCTGCTTCTCTGGTGCAAAACTGCCTCTCTTATAATCACTTTGTAGCAATCAAGCAGCAATCCTGGTCTGCCTACAAGGATCTAGTTTGGCTCTTACTGACCAAATGAACCTTCAATTTCCCACCCTACATCACAACTCAAGGAAGGGAAGGGAAATAGTATAAAAGTGTCACCTTTTGACTTGTTTGGAATGTCGAAGACACGTGAGATTAAAAACAAACAAAAACCCTGTGGTCTTACAAGCTTTTCAAATCCAGGTAACGATAGATTAGACTAATTACAATATGAAGATGGTTTTAGTGATATATGGGTATTGATATTCTAATTTGGATTTTTGTTTCAAATTCCATACGTATTCATAGGTATACTTAACTAAAGATACCCCAAAATCTTAACATTTGAAGCTTCTTTTAATATCCCCATCTGACCCCATATTAAATTTAACCCATTCTTCTCAATCTATTTGCAAGACATTGTTAAAACCATGTGATCTCAATGGGCCTGTGGCTCTACTGTTCACCCAAATAGGAAGAAAGCAAGAAAGAATATTCTTCTCTTGGCTTTAAAGTGCATTATTCTCTCCCATAAAAACGTGTGTTTTTTTTGTTTTTTTAAAAAAGGGAGGGAGAGGTATTTCCATCATGAGGGCAACTATCTGCCTCAACAATGGACACCAAGAAACAGCTGGGAAAGGACATGGCAAAGGGCTGCCAACTTTTTACCTAAAGCAGTCACCTATATCTTTTGAAAGGTACATGGCTGGGAGAGTGCTAGAGCGCCTTTTACGATAGCAAAAACTACATTTTCTAAATGATCTTTGCCAAATAAGTAGGAAGGCATGAGGCTTTCAATACTCCCATAGTAAACTAAACTAGAGGAGATCTGCCTATGGGTATTAATTTCAGAAGGTTCAAATGCTAAAAACTTCAAATGCTGAGTATATTTCCTGCAGAACTACAGCCCCATTTGTATTCTCAGCTATACACTACAATATTATGAATGCTAAAGACACTGGAATGCAGCAATACCCTATATTATAGGGACAAGACTAAACTGACACAACACGCCTGCTTAGCTTGGTCTAATATGTCTGAAATGGAAATGTGGGTCCATGTTTTAGGGCAGTGATGGCAAATCTTTTAGAGACTGAGTGCCCAAACTGCAACCCAAAACCCACTTATGTATCGCCAGGTGCCGGGTGGGTGTGGCCCACTCGGCAGGTGCAGCTACAGTGGGCTTGGCAGACTGGGTGGGTGTGGCTGCAGTAATCATGGCAGATTGGGTGGGCATGGCAGGGGGGGGCATGGCCACCTTGGTGTTGCTTATGGGGAGGTACACCTGTGGGAGCCGGGCAGGATTGGGGGAGATCCAGGGGGTCTCTGGCGAGTGGGATGGTGGGCTCCCCAATGGCGGCTCCAGGCTGGCTGGCCTTAGGCCAGTGATGGCGAACTTTTAGAGACCACGTGTGCTGGGCCGATGGCGCATGCCCACAGAGAGGGCTCCGCGTGCCGCCTCTGGCACGCATGCCATAGGTTCGCCACCACTGTTTTAGGGCATAAGTGTAGGCAGATATATAAAGCAATGTTCTCCATGTCTGCTATATCATCCATCATCCTCTCCCCAAGGATTTTTTCTATCCAACCGAATTCCTGTTATTAGAATTCTTCCAAGAAGAATGTGTGTATGAATGAAAATCTTTTTGTGTCAACAGGTATCCACAGTGGGGTATTGGGGGGACAAAAGATAAAAGCATTGTCACACATTGTAACACAAGCTCCACTCATGTACAAGTGTTGTGATATTGCACATATGAAAGCGGTATAGCTTGCATTGTAGTAGTGGCACTCTAAGCCCAGCTTGAGTATGCTTTTCATCCTGCAAACACCTGTATGTATCAGGCTGTAGAAGTAAACTACAGGAAATAATATTTACTCTATCCTCTTTACATGATTTTTTAAAAACTATAAACAGATTTGTTACCACTACATTCAGCTTGGGCTTCAGTTATAACCCAAACTGATTTTAAAAAAAATTGCTATCACTATTTTTTATTCTTGATGTTCTGTGTTTCAAGCTGGACAAGCTAAGGAGCTGTTTTACCATGCTATTCTTCTGTGTAAACTTTCATGATGTGTATCTATACAATTAAACTTTGACTTCCAAGGATAGTGCTCTGTAAAACTCACCCACACCAAATTGTACCTGTCATACTTTCAATTTCGACATATGTCTGTATATATTTACTATTAAAAAAGTCCCATCAGAACTGACCCCAAAGTAAATGAAATGTAAGGTTCTATTCCATTTATCAAAACAATCTCATAACTTAGAAAAATTAATACATGATAGAAGGTTGTCTCTGCAAACTTAGAAGCTGGAGCAAGAGGGACAATAATTCACTCTAGATCTCTCAGTCAAGTGCAAAGTCTTAGAAATCCCCAAATGCAGCTGAATATCAAAGTATACTGCATTTTTCACATCTCTTTCCCACAGACTAGGATATTTATTGTGGTTTGGGAAACTGTAGATAAGAGACCTCCTCCCCTGCCAAACTAAATTTGTGCCTTTTTTAATATTGAGGAAAAGCCCTTAAAGAGTTTAAATTGTTGCAAAGTAATTTCCTCCTGTTTTTTCCTTGTGCGTGCTTCTTTACATTTTCTATCAGGTTTCTATATGTACTTCTCGGCACAGAGACATCATTCCAATAAATAATGAACTAGTTTCAGAGGAATTCACCATTTAGCAACAGATTGTAGCCCAAATTCTAATGATTAAATAAGAGGCTTGGTTTTTATTCTTGATAAAGAAAGAAGCCAGCCCCAACCTTATTGCAAATCAAGGAGAAAGAGAAGAAAAAAAACTAAAACTTTCAGCTCTGATTACACTGCAAGAAGCTCAGAAAAAAAAAAATCGGGTTAGCTACAGGGCTAATTCTCATCAGTCTTCCCACAGAGAAAACTGAGGTTTTTTTTCTTTATGAACAAATCATATTCTAAGGCTAATAACTTCACTTTGGCTACTTATGCACATAGAAGAATTTTTATTCCAATGTCTGGTACATAGGCAAGAACGGAGAAGAAAAATCATCATCTATGCCAGCGAGGCTCTCTAAGCTCTCAAACAAACATGACTCCTGAGAGCCTGTGTATGTATTTATGTATGTATTTATGTATGTATGTACGTACATATATGACTGCAGGAACTCCAATTTTACTAAGGAAAAAAATTAATATTCCTCCCTCTCAAAATAATTTTCCTGTTCTAAATTTTGTCGTTCCTGCAAGCAAACTGCTATACTAGAAATAGGGGGGGGGGGAAGCCATGATAAGAATCTCTATTTTTCTTCCAGTTAACAACTTGTAAAAGATGAAAGGGCGCATATTTAGACCATAAAATGCTACTGTTCTGAATACTTTCTGACTTTTTAGAGTGCTAACTTCTTTATTAAAAAATTATCACAGATATCAGGATATACGTCTATTAGGGTCCTCAAAGACCCATGAAATAAGATGGATCTTTTTTTTTATCATTTCACACCACTGGGGGATATTTTTTATTTTATTTTAAGAAAGCTACTTCCTGCCTAGACTTTGACTGGGATTCAGTCCTCCTTTCTTCTTATTGAATTATTTGCTATAGTCCAGAAAAGGTAGGGGGAGACACTAGCTTACCTCTGTGCTACATATTCATTTAAACAAAAATAAGCGGACTAGCATGGCCAACGTCCTTCCCCTTCCCTCCACTGAATGCTGTTTTCTGCTATTCAGGAGGGAAAAAATAGACCTTAATTGTAGACAAAGCCTCATAATAAAACGCTACACTTCTGCTGAGCCCTGCTTTTCTGGGGAGTGAGGCGATATGTGCTCAACTGCCTTGGAAGAGCTTGGTTGCCAACTGGAGGGAAATTATTTGAAGCAACTAGGCCTCTCAATTCAGCCATTGCCATGTACCAATCCCACAAAGAATTACAGGTAGTTTTACACACATTGGGCTACTTTCTTGAACAAGAAGTACAGTGGAAAGGTGAGCCAATGTTCAGTCCAATGCCCCATCTGATACACACAGGCACACTTTGTACATCTTTCACGCCACTGCGCCCCCCCCTCCCCAAACAAGTGGACAAAGGCCTCCATTAGTGCAAACAGTTTCCTAAGCTAATATCATTGACAGTAACTGGAAGAACTTCTCGTTTTAAACTCTTAGCGTGTGACAAGCAAACACACACATGCCGTTCAGCACACTCGGATTGTTTCAACAAAATCAAAGGCCTCTCCTTTCAGGATTGACGCAGGAAAGGAGGACATTAATACAAAGCTGCACCTAGTATCCCAGTGGTCTCTTAGCAGCAGAGCTATTCTTGGGGGGGGGGGGGGGAGACAATATTCTTCCTAATTGCTGGCCTAAATGGCAGATGAGGGATATTAGTTCCCCAATATACCACCCTATTTCTCTCTCATGTGTACACATGCGCACACACCCTACTGAAAACTACAGAATTCCAACTAAGACTGGACAACTACATTACATGGCACTAGGGAGGTGGAGTGGAATACACGTGTGGGCCCATCTCCACCTGATCTGTTGATGGGGCCTCTATAATATGAAGGGCAAACAGGATCAGGGCAACAAGCCAGAGTTTGGAGCTATTTCTCCCCCGCCAAACAGCTTGCCTTGTCAGTAGTATTCTCAGCAAAGCATGGCAGAAGGAGCCAGGCAGATGGGGAGAGGGAAGAGTGGGCCCCCGTTCTGTAGAAAAAGTGCAAAGTGGCTTCCAGCCCTGGGAGGCATGTTTCTGTACCCCACACTGTGCTTGTCTGTATTAAAAATGGGGGGAATGAGGGACACAGAGGGATAGTTTGGGGGTAAGCTGATTGATTGAAAGCCAGGGCATTGTGGGAAAAGAGAATTCTACCCGGCAGCTGCCTGGAGTCTCATTTGGGTGTGTGGGGCTGAGAGTGCCTGTTCCTTTCTTTGTTACCTCTGGCGCTCACTTGCTCACTCACCCCCCGCAAAGTCAGCTGACCCGCTCTGACACAGGTGTCCTGGTATCCACGGCCTCATCCCTGTTTGTAGGCCGGGACAAGGCCGTGGAGGACGACACAGTATCTTTGCGCTCATGTTTGTAGGACACGGCTGTGCCACCAGATTGAGTCTTAGGTGGCTCTTTAGGACAGCCATCACTTTCTGGAGCCCTCTCCTCTTTATAGCTCTTGCTGCTCAAGTCCTGGGGCTCAGTTGGAAGGCTCTTGCTGTCCTTAGGGCTTTCAGGGGACTGAGCAGGGGAGGTGCCCTGGGGCTCCAAAGATGGCTGATGGGGAGGGAGGTGCTGATCCTTCTTGCCAGGAGAAGAGGAAGGGGCAGGGGTTGACACAGCATTGCCACCCCGCCCTTTAGGGCTGCTTTCTTTGCTGCGGCGCCCTGGGCTCTTGGCAGCCGTTCGCTGTCCTTTGGAACTCCATTCCCCTGTGTTGCTTGGAGGAGGAGGACTTGGCTTGGTGATCTCTATACTGACAGCCTCACGTGTCTTACGTTTCTTGATGGGCAATACTGTCTCCCGGACTGCCTGGATGACTGGCTCCTTGACTGTTTTCTTCTTAGCTTCAGCAACAGCTGCTACTGCACTGCTGCCTGGCTTTCGTCCCCGTTTCTTAGGCACAGCCTGGGGATCTGATTCAGGTTTCCGTTTACGCCCAGGACGCTTGATCACCATGACCTGTGCTGAGGTGGTAGCCCCCCCTGTTCCTTCTGCCTTTGCTCCCATCGAAGACGATTGCAAAGGCATCTTGACTAGCAGCTTTCCCGAACTCTTCTCAATTACCCTTTTCACCTGTACGCCTTCTGAAGCAGTTCCTCTAGGTTTGGTAGAGCCACTACCTTTGGGTCGACCCCGTCCACGGCCTGTGCCAGTAGTTTTAGGGGCTTTAGTTTTCTTAGGAGGCTTCTGTTCTCGTCGTGAGGGGCTCCCACGTCCAGTCACCGTGAAATCAAAATCATTAGGATCCAGAGAAGTATCTCCCACCTTCTCAAAGTAGGCGATGAGCTCAACTTTAGAACGAAAGGCCTTGCCTTGGGGGCTGCAGTTTCAGAACCAGAAATATGAGAAAGAACAAGGAAGGGGAGGGGGTGGGAGAGAAAATTAGTGGTAATTCACTAGAGATACACAAGCTAGATTATTACATCGTTCTTTTAAAAAAAACCTCATCTTGCAAGAGTTCTATGCACATGATTCTGTAATCTACAGTATACTCTATACATCAAACATCACACTGCAAATAACCACCAATAAGGGGAGGTTTTGAGCTTTTGCTTTGTGTTGAGCTCTATTTCCCCCCCACTCTTGTATCGTGTATAGCTTTGGTGTGAAAGCTAATAGAAATATAAGGGAGAGTAATTAATACATTGCTAATTTGGATTCCACCTACCCCCTAACACTTTTAATTATGAGAGCTTTGAAAGATGGCCCTTAGAGCTAGCACTCAGAAGGTATTAAGCCACTGTTCTGCCTTTTCTTTTTTAATGGGAAAATGAGTTACAAAGAGCAAATGAAAGGCAGCTGAATATCTGAGCTCCCCTGTAAAATTCTATGAAGAAAACCAATGTGAACGTGTTATCAAAGTTTTGTTTGGAGGTCCTCGACTTACAACTTGTTGTTTAGTGACCATTCAACATGCCAATGGACCTACCTGGGGGCTAATTGCAACCCAGATTTGAAGTTACAAGAGTTGCCACCCCTTGGAATCACATGATTGAACTTTGGGTCCTCGGCAACCAGGCCACATTTGCAGCCATTAGAAGTGTCTGATCTCATTTTATGACAGTTTTGTCGAAAACCAGCATTTACTTCCAATTTTCAGCAAAACTGGCAGCTGCTTAATGACTGCCATAAAAAAGCTCATAAAATTGAGCTGGTCATGTGACCAACCCATTTTACGACTGTTACAAATGTGATAGGCAGGCTCCATTATGGTTGTAAGTCGAGGATTTCCTGTATTCTTTGTTCCTAGTTCTATATCTAAAATAACATCATTTTCCTAAGGGATTGATCAGAGATGTTACAAAGTAAAAGATGCAGAAAATCTACCATGTTTTCAGAAAAAAAACAGAGGAAAAGAAGCAGGTTCTTGTCATGTGATCTTGGCAAAAAACAGCATTACCGAGTGCCTGAATTTATAATGTGCTAATATATATGTATGTCATCACAGGTAAATTCTCTCTATCTACCTGCCCCTGTGCACAGTATGGAAATTCAGATACGATGTGTTTGATAGATCGCTTGCTAAATAACTTAACATTTTGTTAGGATTCTTGTTCTGTATGAAGAAATTCCTTCAACGCTGATTTTATTTATTTATAGCAGCAAAAAATAGCTAATTATAAGGAAATTTCCAGGGAATACCAGGGCTATAAGCTAGATTCTAAGGTTGAAAAAACATCTCAGAAAATGACAATGGCAAACTACTTCTGTACTTCTGCCAAAAAACTCCATGAAATCACTGGAGTTTACCTCAAACAGGTAAGCCTTTACATTTTTCTACTAATGTAAATATTATCTAATGGGCATACCATTTGCAAGTTAAAAAGGGAAGGTTTTATCCTCAAAAGCTACTTTAAAAATGAATTTAAAAATTTAAAAATGTCTGAATTGCAATATTAATATGAAACTGAGTATGAAAAATCATTAGAATAGTTAAGTCTTATTAATTAACATGAATAGAATAGAATAGAATAGAATAGAATAGAATAGAATAGAATAGGAGTAGGAGTAGGAGTAGGAGTAGGAGTAGGAATAGAATTCTAGATGAAAAGATGAGAAATTTCTATGGCAAGTTATATGGCATTTCTGTAGTATTTCTGCTTAATAATTTCATTATTAAAAGTATTTTTTTTAAAGTTCCTGTGATAATCTCTAGTTAGGGAGACAAAGCCCTATGTCTATGCAGTAAGAGAAGCAGAAGCAGAATAATACATTAACCCTTTCCTGACTGTGGTGAAGTATAAATATTTAGTGCTGCTGAGGCATTTTTCCCCTCTGGAAGCATAATTAAATATAAATATATGGGGGATTCCATATAGCATCTAGGGCAGCCCTATATTAATTGTTAATGCCTTTTCTTCTTTATGTTACATTTACTCATATGTAACTTGTATAAAATGCTTGACAACTTCAATTACAAGTTCATTGCTTTCATCTTCAGCTGTTTTTATTGCTTCCTGAAAATCCCAATTGGAAGATTGATGGGTAATTTCTTGAACCTGAACAGTCTTTCTGTAAAATTATCCTGTATTAGTTTCTTTTCACTTGTGTATGCCCATATGGCAAGAACACAGCTGCATACTGCATCAGATTCCAAGAATATATGAGGACAGTTAGAGAGCATTTGTCTGGATTTTTTTTAAAGCAGCATGTCTTTTCCTGCCAGCAATCCCCTCTGCAGCTGCCATGCAATTCCAGGAAAATGTTCATTGATATTTGGATTAAGGAATTGCTACATATACCCTCCCATATACTCCAAAGGATGATTTTGATATCTGAATTCTGCACAGTCCTAGAATGGAAGATTTTTCATTCTAAACCAGTGTTTCTCAACCTTGACAATTTTAAGGCATGTGGACTTCAATTCCCAGAATTCCACAGCCAGCAATGCTGGCTGTGGAATTCTGGGAGTTGAAGTCCACATGCCTTAAAATTGTCAAGGTTGAGAAACACTGTTCTAAACTTTGTCATGTTACTTGTTGTTCGGTAAAAAATGTAAAGGAAGAAATGTTAGTAAGTAAAGAATTCACCACAGTATATGAGGAAAATAAGAAAAAAATGGACCAATTCACAAGCAACAGTACTATTTAGCTTAGAGAAAAAAATGTAGGATTGCAGAAAATTGTTGACAATAATTTAGAAATTATGTCACTGGATATCTCGCAAGGACTAACAAATCCAGAAAGAAGGGATGTGGGAAAGGCCCATATTTCCCACATCTATACACTGCTACAACTCTTGTGTCTGTTTGTTTGTAATCTTCAATTAGCCCAAATGGTGCATGAAAGCACAAACATTTTTTAATCCAGGTACCTCAAATCTGCTAACTTAAAGAATGCTCACAAAATCCAGGATCCATGCAATTGAAATTTCTAGCATCTTTATACTAGTTATATATTCTGGGTGCTGCTGTGTTGCCACAGTTAGCCACAGTCACATGACTGTGATTTCTGACACTCCCTGCCAGCTTCCCACAAGCAAAGTTAATGGGAAAGCCAACAAAAAGTTGGAAATTGTTCCTGCTCCCAACTGCTTTTTTGCCCAACAGTGGTCATTTTGTTTCTCCATTTAGGTAAGGAAATATCTCTGAAATGACCATTGGGTCAAAATAAGCAATTAGCATACTGGCTAGGACATTTTCAGCCTAGTGTATTGTTCTATTTTCAGAAAATAGCATAAGACCTACTGTCTGAAATCAAAGAGAGGTGTAAAAATTAGAGTGAAATTGTGTGCAAGAAACATATACAGTACAATATATAAATAAAAATAAAATAGGATAAATAAATATAATAATAAAATAAAAAAGAGCCTATATTAGACCTTAACATGCAGAAAATCAGTTGAGAGCTATTATCTCCTAATTCCCAGAAAATATAAGGGCTGGCTATAATTACATAAGGAAGAACGCAGTACATACTCAAATATGTTCTCCCTCATATACGCCACTGCTGAATCCTGATCAAAATAAGCTCTTAGACCGGAATATAGTAAGCATATTCCCCCTTTTGAGTTTTGGAGAACAACACATGATGAGAGCAATGCACTGCAAACATACAAGGGCCACTGTCACTCACTTGATAAGATAGACGTCATACTTCCCCGCCGAGCGTCCGGATTTTCTCTGCTTGAGTTTGCGAGTCCAGCCCTCAGGCAAAGTGGGATCATCATACATGGGACCACGATCTCGGATGACAGAGCGGCGCTGTTTTGGAGATGCAGAGGCCTCAGGTACAGCTGGAGCAGTTCCAGCTCCTTCCGACATTTCTGCCTTGCCTGCTTCAGCTGGCTCCACAGAGGGCTGGGCATGCTCACGTTGCTTTTCTTCTTTCCGCTCTTTCTTGACTTTTTTACATTTGGAGGATTTGTCCTTTAGACCTTGTAAATCTTGGTCCTCAGATTTTTCTTCCCTGCAAAATAGAGAAAAAGAAAGATCTTGAATGCTTAGCATATCATACAACAATATATTATCAGGACTGATAGGTGACATAAGAACTCATCTACAGCCAAAGTCACATTCATAAATACTCTATGATAGCTGTTTTGAGACATGTGACAGGAAGATGGAAGGGGTTTGAATGCAACAGCTACCTATCTCTCTTTGACTCAAGGATACAATGGGAGAACTTTTTCTGGATTTTCTTGTCTACAGTCTCTGGCCTCAGGTGGTCCATTTTCAAACTTGAAATGTTTGTATTTTATTTTGTATACTTCTCCCCTCATATAAAATTGGTCCCATTCCATTAAGTTTCTGAGGATCTATCCATAAATAATACATTTTTCCAATACTTCCATCGGGCTGGGCAGAATTAAATAAGTGTGCTGTATACTTTTGGCAACAGCAGAGGAATACATTTGATTCAGTGGTGCCATAGGTATATCTCTGTAGGACTACTACAATGATCGGCTGTGCTCTTTTTGTTACTTAAACATCTCTCAGAGGTCACATACTAACATAACTATATTTTTCTATGTGTGTATTCCAGAAATATCTTCCCTGAAGAGCTCCAACTTACAGACAGGTTTATAATTCTACAGCTGGTTTAATTAAACAGAGAAAGCCAGTCAATACTATTTTTGTCTGGTATGAAGAGGCAAGAGTTCTTGCTAATTTCATATGCAGCAATATCACAGCACATAACTCAGTTGTTAGATTCTATTATGTAAAAAGACACTTTTTTCACTTCCATTCAATTATGTCTGATACTCAGAGACTGCCTGGACAAGTCCATGCAGTTTTCTTGGCAAGATTTTTTTAGAAGTGATTTGCCCCTGCCTCCTTCCTAGGGCTGAGTGTATGACTAGCCCAAGGTCATTTAGCCCGTTTTCGGCTCGTCGGACCCCTTGGCGGTGAGGCCTGGGGACCCCCCCCTCGGGTTTGTTCTAGTCCGCCCGGCCCGTTTTCGGCCCGTCCTCGACCCGAGTCGGCCCGTATTCGGTGGGAGGGCCTGGGCCGTGACTCGGGCGGCTTGGAGGGACCCGGGCGGTTCGAAAGGACTAGGGTGGTCGGAAAGAACTTTGGCCGGGAAGATCTCCGGCGGCCTGGTGATGGGGCCTGGTTTTAGGCCACTACTTGACTCCCTGGCCCGGGCGCTGGCCTGTATCGGCTGGTCGGACGGCCTGGCGGTCGGCCCGTTTTCGGCCTGAAGAAACATC
>NW_015386453.1:1127776-1162000 GCF_001527695.2 Protobothrops mucrosquamatus | reverse complement strand
GGTCCTCAGATTTTTCTTCCCTGCAAAATAGAGAAAAAGAAAGATCTTGAATGCTTAGCATATCATACAACAATATATTATCAGGACTGATAGGTGACATAAGAACTCATCTACAGCCAAAGTCACATTCATAAATACTCTATGATAGCTGTTTTGAGACATGTGACAGGAAGATGGAAGGGGTTTGAATGCAACAGCTGCCTATCTCTCTTTGACTCAAGGATACAATGGGAGAACTTTTTCTGGATTTTCTTGTCTACAGTCTCTGGCCTCAGGTGGTCCATTTTCAAACTTGAAATGTTTGTATTTTATTTTGTATACTTCTCCCCTCATATAAAATTGGTCCCATTCCATTAAGTTTCTGAGGATCTATCCATAAATAATACATTTTTCCAATACTTCCATCGGGCTGGGCAGAATTAAACAAATAAGTGTGCTGTATACTTTTGGCAACAGCAGAGGAATACATTTGATTCAGTGGTGCCATAGGTATATCTCTGTAGGACTACTACAATGATCGGCTGTGCTCTTTTTGTTACTTAAACATCTCTCAGAGGTCACATACTAACATAACTATATTTTTCTATGTGTGTATTCCAGAAATATCTTCCCTGAAGAGCTCCAACTTACAGACAGGTTTATAATTCTACAGCTGGTTAAA
The DNA here is from genome assembly GCF_001527695.2 of Protobothrops mucrosquamatus. Lineage (NCBI taxonomy): Eukaryota > Metazoa > Chordata > Lepidosauria > Squamata > Viperidae > Protobothrops > Protobothrops mucrosquamatus. The sequence goes on along the minus strand of NW_015386453.1, from coordinate 1,161,339 downwards.
TTAAACAGAGAAAGCCAGACAATACTATTTTTGTCTGGTATGAAGAGGCAAGAGTTCTTGCTAATTTCATATGCAGCAATATCACAGCACATAACTCAGTTGTTAGATTCTATTATGTAAAAAGACACTTTTTTCACTTCCATTCAATTATGTCTGATACTCAGAGACTGCCTGGACAAGTCCATGCAGTTTTCTTGGCAAGATTTTTTTAGAAGTGATTTGCCCCTGCCTCCTTCCTAGGGCTGAGTGTATGACTAGCCCAAGGTCATTTAGCTAGCTTTATGCCTAGAGTGGGACAAGAACACACAGCCTCCTGGTGTCTAATCAGATGCCTTAACCCAGGGGTCTTCAAACTTGGCCCTTTTATGACTTGTGGACTTCAACTCCCAGAATTCCTCAGTCAGTCCACAAGTCATAAAAGGGCCAAGTTTGAAGACCCCTGCCTGAACCACTACACCAAACTGGCTCTCAAAGCACACTTTACTCAGTTTTTATTGAGTATAGATTTGTGATATCTCTCAACATACTGTCTTTCAGCTGTGGCATAGATACTATTTATTGCCATTACAGTTTGTAATGAAAAACAAAATAATACATTATGTCGCCTTTGTGTAATTGTAAGCAAACCAGAGTCATTGACCGAGATGGGCGGCTATAGAGATTGAATAAACAAACAGACAAACAAACTGCAATTCAACCATGTGACCGAGAGAAGCTGCAAAGATTGCTAGTTTAATAACACCTATAGAAAATTATTTACTAATTTATTTATATTTAAGTAGAAAGCATAAAAAATAATGAAAGTAACTTTATATATTAATTCAGCAGAGTTTTAATTTTAGTATATAGTATAATAAATTTGATAAACAAGAATAATAAATATTGCTGTTCATTAGTGAGCGATTCAAAAGCTTTTCTGGCTAGCTTTTTCAAGCAGTTTTTCTTGGAGCGACGTTTGAAACAGTTGAAATATAAGTAGCTGAATTTATTACCAATTTTCAAAAAACAATTTATTTTTTTGAATTACAAAAAGTGCTTAAAAAGTAAAAAGATATACAACAAAGAAAAAAATGATGATAAATGATTTTAACAGTAAACAGTTACAATTCTAGCTATACTTATCTAATATGAATATTATTCAAATATATATGTTAAACAACATACTGTACTGGCCCTCTAATATTCTTAGTCGTAGATAAGTTTTTCCTAATTATCCATTACAAATTTTGTAAACTATATAATATTTCATCAATCATTCCAATACACATACACATGCCATCTTTGCCTGATGACTCCCTCCTTATCTCTTTACAGAATGAGATGACTGATCAAGCTACACCTAGAAAGTAACTTCTCACCTTGGGATAGTGAAGTTGAATAAAGCACAGAGAGGTATAAAGATTTTAATTTTGTCTTAAACAAACTTTAAGTACAGCTGAAAGGAAACGATTTCAGCTGGAAAAAAGAAGGGAGAACTCACCTATACTGCTAAACTCAGATATGGCTCAATATTACAAATCAAATCAGTTTATTACAGCTCTAAGACCAGATACAATAAAATATCTAAGAGTAGAACTGTTACATACCCACACAAAATAGAAAATCATATGTATAATAGGATCTAAAATAGATTAAGAAGAGATATAATAAAATAAAACAGAATAAAAATATTAGTATAAGAGATTCCAAACTTAATTAATGGTGCAGAACATTGTACAGATGGTAGCACAAAACAGGGATACTAGGAAAAATAATTTTGAGTTCTTGTCTGAAAGAAGTAACATTAAGCAGAAATCACATTCCCTATGCAGAAGTTTCTTCAACATCAGATAAATGAAATTCTGTCTAGAGTTCTTAAATAAGGAACAGCATAGTAGCATGTGGCTTAGTTTCTATTGAGCCATCGCAACAGGGAGGTAGCCAAAGATACATGGGAGTACCCTTAAAATATCCAAACAGCCTGGCGAATTGAAACCTTAGGATATTTCAGAATTGTAATTGATGACAAATAGGAGGCTGGAGCAAATCCCCTTAGAAGAATATGATAAATATTGGGGTTCAATGTTTTGTTTAAATTTGTTTGGATTTTCTATATATATAAAATGTGTTGTTTGAGGGCAGTTTTAACATTATCAGAACCCAATCTTACGATAACTGTAAAGATATGTTGTGTGACAACTGTCCAGTAAATAAATAAAATAAACAAATATAAATAAATACCAATATATCAACATTCCAGGACAGAGAAACAAGGAACCACACTCCAAGATATTTACAAGTGTGCCTCTGTTTAATCTGAATCCCATTCATTTGCCATTTGTGAACTTGATGATAATATTGGGCAAATACTAAAAGTTTGATTTTCTGATATTTATTGATAGTTTTTGTAAAGAATAAAACTATTGCCCTAAGACAATAGGCAACAGGGACCAGTTCCATGGAGAGAGGTTTTTCCACGGACTGGAGGGTGTGTGGTTTTGTGTGCTGCCTGCATCTCGCAGATGGGGCTTTGCTTGTTTGTGCGAACCGGTTGCTGGCATGCTGCGGCCCGGTACTGGTCCACAGACTGGAGGTTGGGGACCCCTGCCCTAAGAGCTTTTTTCATTCCTGACTGTGAAGTAGATATACGTACATCACTGGCCTATAATAATGCTTGAATTGCAGTCAGTTAAAATAGGTGGGCAATGGGCTGAAAGAACAAGTGCTTGGATTATTGGATTTAAATACAGATTACAAAGTAATGGAGCTAATGTCTAACCTTTTCTTATACGTCTATAGGTTGGGACTGCTTTAGATAAATGTCTTCAATTCTCAGTAAGGTATTTGAGTAAACAGAAGCAGCCCAAAGCACACACTCTGCTAGAGAGAAGTTCTCTGAGGATGGGCTCCAGGTTCTGAGTCCGAAAGCTTGGAAGACTAAACCTCTGGTCCTGGTGACTGACTGATCCTGCAATGTTATCCTGGGACATATATATATATTTGCTTTCATTCATGAGTTCACTTAGTGAGCATTTGAAAATACAATGACACTGAAAAAAGTGACTTATGATTGCTTTTCACACTTACAACCCTTGCAGCTTCCCTTTGGTCATGTGATCAAAATTCAGACACTTGGCAACTGACTCATATTTATGACAGTTGCAGTGTCCTCGGGTCATATGATCACCTTTTTGTGTCCTTCTGAAAAGCAAAGTCAATAGGAAAGCCAGGTTCATTTAACAACTATGTTATTAACTTAATACCTGCAGTGATTCACTTAACAACTGTGGCAAGACAGGTTGTAAAATGGAGCAACATTCACTTATCAAATGAATCACTTAGCAACAGAAATTTTGGGCTTAATTGTGGTCATAAGTTGAGGACTACCTGTACAGTAAATAAACATGGAACAATCTTGCTAGTGAATGGGGAGAATCTTACTCTAGAAATGATATCCTTTTTTCTCTAAAGACCTGCACTTCACATTTTATACCACAAGATGGTACTGAAGTCATAAAGAAACAATTCTATCTTTTTCCTAGGCAACATTATAGTATTCATTCAGGCCCAAAGTAAAATGACAAGGGGGGGGGGGTATCTTCTCCCACTCATTTTTAAGTGAATTAGCAGCTCCATACGAAAACTATAAAAAGGTAGAACACTTTCTATTATGATAAAAAAAGAAAAGAGGGAGGGAGGGAGGGAGGGAGAAAGGAAGGAAGAAAGGAAGGAAGGAAGGAAGGAAGGAAGGAAGGAAGGAAGGAAGGAAGGAAAAAAAGTTCTGAGTCTTATAAAATATGGGAACTGAGTTAAAAGGAGTGGTTACACATTAGAGGAAGACATTCTTCCCAATTATAGATTAAAATGCCAGAAAAATAGGACCTAATTTACATGTTATCTTTCAAAAATGTGAATACATCTGGGGTGGGTGGGTTGTTTTGTTTTCATTGAAAAAATGTTGAAGCAAGGAAAACTGCCATCAAAGCTGTGACTCTTACAATATAGTTCAAAGTCACTATTTTAATTAATGTTATGGTCTATAATCCAAGTTCACCTTCTATTCTCTGCATCTCATGTAGAAATACAATTGGGAAACACTGTTATATATAATTATTCCTACATATAAAATAGAAATACCTGACCTATCCATTAGTTTTTGGAAGCAAAGGATGTCAAGTAAAGAAACATGCTTCCAAGTATCCATATTATAAATGACTTCTGGTCTCATTCTGAGCTTCAAGAAGATACACCTCAGTCATCTCGTCTTCAATGCCCATTTTTCGAAGTTGGTCTGCTTCCGAAGACTTATCCATCTCCATCTCATCACCTACATCTGAGATTAATTTATCTCTCCTCAAAAACTCCTTGGCTTTATCTATGGAGTTCAGTTGAAATCTTTGTTCATGGTATGCAAGTATCACCCCCTGAAGCTTCTCCCAATGAAAGAGAATTTTTCCCATCTTCAGAATATCTGTAAGGAATGAACAAGCTTTCCTTTTTCATAAAATTCTTATGGGAATTTCCTTCAAAATAATTATATCTACATTTTCCATTTGTAATTTCGCTTTGAAATGACTTATGACCATTCTTAACAGTTACAAACTGCTACAGCAGTGATGGCGAACCTTTTAGAGTCCGAGTGCCCAAACTGCAACCCAAAACCCACTTATGTATCATCGGGTGACGGGTGGGTGTGGCCATTGGGTGGGTGTGGCCAGTTGGATGGGTGTGGCCCATTGGGTGGGCGTAGCTGCGGTGGTAATGGCAGACTGGGTGGGACTAAAAAGTTCAATCAATCAATTCCAACTTTGCGAGATATTTTTTTTCTCCGCAAGAAGTTGAAATTGATTGATTGATTGGACCTTTTTTTTTTTTTGCATAGGCGGCGGAGGCCTAAAGTGAAAAGGTTTTATAAAACCCAGCTGAAGGCCTAGGACTGGGGTGACGGCGCCCGTGCCCACAGAGAGGGCTCTGAGTGCCACCTGTGGCACGCGTGCCATAGGTTCGCTACCACGGTGCTACAGCATCTCCATGGTCATGAGATCAAAATTTGGATGCTTGGCAGTTGGCATGTATTTATGTGGATTGCAATGTCCCGGGATCATGTTATCACCTTTTGCAACTTTCTGACAGATTCACTTAGCAACCATGTTATTAACTGAACTGCAGTGATTCGCTTAACAACTTTAGCAAGAAAGGTCATAAAATGGGGCAAAATTCACTTAACAACTGTCTTGCTTAGCAGCAGAAGTTTTGGCCTCAATTGGGGTCATAAATCAAGGACTACCTGTAAAGTATTGTTCAATATTACAAAAACAAACCCTATCAGCCTCATGCCCGTATGCTCCCATTTCTTCCTGGCAGTACCGCTAAAAAGAAGAATCTGAAGTTTCTAGGGCTCTTCCCAAAGGTGCTTTTCAAAAGGCAACTGGACTTTGTTTTTCCTTGAAGAAGCTTTTTGGATGAGAAACAAAACGTCTTCAAGGAAAAACAAAGTGCAGTTGCCTTTTGAAAAAGCACCTTTGGGACAACCATGACCTGGATGACTGAGAATCTCCATAGACATTTCTATGGCTCATGCTGCTGTATGAATCTGACTAAAAGTGGTTTATCTTTCCAAACAGTAGCTAAAATCAGAGTTTAGACACATCAGAGTTCAATTTGCGACAGTGGAGTTATGTAAAACTGTAAATGCAGTTTGTTTATTACCTCACAACTTAATGGCTGAAATAGATTTAGCCATAGGGTGATTATGGAGTAACCAGGATTTAGTTGTAGATCTGTGTGTGATATGCAGTATATTAATTTCTCATTTGTTAATAATTGCATCATAATAAGTGACTTTTCCACCAAACTTCTGCTGATAAGGAAAAAAGCTTAGGATAACAAGACTTTTGTATGAAAGGCTTGTAAGCAGAGTCCTATTGCTGTAAACAAATTCCTAGCCTAATTCACAGACATTCTGCCCTTTTATTAATATGCCTTTTGCATCTTCTTCTGGTTTGTCAATCTTAGGGTACTAGTTCCTAAAAAATGAACATTTGCTGTTTTCCGTGGCCTTCACTAAGATTGTTAATGTTCCTCATCCATACTTGCTACCAAAGGGGGGAAAGTGGTTAGCAGTCAGGTTGGAGACCCCTGCACTAGTGAGAAGTAATTTCAAAATTCGATAAAGGGGAAATTAGAAACTAATTCGTTTCTACGTTTCCACAATGTTTTAGTGTTTTTCTCCCCTTTTGTATTTGAAACAAGTAGTAGAGATTTTGGCACTAAGCTCAGAGATTTAAATTCTTATTTACATTGTTAAAACAATATAATATACTTAAATACACCTTAATGTTTTCTATGATTATTCTGTAATCAAATATACACTGAGGATTAATTGTACAATCTTGGTAATTTTTTGTCCACTTGTAGCTATATTTTTGTACCATTAGGCTTTCTTTTTCCCTTAAAATTATTAATACGGGTAATTCTTGCTTAATGACTAAAATTGGGACTGCAACTCCATCACTAAATGAAATGATCATTAAATGAAACATGTGACCACAAAGGACTTCTGCTACAGTCATTAAGTGAATCATCTACAGTTGTTAAGTGAAATATCATATACAGTAACCGTGACTTTATTGCCAGTTTCTCCATTGACACTACTTTTCAGAAGCAGCTGAGAATACAAATGGTGATCACGTGACTACAGGATAGTGCAATGGCTGTAAATGCCTGCTGGCTGCAAAGTGCCTGAATGCCGATCCCATGACCACAGGAATACTGCAACAGCTATATGTGTGAGGACCAGTTGTAACTTTTTCAGTGCTATCATAACTTTGAGCGGTTACTAAACAGGGTTTGCCTATAAAATAATTATTTTACAAAACAAAGACAAGATCAGCCTGGGTCTATCTACTGAGTATCTGCTAACTTTTCCTCAGCAGTTAAGCACGTACATCTCTCAAACATTTGAATTAATAGATTCCCTTATTTGGCTCTATTTCGGTCTTTTTTAATTAGCTGCAACTTTTCTGTACCTCCAAATACCAAAGGTTATTTATTCTTCAAAATCAGATTCCTAAATACCAGGATCCTAAAACTGTATACCACCCAGCTTCTCTTTCTTTCTCAATTTCACTAGGAAATCAATCAGATACAATCTTCCCAATTTTCTGGTTCTGCTTAACTATATTGGTCAGAATTCAAATTTATGAGATGAAATATACTATAGTTTGGGTATTTTTGTCATATTCTGCAATTTACGAGTAATTATATATATATATATATATATATTCATTCCCCAAATATTTGGTAAATCATCTAGCAACTATTTTCCATTTAAATTTGCTACTGAAATGGGAGACACGGTAGGCCTAGTTTCTCCCACCTGTTTTTCTAAACAGAGATTCTATTGTTCTCCACCTGTCCGCAACACACCTGGAATCCTTACAATAAGCAAGGAAGAAAGACACACAAATGGTTTAAATGTCAATGGTGAATACTTGAAAGATTCAGTTAGCCAGCGTTTAGATAAATATGGACTCTCCACCTTTCACTCTATCCATATCAAGCCATAACAACATCTCTCCCCACTTAATAATTGCCTGTAAGTATAATTACAAAACAGTTACAATCTAAGCTTCTCGTAAAATTATTTAAACTATTAATGTTTTATTTTTAGTAATTGGTTAAAGCTAAATTGGAAGCTAAAAGAGTCAGCACTGTAATGGAATCAACATTTGTAATTTTTCTCATTGCTTTAAACATTTGCTCAGAAGGTGCACAAGTGATCAATCCATTGCATTTCATTTAGCATTCTTGTACTCTGATCAGAAAAAGTATTCAAAATTGCTTAAAATCAATTTTTCATGATTTTCACAAAATTTTATTTTTTCGGAAATTTACTATTTCTATCTAACTTAAATATGAGCAATTCCAACAAATTCTGAGCAAAGTCTTGGCTTTCTTTGCTTGCCAAAAGGTTTTTGCCCACCAATTAGTTCCATGGGCCAATCTATTCTGTCCATTAATTTTGACTGTTGGACGTTTTCTTCCCCACACAATGGGTGAGACTTAAGGGTATGGTTATTGAATAATGGTTGACAATTACTTCTGCAAATTTATGTACCTACACCATAACAAGGATATTGCACCAACTGATTACATTTGTGTCAGGCGCAGAAGACTAAGATAACATGTGAAGTTGCAATCAAACTGATAATCAAACTGATTAATCCTGCCTACGCACAAAAATCTACTTAACTATCTTGGCATTAGATAAGGGTCAACAGAATTCAAGAGGGGTTGGACTTACTCCATTTGTGGCTATGTAAAGACTTTAGGCTGATTCTTCTTTTGACTCTGCACCCAGGTTCTGCCACTGCTTCTCCTACAATGGCTTTAAATTGGCTTCCTTGGCGAAGGTTAATTGTATACAGGTAGTCCTCACCACCACAACTAAGTCCAAAATTTATGTTACTAAGTTGCTAAGATGAGTTTTGCCCCATTTTATGATCTTTATTCCCACAGTTGTTAAATGAATCACTGCAGTTGTTAAGTTAGTAACATGGTTAAGTGAATCTGGCTTCCCCAATGAATTTGCACATGACAATGGGGATGATGTAATGGTCGTAATTGTAAAAAACAATTACTTTTTTCATAAATTACTTTTTTCAATGCCATTTTTGAATGGTCACTAAATGAAGGGTTGTAAGTGAAGGACTACCTGTATATTTTTTCTTAGAAGCTTTTAATATTTTTTCTTGACTACAGATTATGAAATTTTAAAGATTTGTTTATGGATAAAATATGGGAAGAGTAGAGGTTTTGTTGCATTTTAAAGAAAGTGATATGCTATGGTATTAAAATTGAGAAGAGATAAAGAGAAGATGGTAAGAAATTAATTTCTGTGATGTGATTTGAAGGGATTAAAGATTAAAATTGTCAGTAAATTACTGTTTCTGGTCATTCTTAATGGATTTTCTCTTGAATAAGTTTGAATGATGAGGTCTTGAAGGTTTATTTATCTATATGACACAGGTGTCAAACTCACCACGTCACGTGATGTGTTGCGACGTATCGCAACTCTTTTTGCATTGCTGGCAATGGGGTGGGCATGGCTTCGGTATGATAAAACCAGCCTGCGGGCGGGCAGTTTGACACCCCTGCTATATGAGAAGACATGGGAAGATATTTTTTTGCTTTTTAGAGAAAGTGATAAGGTAATATGTAAAGTAAGGAAATATGAAACTGATTTACTCATTTAACATTTATACACAATCTCTCTCTCACACACAAACACACATTATTTCTGGTGGCTCTTAATGGATTTTTTGCCAATTAAGATTAAATGATTAGGCTTTATTATTTGCTAACAGATGAAATATAATATAATGGACAACAAGATTTTTTATTGAAATGTTACTGAAGATATTAAGTTACTGAAATTGTATTTCTCTTGAAGGAAGAAATCATTTCTATTTTTTCTGAGTTTTGATATATTTTTTAATATTTTTCTCCTTCCCTCCTTTTTTCTCCCTGCACTTTTTATCTTTCTGTTTTATATTTTTCTTAGTTCGTATTGGTTTTTTATCATTGTATTTTTAAACTTCAATAAAAATTATTATAAAAATAATTAAAAACTTAGACGTATAGGTAGTCCTGAACTCACAACCACAATAGAGCCTACCCATTAGTCATGATGGTGGTTCGGAAAGGCAATCACATGATTGTATTGAGTAACAACCCCAATACTGCTCACCCTGACATGGTCTTCAAGTGGAGCATGGGGTGCCTCAGGTAAGGAGAGGCCTTGTGAGGGTAGTGCAGGCCCAGGCTACACACATTCTGGGACTCCTGAGGCCTCCCCCACTCCGAGGCACCCCATGCTCCAATTCCTCCCAGGTTCCTACAGGCCTTAGACCTACTTTCCACCCCACCAGGCCCCAAACCCTTCTCAATTCCCATAATTCATGTTGAACTTACCTTTCAAATATCTCTGGAGTTCATGTTAGGGAAAGAGAACTGTCCTCATTGTTCCTGGACTAAGTAGTTTGATCCTGGAAGCGGCTATCATTTGGAGGGGTTCCAATGAATTGCAGCTGCTCTAAAAATGGCGGCCACTTCCAGGATTGTGCCATGAAGCCCAAGAACAGAGCAGACTGCCCTCCTCCCCTAACGCAAGCTCTGAAGCTCTTTGAATGGTAAGTGCGTGGTTGGAGGTAGGAAGGATGGTGTGGGACATGGTGGGAAGGGAAGCAAGCCCAAGGCCTGCAGGCACCCGGCGTGACAGGCAGGCGGGGGATGGTCTCTGTTGCAGCATCTCTGTGGTTGGTCATAAGGCTGAATTATCACAGGGGTGCTGCAGCAGCCATAACTTCACAACCAGGTCATAAGTAGCTTTTGGGGGAGTGGGTCTGTCATAACTTTGAATCATTGCTAAGCAACCAGTTGTTAAGTTGAAGACTACCTGTAAAAGAAAGCAATATAAAGTTGGTTAATTTGATCAAGGTTAAAACAAGATATATTGTTATTTCTGTCAATCCTTTATGGACTTTCTGCAGACACCAATACTGAAAACATATATTATGGATTTGTTTATAGATAAGAGATGGGATGTGGGATGAAGAGAAAAATGTTTGAAACCTTAGAAGAGTGAAGAGTTACTAGATTGAATTTATTTATAATTATGTTGAATGTAAGAAGTCACTTTCTTTTCTCTTCTTTCTTTTTTCTTTTTCTTTGCACATTTTACTCCTCTCTATTTTCTTTTAAGTTTAGCTTGTAGTGAATTTTATTATCACAATCAACATTCTTAATTATCTATCTATCTAGAAAGAAGTGAAGGACCAGGTCAGAGACAGATCATCATGGAGAAAATGTATATGGTCACTAAGAGTCAACAACTTGATAGCATATAATCATCATCAATAAACTTCAAATCAGAACAATCAATTCCACTATCGCAATCCCATCTCTTAGTTCAATTAAGTGAAAGAAGACATTTCTTGCAAAACTGTACATAAACCTTTAAAAACAATTTTCTTTCAGTAGTCAAATGTCACTGATAAGAAATATCCTGAATATTTTCATAAAAGAAATATACTACTTATGGATTAACGCTTAGCTACTTGGGCATGTAATAACTTATAAGAATGATCATGACACCAGTGAAATTTTTAGATTTGAGCAGTTTAGTTATATTTATACACAAACATACACACAGAGCCATACGTCTCAGCAGCTGATGACCCCTAACTGATCTTAGAAAGCTAACCAATTGTGGGGGGGGGGGGGTTGGGCTGCTTGTAAGGCAATTCCTGGTGACTTCTTAAACAAGTCTATGCGGCTGGCTGTGGTTAATATTTTTGGGGGGAAAACATTACTGAAGAAGGCAATAGCAAATTAACGTCTGTATTATGCCAAAAAACCCAGGATGCATACACCCACCTAAGTCATCAGGAGATAAAATGAATTTGAAAGCAATGTTTCTCCACATATATCCATAAAATCATTGGACATACACCCCTTACCAATACACTATATAAGAACTTGGTCCTGGTCAGACCATTCATTTGTTGACATAATGCTAGAGAAAATCATATTTTCCTTGTGTCAATCAAAACAATGACTTGGCCTAACTGAAATTTCTGACTCCTGACAACATAAAAAAAAATCTAAACAGGTTTTGTTGTTATTTTTTTGTAAACCATAACACAGGGTTAAATTTCTTCATACTCCATTTCACCCCTACACAGTCAGTCTTGTACAGAAATCTATACACCTTCATGTTGCTTTGCTTCACTGGCAGCTTGGTTGTAGCAGCTTCTACCCTGCTGCTGTATTTTAAAATCCAGTCAGTTCTTGACTAGAAGTCAAGCAAACCAAGTTCATTTTATACATTTAGATAAATTTGCCAACTGATTTGGTCCAAATGGCTTCCCGGTTCAGAATGTGAAATGCAAATTAAGGTTAACTAGTTATTAATTACAATTTTTAACAGCTTGTTTCTAGCAAGTGATATGCAGAAGAATCAAATATGTGATTTAGTACACAAAAATGGGGCAAGAGGGCATTTTTGGCTTTGTCCAAAAACAAAGATGGTTGCAATGTTTAATTTGGCATCCTATCACACAGTGTGTCAGATTTAGTACATCAATCAATTTGAAATCACTGGACAACAGGAAAAGAGAAATCTCAAAGGCGGTATAAGCACTCTATAATTTGTATGTGCTGAAATTCAAGACAACCATGGCCTGGCCCATTCAAGCAAGAAACATCACACATAATCCTCCTTCATCAAAGGAACCAATTTGCTGAAAAGCAGTAATTAAAGTAGGTGCTGTTCACAAGGCCATGCTGGTTTCAATTACGGATGACAATAGCTTCTCTGTACTGAAAAAAAAGTTGCTTCTTCCAATAAAAGGAAGTTCAATATAACTGCATAATTTTAATTATCCAGCAACTTGGATTTGGATTCTGTTCAAAAACTGCCTCTGTTCATGTGCACACTAAAAGATCAAGAAACTAGAACTTAACCATACAGCCTCATGCATAATGGTATCAAGGCAATAAACATATTAAATCCTTTACAAGCTATAATTGCTGTAATTGCAGCTTTTTTAAAAATCAAGGTTATAGTTGCCAGGGGCATATTCCCCTTAAAAGTAGAACAAGGACAAGCAGTGTATATGGCCAAGACAATTAAAAGTTACTTTAAATTTAAAATAACAGACAGTTAATATTCCCATTTTCCTTTTATAAGAAAAGTGATTACTTGAGTGGTAAGATAAGTTTCTGTGTCTTAAACTTACAACTTCAGTTCCACTGCAGTTATTAAACAAATCACCTAGTTGTTAAGCGAGACATTTTGAGACTGCAACTCGTGATTTTAAAGTCAGCTTATCCATTGACTGTCAGAAGTTGTCTGTGAAGCACCAGATGACAATTGCATGACCACAGGATGCTGCAACTGTCGTAAATGTTCACCAAGTGTTGATTACATGACCGCAAAGTCATGCAATGGTTGTAACTGCAAGGACCGTTCATAAAGTTACATTTTCGATGCTGTTAACATCAAATGATTGCTAAACGGCACTCATTAAGTGATGACTACCTGTATAGGAAGTGTATAGATTATTTAGCAACCCCTTCAAAGCTACAACCTACCTGAAAAAGGGGACATATGGCCCAAATCCAAAGTTCTGATGGCTGCCCCCTGCAGTCACATGACTGCACTTCAAGCATTCGGCAACACAGCCAGATTTACAGTTTGCAATGTCCACGATCACATGATCATACCGTATTTTTCCGTGTATAAGACACTATTTTTTCCTGCAAACACCCTGTTCAAAAATGAGGTGCGTGTTATACAAGTGCAGCGTCTTATACATGGAAAAATAATGGTAACCTCCGCAGCCCAGGGCATGCCTGTGTGGGTTGCCATGCCACCTGGTGCAAGTGTCAAGCCCCTGTGGGCTTGCCACTAACGGGAGGGGGGAACAGGCAAGATCATCGGCTGGCCGAAGTTCCGGATTTGCCGGCTCAGCTGTTTGGTGCTCCGCCGAACAGCTGATTGGCATGGAGAAACTCGCATGCCAGAGTGTCTTATACAAGGGTGCGTCTTATAGACGGAAAAATACGGTATTTTACGATGGTTTTGCCAAAAAACAGCATTTACTTCTGGTTTGCAACAAAAGTGCAGTAGCAAACAATGGTTTTTTTAACAATCATAGGGTGTTTTATAACTGCTGCATTCATAGCAAAAAAACATCATAAAATCGGGTCAGTCACATATGACTGATCCATTTTACAATCATTGCAACTTACCACTATAATGGTAAGTTCCATTATGATTGTAACTCAAGGTTGAGCTTTATTACATGTATATGGTTAACAATCATTAGCAAATACCATGGTATTAAAAAAATCATTTTTCAACCAATGTGTGCATTTATGACCAAATTTCATATGCATGACAACAAAGTATGCTCAAGTGAGAGTAATGCTGATGTTATCTGTACAAGAGGAGTTTATGTAGATCAGACAGCACCTATGAATGTCTTTTAGTCACATAGTCACTAGTGACCATTTCACTTAATGACCTGTTCACTGGAACAGAATTTGGTCACTAAGCAAGGAGTGGATGTAGTTTGAGTGAACAATGCTAGGTGAAATTTAAGAGCTTCAGAAAAACAAATTAAGCATGTAACTGAAGAATCACTTTATCATGACGCATGACTGCTAACCAAAGGTTCATACAGAAGGCACATTTCTTGCCAATATGATACCCTGATGTTATCTAACACCAAAGCAAATGTTTAAATATGCAAAATACCTTACGGATCAAAAATGTATCCAGTCTGTTGATATGACAGAACATCCTGATTATTGACAGGATAACCTGAATGCAAAAGAAGAGCTGTGTTCCTAGCTCAACACAGATGTATCAGTAGCAAGTACCTATCAGATTAAAAGGGGAGATACAATTTTTTCCCCTTGGCTCTTGCCAGACATTTCTTGGCTTCAGAGCAGAAAGGCAAAGATGCCTAGCATTTGGGAGGGATATTTGCTCCAATTTACTGTCCTAAAAATACCAATACAGATCCTTTCACCACTTGGGCGCACAGGAAGGTGGAAATGCCCTCTGAAATTTTTCAAACCAATCTTATAACTTGACAGGCCATGTTTACTTTTTGCTTAGCTACAGTGTTGCTATTTTGACAAAAGGGAGAAGTTACAACTATAATTGAGCCCAGAATTACAATCAAAAGTCATGCCAGTTGTTAAGCAGTTGTTAAGCAAGATTGACTAGATTTTATATTTTTTGCTGCAATCATAAGCTAACACAGTGATCATTAAGCAAACTCATTGTTTGCAACGGGGGTTTTGCCCAGAAATCAGAAGTAAACACCAGTTTCAGGCAAAAAAGAAATAAACCGCAGTCGTGCACCTTTGGCCCCCTGAACTCTGAAAACCCTGACATCCTAGCCGACTTTTGCATTCTCCTTGCTCCCATTGCTGACCAAGCATATCCATCTTGGCCTTTCACAAGGCCGCTACTAGCCACATGAAGCTTTCTTCCCCAGAAATATGTATGGCTTCTTCACCAGACCTGGAGAAGACAGGCCATCTTCTAATATATTTAGCAGCTGCCTCACAAAGAGCCAAGGAAGGCACTCCTCGTCAGCAGTGAGAGCCAAGAAAACAGCAAAGGTCAGCTGGGCTGGCAGAGTGCAGGGCAACAAGAGCAGATGGGGTGGGACGGCTAAGGCTTCCTGGGGTGGCAGCTTTGTACCATGTTGCTTGGACTTCCTGGGAGAGCAACTTCATGCTGTGGTGCTGGGACTTCCTGCTCGGCTGGGCACCTCCGGGAGCTGCACCATGCCAAAAAGTTCCTGAGCCACAGTGTGGCAAGCAACCCCAGTGTTACAGGGATCTAGGGCTGCTTTTAGCCCTGTAAGACAGGGTGCAGGGTGCCCAAGGGAAGGGAGATAATTGGGGGAGTCAAAATGGAGTCAGTCAGAGATGGGAGGGACCAAGGCCAGAATAGCGAGGGATGAGTACTCGCTTAACAACATACGATTCTTAGTTAAGGACAACAACAGGAAATGCTCGGACTGCCATCATTAAGCAATTCATCTACGTGGCGTAGCAGTTTATGACCGCATCACTTAGTGATGGAAATTCCTATCCCAGTTGTGGTAGTAAGTGAAAGATTACTTATATTATAATTATAATCATGAGCAACAAATGACTTGTTTTAACCATACGGGAAGGAAAAAAAAGTGAGGGAAACAGATGGGTGAATTGGAAAATATAGATATTGTATGGAAATGAGAATGTAGAGAAAAAGATGTTATTTTGTACAAATCAAAATAATAACTTCCTTAAAAGATATATAGCACTAAGAAAAGTAATCTGTGCTGTGGTGATCTAATTTCTTACTATCTAAAAATAGAGTAAAAGTAGCATAAGGAAAATATATATATCATTTCATGAAGTTATTAGAATGCCCTATAAAAAGTGAACAATTACATAGTAACTAACTGTACAGTAAGTAACATCTTTACACAAGTGTATCCCCTGTAGATTGATTCTGTTGTAAAACAAACAAAAAGTTGCATTGTGAAAAAACTTGTAAGAAATCCAGTGACTATCCTTGATTCTTTACACTATATTGGGATAGAAAGCTGTATCAAATGCTGGAACAACTGTCAGCGCTAATGTTGAAAAGACAGTGTTTGCATACATTTAAAAATGAAATTTTTTAAAGGCATGTTTTGCTTGCTCTGTTATCATCCCAAAAAGAAACATGCATATTAGACTGCACAAACCTTTGGGGACCCTTTGTGAAATCTATAGCTACATGAAAAACATGCTGTGGCTGCAAAATTCTTCTCCAGCTAGGACATCACAGGTTTTCCACATAAAAATTCTCTCCAATGGTCTTTTTTAAAAATGTACTAAAAAATTCAATACTCTAAAACAGAGGTCTCCAACCCCTGGTCAGTGGACCGGCACCGGGCTGTGGCATACCAGAAACCAGGCAGCGCAAAAAAGCGAAGCCCCATCCACAAGATGCAGGCAGCATGCGAAACCACACCCCGTCCGGTCCCTGGAAAAACCTTTCTCCATAGAACCAGTCCCTGATGCCCAAAAGGTTGGGGACCGCTGCTCTAAAAACATATCTGACTTAAGAAAATCTTTTAAAATGTTAATTTTATGTCTAATATTATTCACAATTTTCACCAATAAAGTTTTTAATTTTCTAATTTGAATAGATGCTTGCCAATTCCACATATTACTTAGCAAACTAGTTGTATTTATGTATGTATGTGTGTGTGTGTGTGTGTGTGTGTGTGTGTGTGTGTGTGTATAAAATTAATCAAGTACGATTACAGACTTGAAGTCATCAAGTACGATTACAGACTTGATGACTTCAATGGCTCAGTGACAACAGGTTTATCAAAATATAATTAAATTTTTATCAAGCCTTTTAGGAAAATTTCAAGAGCACAGGGTAAACAAAGGAGAGATTTCAACACTCGGTGGTATTTAAAATCTAATAACTAAGATCCCTTAAAAACAGTTTGGAAAATCAATGCAACCACCTCTCTCCAATTACATCTGTCCATCCTATCAGATCTAGTAGAAGAGGCATGGTTCCTATTTGTTAGGGGAATTACACCTGGCAAACCTGAAGAGTCTTTTCTGCAGTGGTGCACACCTTATGGAACATTCTCCTTAGTCCTGAAGTGAAGTCAACTCCATCCCTACTTATTTCCTGGAGGTCCCTCAAGAGCTCACTTTGTCAGCAGGCTTGGGGTCTCAGGACCAGTGAGATCTTGAGGGGGCTCCTTTGCTAATCTAATAGTTTGTGCACCATATGCTTTTAAATTTTTAAAATACATTTGTACATGTTTTATTGTTTTAAATCTGTTGTACGGAACCACTTTTGTGAGATGGGTCACTATATAATTTTGATATATAAATAAATAAACAAACAAACAAACAAATACATGAGATGGATGGATTTCCTTGGAACTAATTCACCATAATATTTTAAAATATGGGGATTCTAGTGCGCCAAATGGAATGCACTTTTTTTTTTTTCATTTTCATTTTATTGAACTTATATGCCGCCCTTCTCCCAACAGGACTCAGGGCGGCTCACAGCATATTAAAACAGTACAAAAACACTATCCCCAATAAAAACCAATTAAAAACAAATATTTACCGCTGTGTCGTATTAAAATACTAATTAAAATTGTCCCTATTTAAAATTCTCCCTAGGCCAGACCCGCTTGCTGAAAAAGCCATGTCTTGAGGGCGCGGCGGAAAGATAGGAGATCCGGAATCGTCCGGATCTCGGGGGGTAGTTCGTTCCAGAGGNAAAACATATCTGACTTAAGAAAATCTTTTAAAATGTTAATTTTATGTCTAATATTATTCACAATTTTCACCAATAAAGTTTTTAATTTTCTAATTTGAATAGATGCTTGCCAATTCCACATATTACTTAGCAAACTAGTTGTATTTATGTATGTATGTGTGTGTGTGTGTGTGTGTGTGTGTGTGTGTGTGTGTGTATATATATATATATATATATATATATATATATATATATATATATATATATATAAAATTAATCAAGTACGATTACAGACTTGATGACTTCAATGGCTCAGTGACAACAGGTTTATCAAAATATAATTAAATTTTTATCAAGCCTTTTAGGAAAATTTCAAGAGCACAGGGTAAACAAAGGAGAGATTTCAACACTCGGTGGTATTTAAAATCTAATAACTAAGATCCCTTAAAAACAGTTTGGAAAATCAATGCAACCACCTCTCTCCAATTACATCTGTCCATCCTATCAGATCTAGTAGAAGAGGCATGGTTCCCATTTGTTAGGGGAATTACACCTGGCAAACCTGAAGAGTCTTTTCTGCAGTGGTGCACACCTTATGGAACATTCTCCTTAGTCCTGAAGTGAAGTCAACTCCATCCCTACTTATTTCCTGGAGGTCCCTCAAGAGCTCACTTTGTCAGCAGGCTTGGGGTCTCAGGACCAGTGAGATCTTGAGGGGGCTCCTTTGCTAATCTAATAGTTTGTGCACCATATGCTTTTAAATTTTTAAAATACATTTGTACATGTTTTATTGTTTTAAATCTGTTGTACGGAACCACTTTTGTGAGATGGGTCACTATATAATTTTGATATATAAATAAATAAACAAGCAAACAAACAAACAAATACATGAGATGGACGGATTTCCTTGGAACTAATTCACCATAATATTTTAAAATATGGGGATTCTAGTGTGCCACATGGAATGCACTTTCCTATCACTCCAAATAAATGACGACTAGAATAGTAGAAAAGTAATCTCCATTTATGTATTCTTTTGTTGCATTTACATCCTATACGTATGCACACTTACACATTTTATCCCTCCTGTTTTTTTTCCGTAGTCATCTTGAAAAGTAGAGTAGGCTGAGTGACTGTAATAGAGTAAAGTCACCTAGTGAGCTTCCCAGTCAAAAGGAAATTTCAACATGGGACTTCCCAGGACTTATTTAACCATCTAATCTCCTTGGTTCTGTGCTAAAATAGTTAGGGCTATTGGGTAGGGCTAAAATAGATAATAAAAATAAATAGCTTCCTTTTTTTTCCCCCATCGGGGTAGAACATTATATTTGAAGATAGCATGTGCCGGAAAGAATCCACAGCTAAATAACTTGCTGTAATTACTGCTGGAAGGCCAAGTTGCAAATTGTAACAGGGAGAAGGAGACTAAGATTCCATCAACCATCTGCTCCTGGAATAGCTAGATGGATCTTAAAATGGGTCACCATGGAGGGAAGTCTAGAGAAAGGCATGAGTCAAACAATTATACTATCAACAATCCTGTCTGACGGTTGCTTTAGAGCAGGGATTGACAAACTATGTCTCGGGGACCAAATCCGGACCACTGCCTGTTTTTGTAAGACCTGCAAATTAAGAATGGATATTGGGTGCAGACTGCTAGTCCCAAGCCTCAATCAAGGTCCCAGGGCGAAGGCTGGGCAGCAGGTTAATTTGTGGAGTGAGTATTCAACATTCAGTAATCTAAACAAGTTTGATTTCACTCTCCCCAAGATAGAATCTGCCTATCGTCACCTAGACAGGATCGATTGAAGGCTTTCTTCTTCATAAAGTTCATGGGATATGAATCATGGCAACACCCAAATTTCTGGTGGCCTCAGCATGGAGATAGTGAGTCCATCCTATCCCTCTTTGATCTCTTAGCAGTTTTTATCATCATCATCATCAATCATGCTATCCTTTTGGCCTGGCTCAGGGAATTTGGATTCAGAGCTACAATATTGAAATGGTTTTCCTAGTTTTCTTACGGCTAGCTGGCATTGGCATTGGTAGGGGAAAAGATCAAGGCCAAGGTTGTGGCTTTGCATGGGCTCTCAAGGCTGTACTCTCGCCCTGCTCCTATTTAACATTTATCTGAAACTGTTGGATGAGGTCGTCCATCAACATCCATCAAACTATTTGTTGCAGACAAAATACACCAACTTCTCAATCCTTCAAGGCAGAATAGACAGAAAACCAAAACCATTGGGTACTAATAATCTCCCTCCTCACCTGTCATTGCTTTCCAAAGAACTAGGGAGGGACTCTTCTAAGATCTGAGGGGTCCTCAGATTTCTCTTATAAGGCCATTGTCTAGGCTGTAGCTCTTCCTCCTGGCTCCCAAGGGTTATTTTCACAGTCCAATACAAGACCGTCCCTAAAATCCTCACCTACATTTATTTCAGAGGAAAAACTGGATGTTCTAGAGCCAGATCTCTTCAACACAGAACAGTGCATCCCAATTCATAACCACTGGGAATAGCTGCTGGGAATTGCAGAATTCTACCTCTTCCAAACATCTGTAGTCTAATGAAAAATTAAGGCACTTTTTAGTATATACAATATACTGTTCAGTAGAAATTTGTGATTATTTTATAGCAATAAACAGCCTTCTGCTTCTGTTTCACCTTAACATTTTTCCTATACCTGTAGCAACATTTCCTTATATTAAATCACAGCTTTCTTTCTGTATGTAAAAGAAAATATTTCCTACTTGCAAATAACTAATGGACAGTTGCAAACAGAATACTGACTCAATATAAACAGTGTTCTCTTACTTCCTATGTATCGTTTGCATCAGATCGAATCCAATTATCAAGATTTTCTCCAACTACAAACATATCTGTTTCCAATTTGAGAATCTGAATTCAATCTACTTGTCTGACAACTGAAGACCAGTTGCATCAGTTTGAAAGCACTACTATATAATATATATAGAGAGAAAAACTGCTGCCAGGAAAACCATATCAAGGGTTTGGGAAAGAGCACCTTTATCCATAAAACCTGAGCTCACTCAATTTCAAATGATGCTGAAGAAAAAAGAGCAATGATTACCTAAGATAACTATTGTTGTTGAGTCATATTCTAATTTAATATGTTTTGGTTTAAAATGAGGTTGACTTCCAGTCATTACTACAGATGTAACAAATTACTGAAAAATGAAACTATTAGGTAAATATGAAGATTTAATTATTCTAACATATTGCCTGTCTCCATTCATAGATCCAAGATTTGCCTGTACTGATATTCCTCAACCTATTACCATAATTAAGCCTGAAATTAGTCATAAGTTAAGCGAGGAGGCTCACATGACCGCCTTGCTCAACAATCGCAAACTCAACTCTCCCTATTGCAGTCAAGTGACCATTTGAATTGTTAAGCGGAGCACAGGTTGCCTCAGGGTGAGGGAGGCCCTGGGAGGGCAGTTATAGGCCCACACTGCAGCAATCCCCCCCTTGCCCATGGCCTCTGCCAGGCCTCCCAAGGCCTCCTCCACTCCGAGGCACCCCCCTGCACAGCTTCCCTCTCTGCCTGGGTCTGCTTCCCACTCTGCTGGGTCCCACAGCCCTTGGGCTTGCTTCCTGCCCCGCCGGATCCCTCAGCCTTGAGCCCTGTCTAATCCTGCCCTGTCACATTTTACTCCAGTTACATCTTCTGAAGATCACCTTTCCAAAAAAACACCCAACCAATGCAACACAAGAGACTTCCTACAGAAGCCACCTTATGCTATCCTGGAAGTGGGCATCATTTTGGAAGCAGAAACCATTCCTGGAATCTCTCAGATGAGTGCAATATGGAGAAAATGCGAGAATGATGCCCACATCGCATCAGCTGGGAACTCTTTTGGAAAGGCAATTTCCAAAGATTGCCTTTCTGAAAGAGCACCCAGCCAATGTGCCACACAGCTTTCCTACAGAGCCACTTTACGCTATCCCGGAGGTGGGTACCATTCTCATGATCTCCCAGAAATGCATAATTTGAAAAATCGAGTCCTTCTGAGAAATCCCAAGAATGGCAGCTGCTTCCAGAATTGGTATCTGGGATGGTGTGAAGCAGTTGTGCCAGAAGGCCGCAGGTTGCATCAACTGGGTGATGAGAAACGTGATCTTCAGAAGAGGCAAAAGGAGCAAGGCATGACAACACAGGGAGGAGACCCAAGGCTTCTGGGATCTAGAAGGGTGGGAAGATATATAAGTGGGTGCGACAGTTACTGCATCCCTGTGGTGGTTTTAAAGGGGGGGGGGAGGCAGATTGCCAAATGCCTGAATTTTCATCAGGTAATCATGGGGATGCTGCAATGGCTGTAACTTCGAATTCAGGTCATATGTCCCATTCTTCAGAACCGCTGTAATTTTGAATGGTTGCTGAACAAATGGTCATAAATTTAGGATTACCTATAGTAGTATTCTGTGTCATGAATTTACACCTTAATTCAATCTGAAATAATGATACACACACACTATACAACAATAATAATAATAATAATAATAATAATAATAATAATAATAATAATAATAATTATTATTATTATTATTATTATTATTATTATTATTATTATTATTATTATTATTATTATTAATATTAGAAGGGACCTTGGAGGTCATCTAGTCCAACTCCCTGCTCAGGCAGGAAAACCTATACCATTTCAGACAAATGGCTGTCCAGTCTCTTCTTAAAAACTTCCAGTGTTGGAGCATTCACAGCTTCTGGAGGCAAGTTGTTCCACTGATTAATTGTTCTATCAGGAAATTTCTCCTTAGTTCTAGGTTGCTTCTCTCTTTGGTTAGTTTCCATCCGTTGCTTCTTGTCCTGCCTTCAGGCGCTTTGGAGAATAGCTTGATTCCCTCTTCTTTGTGGCAGCCCCTGAGATATGGGAACGCTGCTATCATGTCCCCCCTCATCCTTCTCTTCATTAAACTAGACATACCCAATTCCAGCAACCATTTCTTATATGTTTTAGCCTCCAGTCCCCTAATCATCTTTGTTGCTCTTCTCTGTACTCTTTCTAGAGTCTCAACATCTTTTTTACATCATGGTGACCATTTCTACCCTGAATATATAAAGAGGCAAAAATATAGATTATTATTTAGGTACATTATGTCTAGTGGCTAATTTAATAAAACTTTGACTCCCCAAGGCTACTCTTGGAGGATATCTACATATGCTATCTCTGTAGTTTCTTCTTCTGTTCCATCCTTCCAAAGTCAGTTTAACTGCATTTCATCTGGTCAATTGCAGGTTTTCTTTCTTTTTTCTTCTTTTTGAATAGAAATGTTATGGTTTCTATTTCATGTATATATTTGTGGAGATTTGTATCTAGATTGCGAGCATACATTTTGAGGGTGTAGATCTTTCAAAAGAGATATAAAGGGCAGCTCCACAGAAACATAGTCAAGTCTAGCCAATCTGACCTTGATTAACCCCAAGTATTTTGGCACTAGAGATTGGAGGAGACGGAAGATGATATGCACATCTGGATATAGAATCAAAATCTTTAAAAAGTACCAAAACTACTTTGTAAGTAAAGGAATCAGCCCAACAAAGCAAATAAAAGATAATGTTATCTAAATTTCCTGTCTCAAGATACTTTACAGCCAGATCCACACTCCTGCAATACATTGCATGTACCACAATCGTTAAGCTAATGCCTAGAATCCAAAATACTAAGGCATCCCAAAAATACAACACATAATTTCTTCCACCTCCATATTACAGACTACTTTTTTAAACTACTCTGCTTAAAAAGTACAGACTACTGTTCATGTAACACAAATTTAAAGCTCCTGTGGGCACACATAACTAATTATGAAATGAATATCTTCTGGATAACTATTCTTGTGCATAAAACTATCTAAGAGATAAGAAATCCCACAAATAGGCTTGTGCCCAACTCACAAATTAATGTAGATACTCAAATGATTATTGAAAAAAAGCCCCCACAAAATGGGAGTTTCAGGCTCCGCAAAATGACTTTTGCTTAAAAAGGACATGATCATAACAAAATGCAGTCTATAATGCTCAATGTCATTACAATTCATTGTCACCAAATGTAGAATATGTAGAACATATTTTTTTTTGTGGACAGCCTGCAGGAGATTTATAGGAAACGTGTTGGGTTCCCTCAAATTGTAAAGGGCCAGACTTCAGAACAACTAGCAGCTTAGCACCTGTGCATATACTTAGAAGGAGCGTTGTCTTACCTGAACGCCTTTTCTCAGCATGATGATGGAGAATCCACAAATGGGTTTACTTCATCTTCCTGCCCAATAGACTAAGTCTGACAAGTTGCCACACCTCCTGCTGGGCCATTCTTCCCCAGTTATGATGAAGGCAAAGCAGCAGACTATAGTCCGATGCGTTGGTTCCTCTGACACAGGCCCTGACGGACACTGAAGGGGTGGGTGTGGATTCTCCATCATCATGCTGAGAAAAGGCGTTCAGGTAAGACAATGCCCCTTCTCCAGCATGAGGATGGAGAATCCACGAATGGGACATACCAAAGCCAACCTGTCCCTATGGGAGGGAAACAGTCTGGGCCTGTGTCCCACTAGATGACACTACTTGTTGAAGCACCCTGTGGCCAAAGGAGGCGTCCGCAGAGGCAAACATGTCCACCTTGTAGTGCCTAATGAATGGGGAAGGCGAAGACCAGGTCGCCGCCCTACAGATTTCCCCAATGGATGCCTGTATTGTCCAAGCAGCAGATATTGCAGAGCTGCGGGTGGAATGGGCCGTGAGAAGGCTTGGAACAGACAGGGAGAGGGATTGGTACGCCCTTGCTATGCAAGCTTTGATCCACCTGCCTATGGTCGATGACGAAACCCTCTGCCCCATGGAAGAGGGTTGAAAGGAGATGAATAGCGCCTCTGACTTGCGAAAAGCTGAAGTCCGCTTGATGTACTGGCGTAGGGCCCTACGCACGTCTAGAGTATGTCACTGACATTCGGAGTCGTGAGACAGCCGAGGACAGAAATTTGGTAATATCACCTCCTGTGACCTGTGGAACAAGGTATTTACTTTGGGAACAAATGACGGGTCCAAACGGAGGACCACTCTATCATTGTGGAAAATACATAGGTCCTCTCTGACAGATAGAGCTGCCAGTTCCGATATTCGTCTAGCCGACGTGACGGCTACTAGGAAGGCTACCTTCAGAGACAACAGACACAAAGTACAGTTCTTAATGGGCTCGAATGGTGGTGCGGTAAGAGCCTGTAAGACCCGTGACAGGTCCCAAGAGGGGTATCTATGGATCGCAGGTGGTTTGGTGTTGGTCACTTCCTTGATGAAGGAGCGCACCATTGGATGATGGGCTAAAGAGGATGAATTGTCACAAGACAGCACCGTTGACAGAGCTGCCATTTGTCTTCGGATGGTATTGGGCAATAAGCCTTGTCAAGTCCTTCCAGCAAATACTCTAGGATTCTAGGGATGGTGATGGACGAGAGACCAATTTGATTCCTGTTACACCAGAGACAAAAGTTCTTCCAAGTGGAATCATAGATTCTGTTCATAGAGGGGCGTCTGGACGCCTGGATCATGGTGACCACTCTCGTCGAATAGGACTCCTGGGTCAGGAGTCGCCACTCAAGTGCCAGACGGTTAACTGGAGCCACTGGGGTTCTGGATGTTGCAGGGCTCTCTGATTGAAGGCTATGCGATCTGGAGGGATTCTCCACGGAGGAGAGATGGAAAGACTCACGAGGTCGGCAAACCACGGTTGTCTTGGCCAGTGCGGGCCAACCAATATGACCTCCGCCCTTTCCTGCAGTAGTTTGCGAATGACTGCAGGAATCAGAGGTAGAGGGGGAAAAGCGTATAGTAGGGCCATGGATTGCGGAGTGCGTCCACCCTCTCCGCCCCTGGAGACGGGAAACGGGAGAAGAACCTCGGGAGCTGGGAATTCGCCGGAGAGGCAAACAAGTCTGGTATCAGGTGACCGAACTTGTCCGCTATCTCCATGAATAGGTCGGGATGCAGGCGCCACTCGGAGTGGTCTACTGTCGCCCTGCTCAAGGAGTCCGCCTGCAGGTTTGTCTCTCCCAAGATGTGTTCCGCTTTGAGGGAGGAGAGGTTGGACTCTGCCCAAGAACCCAGCAACTGAGCCTCGGTCATGAGAGACTTGGACCGGATGCCCCCTTGCCGGTTCACATGGGCTTTGGCCGCTACATTGTCTGTAAGGACTAGGATGTGTTGTCCCCTCACCTCGCGTTTGAAGTGACGTAGAGCGAAAAGTATGGCCCTGAGCTCCAACCAGTTTATGTTGTGTTTCAGGTCCAAACGAGTCCACCGGCCCTGAGCCATCTGTGATTGCAGATGAGCCCCCTAGCCGAACAGACTGGCATCGGTAGTTAGAGTGAGTCGGGCCGGCTCCTTGAAAAATAAGCCCCTGACTATCGCTGGAGAAATCCACCAGCGAAAGGACTTCAAAGTTTGAGGCAGGACCCTGACCTTCAGGTTGGAGGAACTGGTGCCCCGTCTCTGAAACGGGAGCAGGAACCACTGCAGGCCCCTGGAGTGCAATCTGGCCCAAGGAATTATGGACATGCAAGAAACCATCTTCTCTAACAATTGGGAAAGAATGGCCAGAGAAACGGTACGGTCTCTTTGGATCTGACGTACTAGAGTCCGAAAGCTGTCCTGGCGCTCCTGTGACAAATAGATCATGTACTGCTTCGTATCTATGACCGCACCCAGGTGGAGGAGGCGGGTGGAGGGGTATATCTGGCTCTTTAGAAAGTTCACAGAGAACCCGTGGTTCTGAAGGACCCCGATGGATAGGGTCAGGTCTGACTGAGCCGCCTGGACGGAGGTGGACTGGATAAGAATGTCATCCAGGTAGCACTGGATCCATATGGGAACCAGCCTCAGGTGGGCGGCTAGAGCTGCCAAGATCTTTGTGAACACTCTTGGAGCGGATGACAGACCTAACGGTAGGGCCCTGTACTGATAATGGTGGTTCCTGTAGCAGAACCTGAGAAACCTGCGATGAGCGGGGAGGATGGGGACATGTAAGTATGCTTCTGTGAGATCGATGGACGTCAGGAAGTCGTTCCTTCTTATGCTGGCCAGAATGGATTGTAGCGTCTGCATTTTGAATTTTCTGTAAATTAAATGGGAATTTAGCCCCTTCAGATCAAGAATGGCTCTCCATCCTCCTGAGGCCTTTGGCACCACAAAGAGGGTGGAGTAGAAGCCCGTCTTTAACTGCCCAGCCAGCACTGGTTCTATGGCCCTTATCTCCACAAAGTGGCGAATGGCCTCGCTCATGAGGTTTATCTTAGTGGGATTTCGTGAAACCGGACAGGGGATAAAGCGATCTGGGGGTCTGGAGAACTCTAGTGACAGGCCACAGCTGATGGTGTTGAGCACCCAAGCATCCGTCGTAGTGGCCTCCCATTTGTGGATGAATAGGGAAAGTCTGCCACCAATGGGGCCCCCTCCCCGGAGTCACTTACTTCTTCTAAAGGGACGGCCGCCTGCACCTCGAAAGGGCCGTTTGGCCTGAAACTGTTGTCTGGATCGAGGCTCGGAGCGATCCGATTGTCGGTCGGGCCTGGGAGGGAAGGAGCGGGGAGGTTGAGTCCACTCTGATCCCGATCCTGATTGAAATGACTGTCTGCGGGAATACGGGTTGGCCCTCCTATCTGCTCATCTGGTGAGGTGAGACATCACCTTGCGCTTGTCTCGGTTCTCCACCAAATAAGGGTTGAGGGCCTCGCCAAACAGTTGTCCGCCTGTGTAAGGAGTGGTTGCCAATCACCACTTGGATTTTAAGTCTGCTTGCCATTGCTTCAGCCAGAGGAGCCTGCGAGCAGACACATTGGCGGCTATGGCTCGGGATGAAAACCTGGCAGCGTGCAGTGTCGCATCCGCCATGTACTCCGCAGTCGTAACTTACCCAGGTTCTGATGCGCCCGTACCTGCTCCTGGGGAATCATGGCCTGAACCTCTCGAAGCCATATAATGGAGGTTCTGGTGAAGAAAGAGGCGGAGGTGGATGCCTTCACTGACCACGCCGAGGCCTGGTGGGACCTGCGTAGGGAAAATTCTGATTTTCTTTCCTCTGCCCTCAAGGTTTCCGCCATATCCCCTGACACGGTGGAGGAGGAAAAGAGAGGTGTTAGTGACTCATCGACCATCGGGACCTCGAGGAGCTCTGACAAGGTGGGGGCGACGTTGAAGAGCTTTTTCTCGGTTCCCCCCGGTGCAGGGGGGGCGCTAAGGGCTCCCCATTGCTTTTTGATGGTATTGAGGAAGAAGGGAGGCACGGGATGTGCTCTGGGTCACGGTAGGTTTGGAGAACAGAGGGTTTGGGTCCTGACTGGTGGATGGGGTGGGTTGAGGCTCCTGCTCAGGGTTAATTTTGGCAGCCGTAGTTGCCTTAAACAGTAGGGATTTGAACAATGTCGGATCAAACAATCCTACAAAGGGGGAAGGGTCTGGAGATGACTCCTCGTCTTCCGATAATTGTATGTCCCTCGAGTCATATTCTTCAGACTATGACTCTCTATCCTGAGAGGAGCGATCAGAGGCAATGGAGCAGGGATATTCTGGAGGCTCTGACGGGTATTGAACTGGTGCCATTGGTGCAGTAGATTCAGAACTGGGCCTCTGGAATGAGGAGGCCATGCCCTGAGCGAATGCTTGGGTGATCAGGGCTTGAAACTCCTCTGGCCACATCCCTTGAGGACGATGGGACGGGGTCCAGCTGCCATGGGTGTGAATGTGGCTGTGGATCCCGGTTGGTCCCTGTGCGAAGGGGATACCCATTGAAGGCCGGATCCCTGGTCAAGAGGCGTCCTCTCCACCTGTCCAGTCTCACCATCTGGGGACCATGACCGTTGGACCAGAGAATTTAGGAACGAGCTGAGGATTGAAGAGGGAGCCCTCAGGTGGGACCGGACAGACTTGGGGAGTCCCACTTGGATTTTGTTTTTGTGCCTTGGAGAACTGCCTTTCCAAGGCGAGGTGTCTCCATGTGGCCTCCTTCTCAGCCGCCTTAAGAGGGTGCTTTACCCAAGATTGGCCTTAAGCTTCTCTGCCGCCTCTAATTTGGAGGACTTGCGCTTCTTTTTGGCGGGGGTGCTGGGAGTACCCTGCACAGTCTGCGGCGGCGTAGTGTCTGCCATCGAGATAGAGAGCCCACAGTGTTGTACCGGGAAGGGTCTCAAAGTATGGGAGCTGAGCGCTGGGTGGCTATTATCCCAGATACTGGCAGAAGCCAGTAATCACTCCAGAGATGGTGGCCGCTGGACCAAGAGAGGCCTCTCGCACACCAAAGTGCTCCTGATAGCTATAAATTGCCTGAAAGCGCCCTGTAGCGCAATGGACAGGCTGACGGTGGTGGCCAAAACCACGCTTGGCGAGCTCCGGCACACACGTCCCAGTTAGTGGCGGCCAATCACCTGGGTGATCTGTGCCTGCGTACTATACCTAGGTGGTGGTGGCAGTGCCGAGGGCGGGCCAACCACTTTATATAATGAGAATGTGGAGGTGCTGCTATAAATTGTTAGGCAGCTGTCCTCCAAGCCCTGGTCTGAATCAAGCAGCAAGGAGGCAATCAGTCACAGATGGGGGGGGGTGCCTAGGTGCCCAATATCCTTGTGACCTTAATCAACTAACAATCTTGTGAAAGCAAGGATTGGCAGAAAAGACCTAGGCCTGGATCTGCCCCCCAAGTCAGTTTGGCGCCAAGCAGATGTTCAAAATGGCGGCCGGCTGGAATATGGCTGGGGAGGCCCTGGACGAAGGAAAAAATGATCACCTGATCCTAGGGCAGAAAGCCGAGGCTGTCCGCCCTCCTGGCCCCCCTAACAATCCCAGGGGAAATTTTTTTTTTTTTTTAAGTCTAACGAACTAGGCTCCTTAGAAATCTATCTGAGGAGAAAAACGGCTGTGCGGGGGTCTCCAAAATGGCGGCCACCATATGGCGTGCCGAAAATCCAGCGGAGGCAATTGCCTCAGTCCGAAGCTCAATTGGCCTGTGGGAGACTGAGGAGAGCCCAGAGAAGCCCGCCGGTCAGCTATGCTGCGGGCGACTGGGCGTTGTCTTACCTGAACGCCATTTCTCAGCATGTAGATGTAGCCTCCACCGGTGGGTTATCAATGCCTCCTTGCTCAGATTAGACTAAGATCAAACTTTGGCCACGCCTCCTCTCCCAGTTTGTTGACCGACGAGGCGAAGCTCACTTGATCTGACACAACACTCCTCCTGAAATTACAGCCTAGACCTACAAACACGGGCGGGTGTGAAGGCTACATCTACATGCTGAGAAATGGCGTTCAGGTAAGACAACGCCCATTCTACAGCATGTGAGATGTAGCCTCCACCGGTGGGACATACCCAAGCCCCCATGTCCCCCAATGGGAGGGAAGTCTAGGTCTGTGAGTCACGAGCCGCCACCACCCTCTGCAAGACTCTCCTGCCAAAGGCCGCATCAGCTGCCGCAAANTCCCATATAACACCGCTTTTGCGTGAGCTGCACTGGCTGCCGGTGGCCTTCCGGGTGCGCTTCAAGGTGTTGGTTACCACGTTTAAAGCGCTCCATGGCATCGGACCTGGGTATCTCCGAGACCGTCTTCTGCCGCAGATTGCCTCCCATCGACCGGTACGCTCCCACAGAGCGGGCCTCCTCAGGGTGCCGTCGGCCAGACAGTGTCAGCTGGCGACCCCCAGGGGGAGGGCCTTCTCTGTGGGAGCCCCCACCCTGTGGAACGAACTCCCCCCAGAGATCCGGATTATTCCGGATCTCCCCTCCTTCCGCCGTGCCCTCAAGACATGGCTTTTCCATCAAGCGGGATTGGCCTAGGGGGGGATTTTAAAGGGATTTTATAATTTTAAATCTAATACAGGTCATTTAATATACATTTTAATTTGGTTTTTAGATATTTATTGTATTGTACTGTTTTTATTTACCTGTAAGCCGCCCTGAGTCCCTCGGGAGAAGGGCGGGGTATAAATGGGAACAAATAAAATAAATAAATAAATAAATAAATAAATGTCTTCAAAGAGAAACAAGAAAGTCCAGTTGCCTCATGAAAAAGTATCTTTGGGACAGCCATGACCTGGGTGTCTGAGAACCTCCACAGACATTTGCCCAAGATTGGGTTTAGGTTGGACTTCTCACCTCAGGACCTCATTTGCCACAGACTCGCTACCCACAATCCAGCTGTGTGCAGCAGCAGCAGCAGCAGCCAAAAAAGCTAATACAAACCTTGGCTGCATAAACAGAGGCATAGAATTAAAATCACATGAAGTGTTAGTGCCGCTTTATAAAGCCTTAGTAAGGCCACACCCAGAATACTGCATCTAGTTTTGGTCACCACGTTACAAAAAAAGATGTTGAGGCTTTGGAAAAAGTGCAAAGAGCAACTATAAAGGCCTGGAGATTAAAACCTATGAAGAA
This sequence comes from Protobothrops mucrosquamatus, assembly GCF_001527695.2. Lineage (NCBI taxonomy): Eukaryota > Metazoa > Chordata > Lepidosauria > Squamata > Viperidae > Protobothrops > Protobothrops mucrosquamatus. The sequence continues at coordinate 1,130,052 of NW_015386453.1, read as the reverse complement.
CGGTTGCAGGATTTGGGAATGGCCAGTCTAGAGAAAAGAAGGACTGGGGGGGGGGGACATGATAGCAGTATTCCAGTATTTGAGGGGCTGCCACAAAGAAGAGGGGGGGGGGTCAACTTATTTCCGAAAGGACCAGAAAGCAAGAGAAGAAACAATGGATGGAAACTAATCAATGAGAGAAGCAACCTGGAATTGAGGAGAAATTTCCTAACAGTGAGAACAGTTAACCAGTGGGACAGCTTCCCTCTAGAACAGTGTTTCTCAACCTTGACAATTTTAAGGCATGTGGACTTCAACTCCCAGAATTCCACAGCCAGCATTGCTGGCTGTGGAATTCTGGGAGTTGAAGTCCACATGCCTTAAAATTGTCAAGGTTGAGAAACACTGCTCTAGAAGTTGTGGGTGCTTCATCACGGGAGGCTTTCAAGAAGAGACCGGACAGCCATCTGTCTGAAATGCTATAAGATTTTGTCCTTGAGCAGTAGGCTGGACTGGAAGACCTCCAAGATCCCTTCCAGCTCTATTCTGAATTATTTTTTTTTCTACTGGTGGGGCCTGAGGCTGCTCCCTCTTTTTGCCCAAGCTGGAGGTCCTTGCCAGGGCCAACCCATCCCCAAAGCCCTTTCCCCACTTACCTGTACAGTGGTGAATGCATTCCTTGAAACTCTCAAAATTGTTGTCGTTTCCTTTACAGCCATGATAATAGAACTTCTTACACTTCTTAAAGTTTTGATTGTAGTAATAGCGAGGCTTGTGGTCTTCACATTGTCCAAAGTCAAGAGGCTGGAGACAACGGTCTGTGGTAAAAAGGGGGGGGAGTTCATTGGCTTGGAAGGAGAGTCCAAACAGAGTATGGAGATCTGTAAGATGCTCCTCCAACCTCATGCCCACCTCTGGCAATCTAGCATGTTACTTGTGAACCCCTGGGATCCCAGCTCCCCACACCGACGTTGTGGGTTCCTTGGTGCTCTCTGAGGTTGGATTTTTTTTCTTGCAGACTTTTCATTACCCAATTAGGGGACATCATCATGATGGCACTAATAGTATTGATGATGTTGGGTCCCAAAACATCTGCAAAAAACTTCCTCCTTCTCATTGTCCCCTTCTCCCCCAGTCTGCCAACCTCACTCCCTTCTAAGCACTGATGATGTCACCTAGTTGGGTAATGAAATGTCTCCAAGAAAACAACCAACTTCAGAGAACATCAAGGACCTCATAGTGCTCCCCCCTCCTTCCCCCTCCTCCTCTCTCCCAACCCTACTCTTTTTTAGGATCTATGAAGTTGCCTAGTACGTATGGTCAAGGCCATGGTTTTCCCAGTTGCAATGTGTGGCTGTGAAAGTTGGACCATAAGAAAGGCTGAGCGCCAGAGAATGGAGGCCTTTGAACTATGGTGCTGGAGAAGACTCCTGTGAGTCCCCTGGACTGCAAGGCGATCCAACCGGTCAGTCTTAGAAGAGATCAACCCCGACTGCTCTTTAGAAGGCCAGATCCTGAAGTGGAAACTCAAGTCCTTTGGCCACCTAAGGAGAAGGAAGGACTCCCTGGAGAAGAGCCTGATGCTGGGAAAGATGGAGGGCAAGAGAAGAAGGGGACGACAGAGAAGGAGGTGGCTGGATGGAGTAACAGAAGCAGGAGGCCTGAGCTTCAATGGACTCCAGAAGATGGGAGAGGACAGGAAGGCCTGGAGGAATGTTGTCCATGGGGTCACCATGGGTCGGACACGACTTCGCAACTAACAACAACAATGAGGTTGCCTAGTTGGGTCATGAAATGTCTGCAAGAAAACCAACAAGCTCAGAGATCACTAAGAACCCCTTCAGTCCTCCTCCTCCTCCTCTTCCTCCTCCTCTCCACAAACTCCCCTCCCTTCTAGCACTGATGATCTTCCCTAGTTGGGTCATGAAATGTCTTCAAGAAAACAGCCAAGCTCAGAGAGCACCCAGGACCCCACAGTTCAACCCAGAGCTACAAAGATTCTCTTCTGTTGAAACCTGAGGTTCTCCTGGGCAATCTGGAACAAATGGATATGGGACAAGTGTCTCTCCCTGTATAATGGTCTCTCCTTCAACAGACCGTTCCCCGGAATGGACGCTTATACTGGAATTGTCCTCTGGTTCCTGCGTTCTGGCGGCCCTGTTGTCGATCCTGCCTGGGGGAAAAGGATCGGGAACCTCTGGATCCATCCCAGGGCTGCCCTGCTCGAAAGGGCTGGCGCCAGTCCCAGGAAGTTCCAGCCCGAAAGGACTGCCTGCGAAACTCCTGCTGAGGTCTCC
>NW_015386453.1:1066318-1126650 GCF_001527695.2 Protobothrops mucrosquamatus | reverse complement strand
CACTCGAACCCTGCAAAGTCTGAGGAGAAACACTATCTGCCATTGCGAGCCGGGCCTTCCAAATAGGAGAAGCCCTGCAGTGGGGGTAAACACGCAGATCAAGTTGTCCGGGAGGGAAACTTTCCCGCGCCCTAAGACAACCACAATGGCAAATAGCCAGACAGCTTAGTAAAACTGCCTGTCCAGGCCCTGCAGGCACCGCGCCGCGAGCTAATGGGAACAGGTGGAATGAAAAACTCCCAATGAAATACCAGGATTAATGTTAGTAATGATACCAAGAGTGAGGAATAAGAAGTACCCTTATTCCAGAAGGGTTCCAGATAATGATCTGGATGTTGCAGAAGCCCCCTTGAGAGCCCAACACAGCAGGCTACGACTTGCCTCAATAGGCCCAGCCTCCGGTGGAGTGAAGGTCTCCACAAAATGGCGACCACACCCAGCACGAAACAAAATGGCGGCCGCTGGCCTCGTGGCCCTCACAATGGCGCCCGTAAGGAAGGGGGGGTGTATAAGGGCTCCTACGGGTCTCTGCCACCCCTGTGGGAGACTGAGGAGAGCCCAGAGAAGCCCGCCGGTCAGCTATGCTGCGGGCGACCATTCCTTTTCTCCGAACCCGACTCCTAACGCACTGCTGAGAAACTGCCTGAGGCAGCTGTTGCTTCAAAGCTAAGGCTTGGAGAAATCTGATTACAATGATGATATATCGCAGCGCTAAGAGTCCACAAATGGGGCTTCATACAACCTGAAGACGGTCTGACATGGAGCAACGAACCAACGCGTCCTGCTGGGTATAAGACTAAGTCGAAAACTGGGGAAGAATGGCCCAGCAGGAGGCGTGGCAACTTGTCAGACTTAATCTATTGGGCAGGAAGATGAAGTAAACCCATTCGTGGATTCTCCATCCTCACGCTGGAGAATAAACAAATAAAAACATCTGCACTGGCTGACTGTTACACCAGTAGTAGATAAAACACAGCTTGAAATTTTTTCACCTTTGAAGTTAAAAGCACATTTCCATCACCATTAAGCACATTTAAAATTTTCATTCCATACATATCCCTCCTTTCAAGTATCATGTCATTTCCAGAAAATTGTATTCTACTTATTCAATACCATTAGATTTAAATGTAAGAGCAAAAATCTTAAGAAGTTTTTTACACAGGAATATTTTACAACCGCAGATTCCAAATTGAAATCCAATGAAAATACTGTTAGAAAAAAGTGCTCTTAGGAGGATTGATATTTTTGCAGTTTAAAAAACAGGCTGATAGCCACCAACAGAAGATGCTGAGTTTTGATGCTTGTTACAGAATATACATCATTAATTGTATTGATAATTTGTTTTGAAAAATTATTGCAGCTTGTAAGCCTGCAAGAATATACTGGAGATGCAGTTTTCCATTCAAATTGGGTTTAACTCCCCTCTAGCTAAAGAACATGATCAAATGATCAAATCTGGAATACTGGCCTAATCATGTCATTTAAATTTTCTATTTCATCACCAATACTTTTTAATATTTAAATGCAACATGAGCATTTTGTTTATAAACAATATATGTAATAATCAGTAATAATGAATAATATATTATATTGCTTTTAAAGCAAATGTATCTGCATATTTTCAGCTATTATTAACAACCAAGAATTACAAATACAGTTCTAGTTCTAAATACTGCAAAATGAATGCTTAATATAGTATCCACAGATATTATTATTAATGCTCAGAAACCCACCAAGATGACAGAGTGTACTTTTTGACTCGTGATTTATAAGCTGAGTTCATGATTGCTGAATGCCTGGAGTGATTAATGCAACAGAGGCCCTGCTAGCTCTTTGAAACTGCTGAATGGTTTGATAGCATTACTGTACAGGCAGAGAGAACGAGCAAGTGGGAGCCCAATTAGCAGCTCAAGTGCAATTCACACTCACTCACACACACACATACACAAACTATTGAATTCATGCTACAAAACAAAGGAGAAAAATACACTCTACTTTTTATGTCCTTTCTCTTAAAATTCAAGACTGAGAGAAGAAAGCAGCAGTTTCATTTCACTACTGTGAAAGCTGGAGATTTTCAAAATTAGAACAAGCACATACTTTAGTAATTAGGACATCTCCAACCTCAGTTATTGCCCATGTGTAATCACATTTTGTTTTAACAAAATAAAGATGTAAACACAGCATTGACTAAATATCTTCAAACTTCACTGGAATGGATAAGCAATCATAATAGGAAGAAACACTGCAGAATATATCAAATGCTATTTTTGCTTTTTAAACATAAAGTACTCCACTTGTCGTATTGCCGCCATCATTAGTGAAAACAGAAGAAAGGAAGGACACTGGAATTAAAATTGGAGGGGAAAACATTTAATTCAGTTTTGAAAGTGAGCACAGTTAAGAGGATCTGACCTGGTCTTGAACAAATATTCAAAGAGGAGCAAAGAAGAAAGACTAATTTTGTGCTTTAAAATTAGTAGATATTTAGCTTGTAGTTCAAGTTGGCACAAGTCTGTCTTTCTACACAAACATATCTACAGAAGTTCCTAAAATATGAGTTTGCGTATGTCTGCATATTCTAAGTAAAGCTTCTCTCCTTCCTGACTTCATGAACGGTTCTTTAATCTTTCACTATAAATATTTATCCAGCTGATGAATTTCAAGAACAATTAATGGTAACTGTCTTAAAAACAGAACAAATAAACCTCCATTTACAGTTTGCTATATTAACATTCATCATATCCTTATTTGCACCAAACCATTTTGTCATGATTCCAACAGAGATGAATAAAGCAGAACTCCGAGGCTTGCAAATTCCTCAAAGAACATGTTTATTAGTTACAAAGTATCGGCACAGTGAAGAGTGAAGCCAAGTCTGGATACACAAGTAACAATTTTCCAATACAAAGTTAAATGTCCCACCCATAAAAGCTATGCAAGCAACTACATTCTCCAATATGATTATTTGGCGGGGTTTTTATGCAATCCCCAGTCCCTAATCTCGGGAGCAGCCGATGACCTTGGTTCCCACAGGAAAAAAGATTATTTTGACTAGTGAAGCATGTGGCCAACCCCCCTCCCTCCGTTCTATGTGGCAACCTAGAATGAGAAAGGAAATGGCTACAGCCATGCTCATTTATAGAGTTAACATATTTACTGCAACTGGAGAAGTGGAGACATATTCACAATAGAACTAAAGCTAGAAAATAACCAGCATTTCTAATAATTGACTACAAAAGTGAAGATTAAACTATATGGAAAAAGCTGTTTTAAAAATAGATTTAAAATAAATTCCCATTTTTGTAATTGTTCTGTGTTCTGAGCATTTTAGTCCACAATCTAATTTGAACTTCATACAAAATGCAAATTTGATAAATTCATGTTGGTGTAATAAATTAATATACTAAAAGGTCAATGATAAAATTAAAGCATGATAAGAGATCTATGCACTATCCAGAATTTAATTGTACAGGTAGTCCTCAATGTACAGTAATTGTACAGTACAGTACACTGTACAGTAATAAGAATGGTTATGAACTCTTTCTAGTAAGTAACAAATAATTTTTTGGCACTAAAAAATCCCTAAGCATAAGAATTCCAAGTCTCCAAGTCTCCGTACTGTCCATAATACAGGTAGTCTCGTTAGCAACATTTGGAACTGACAACTCAATTATTAAATAAAGTGATTGCTAATTGAATGTTTAAGATCTTAGTTCAACTTTCCTTTTCTTTACAGTCCTGAAAAGGTTGTAAATGCAAGGACTGGTAGTAGTCACTTTTCATCACCGTCATAATTGCAAACAATCACTAAACAAGGCTAATATTAAAAGGGAGTGCCTATAGTCATTTTACAATTTGCTGTAATAAGAACTAGAATGCACCTCCTATTGTAGCATACTTAAAGTATGACTTCAAAAATCAATCTTTAAGGAGTCTATTGCTTCTATCACCTCATATTTGAATTCAAGATTATACTAACAAGTCATTTTTTAGTTCTTGATTAAGCGAAAAGGAATGGATTCAAATTCATCCAACAGGCTAGTATAAGTGGTCCTCAGTTAATGACCAGTCATTCAATCACCATTCACACTTGCAACAGCACCAAATGAGGACCCAGTCCTCAAAGTTCCAACTGTCACAATGTCTCATCATCACATTATCATAATTTGCAATTTTCCCTGCTGGTAAAATCAATGGAAAAACTGGCAGGATGTTAGAAATCGTCACATGAAGTCCAAACTTAACAATGCAGTGATTCATTTAATGATGCTGACCAGGAATTGTCAGAACTGCCAGTATACAACCTCATCACTTAGCAATGAAAAATTCCAGTCCCAATTACTGTACAGTGAGGACTACCTGTACAGTTAAATTCTGGATAGTGTATAGATCTCTTATCATGCTTTAATTTTATCATTGGCCTTTTAGTATATTAATTTATTACGCTAACATGCATCTATCAAATTTGCATTTTGTATGAAGTTCAAATTAGATTGTGGACTAAAATGTACAAATATGTAATATAAACTACATAAAGTACATGATTAAAAGTAATATCATTACTTCAATATTGTGACAATGAAAAATTGCTGAAGGCATTGTTCAATAACAAACTATCAAGCATTGTAAAGAAAGGTTCGTGAATAGTGGTTTCTTTCTCATTTTCTATTACACAGAATCAAAACTAAAATATTTTCAAGATGGATTATTAATAATATCCAATTTCACCAATGTATGTATATTACCACCAAACAAAAATTATAAATCTGTTACTGAAATAAAATGGATTGGGGCTGTAGTTATAGGTTTTATTTTTGTTCCATAATATGGTACTTTTCTGATCAAAATGGTTATCCTCAGGCATTACTGTATGCAAATTGTACAGGGTAAATTATTTAGATTGGCAAAAACCCATGAGACGGGTTATACTGTAGTTAATTCCATATCATCTTTGATTTGACTGAATTCTGGCACAATAGAAAATCATACAAATGTAGATCTTACATGTAGATCTTAGGTCCCACCTGGCTTATTTAAAACTTTAAATTCTACAGCAAGAAAAACAGAACTAGCAATGTACAATTATTATATACATACAGAGAAAAAGAAATGGGGGGCTGAAATTGAGAGGGGGTGTGTGAAAAGAGGGGCTGCCGATTTTCCTACCCATTCCCACTCCCATCTCTGATTGCAGTTAAATCCTACTTACTAGAGTGTATATGTGCAGATTTACCTACTTATTAATGGGCAAGAGATGTGGGAATAAGAGTTATATTGATACAACACTACAGGTAGTCCTCAACTTAAAACGTTTCAGGCACAAACAATCAGATCCACACATGAAGATTTCAATAGCTATCTTATTGTTTACGTCTATAACAGCTGTTCTCAACCTATGGGTCGCGACCCCATTTGGGGTCGATCAACCATTTCACAGGGGTCGCCAAGCAAGGCTGTCCGCCATTTTTCCCCCTTTTCCGGCGGATGCCTTACCTCCCTTGAGCTGGGCCAGCTGGTGGTCGGCCTGCTCCGTCTCTGCCGCTTGCCAGCTACGCCTCGGCTGGTGCAGGGGGTGGAACCACGTATGCGTGGTGTTCCCGGGCAGGGAAAGTCCTCGACTTACGACCGGTTTAGTCCTCGAATTACAACCGGTTTAGTCCTCGACTTACGACCGGTTGGGGGTTGCGGCATTAAAAAGATTGAGAACCACTGGTCTATAACATAGGAATTTTCTCAGACTGGCAGTTTGTACCTGGGCCAGATAAGGTAAGGTTCAACAGATTCAAGGGGGTTGGACGTTGCCCTTTTGCACCTACATAGAGGTTCCAGACTAATTCTCTGCTTAACTCTTCCCTCTGCTTCAGGCATTCTCTCTCTGACACAACCATGATTGGGAATTTTAATCATAAGTCATTGCAGTTGTAAGTTGAGGCACCCATGTGACTGGACCTGATTTTTTGACTGTTTTTATGGTGGTCATTAAGCAAATCAAATGGTCATTAAGTGAATCCATTCTCAGAAACCAGCAAAAATTGTCCCAAATTGCAGTCACATAACCATGGAACACTGCAACCAATGAACTGAAGAAGTTTCTTGAATGAGAAGCGAAACCTTTTCAAAGAAAAGGGGCGTTGTCTTACCTGAACGCCGTTTCTCAGCACGGAGATGGATAATCCACGATTGGGTTAACTTAATCCTCCTGCCCAATCAGATCAAGTCAGCCAAACTTGCCACGCCTGTCCTGGGCCTATCATCCCCCAGTTTTTGACGAGGACGCAGCACTGGCTGACAGCAAGACGTATTGGCTCACAGACTAACCCCTAGGCCTAAGGACCTACCTGGGTGGGGGTGGATTATCCATCTCTGTGCTGAGAAACGGCGTTCAGGTAAGACAACGCCCCTTCTACAGCACTGGAGATGGATAATCCACGATTGGGACATACCAAAGCCCACTGTCCTTACGGGAGGGAAGCGGGCAAGTTTGGAATTGTGTCGTGAGGCACCACTTGTTGAAGAACCCTTCTGCCAAAGGATGCCTCTGCAGAGGCGTACCTGTCCAATTTATAATGACGGATAAATGGAGACGGGGAAGACCACGTAGCCGCCCTACATACCTCCTCGATGGAGGCCTGCGTGGCCCAAGCCGCCGAGGTGGCCGCGCTGTGCGTAGAGTGGGCTGTGACCCTACGTGGTACAGGCCAGGAATTGGCCTGATATGCTCCCGCAATGCAAGCTCTTATCCAACGGCCAATCGTAGAAGCCGAGACCTTCCGGCCTCTGGAGGATGGGTGGAAGGAAATGAACAGAGCCTCGGAGTTACGAAAGGTGGCCGTTCTTTTGATATAATAACGAAGGGCCCGGCGAACATCCAGGGAATGCCATTGCCGTTCCAGAGTATGGGATGGATTCGGGCAGAAATCGGGAAGCACGATCTCCTGGGCCCTATGGAAAAGGGAGTTAACTTTGGGAACAAAGGTGGGGTCTAAGCAAAGGACGACCCGATCCCGGTGGAAGACACATAGGTCTTCCCTGACCGAGAGAGCCGCCATCTCAGAGATCCATCGGGCAGAAGTAATAGCCACCAAGAAGGCGACCTTGATGGTCAAAGACCTCATGTCGCACGAGCTAAGGGGCTCGAAAGGGGCCCTTGTAAGAGCTTGAAGAACCCTCGGTAATTCCCACGAGGGTTACCTGTGGACCACGGGGGGTTTGATATTAGTGGCACCCTTGAGGAAGGAACGGATCAGAGGGTGTTGACCCAAAGAGTTGGTGTCATCGCAAGAAAGTACGGTAGAGAGGGCCGCAACCTGCCTGCGTAAGGTATTGGGTGCCAATCCCTTGTTCAGCCCTTCTAACAAAAACTCCAAGATATGTGGGACGGTGAGTTCAGATGAGGGAAGTTGCCGTAAGGAACACCATTGGCAAAAGTTCCGCCACGTGGCATCATAGATGCGGTTAGTAGCCGGCCTACGTGCTGCCTGGATCACCTCAATGACCCCTGAGGAGCAGGACCCCTGCGTTAGGATCTGGCGTTCAAGTGCCAGACGGCTAACTGGAGCCATTGAGGGTCCGGGTGCATCAGGCCCCCCTGTGTCAGGGCTATCCTGTCTGGGGGAATCTTCCAAGGGCGTGACTGGGAAAGGCCGACTAGGTCGGCGAACCAAGGCCTCCGCGGCCAGAAGGGGGCTACTAGAAGCACCTCTGCCTTCTCCTGGAGAAGCTTGCGAATGACCGCCGGGAGGAGAGGGAGGGGAGGAAAGGCATAGAGTAGGCCGTCCGGCCATGACGTCCGAAGGGCGTCTATTCCTTCCGCTCCCGGTGTTGGAAAGCGTGAAAAGAACCGTGGGAGATGTGTTTGTCTTGGAGGCAAAGAGATCTATGATGGGCCTCCCGAATCTGTGTGTGATCTCCCTGAATAGTCTCGGGTGTAAGCGCCACTCTGAGTGGTCCACCGTGGACCTGCTCAGGAAGTCTGCTCTCGTGTTCGCCTCCCCCGATATGTGGTCTGCTCTGAGCGAGGCGAGAGTGGTCTCCGCCCAAGAACAGAGCAGCTGGGCTTCGGTCAGGAGCTTACGGGACCGAGTCCCCCCCTGCCGATTCACGTGGGCCTTCGCCGCCACATTGTCCGTAAAGACCAACACGTGTTGTTTCGCAATGTCGTGGCGGAAGTGGCCCTTAGCTCCAGCCAGTTGATATTGTTTTCGAGGTCCGACCGAGACCATCGACCCTGTGCCCATTGAGACCGATAGTGGGCCCCCCAACCAAACAGACTTGCGTCCGTTGTAATGGTGAGCCGACTCGGCTCTTTGAAGAGGGACCCCCTGGCCATAGCTGGGGAGACCCACCATCTGAGTGAACGTAGGACGTGTGGAGGGATCCTTACCTCTTGGGTGGAAGTGCTTGTGCCCTGCTTCTGGTAAGGTAGCAGAAGCCATTGGAGGTCCCGCGAGTGTAACCTGGCCCAGGGAACGATCGAGATGCACGAAATCATCTTTCCCAGGAGCTGGGAAAGACCGACCGGAGACAAGGCCTTTGTCTTGCAGGCATTGAGAACTAGGCTCCGTATACTGTCTCTGCGTTCCTGGGACAGGTAAACTCGGCACTCTACTGTGTCGATGATTGCTCCCAGGTGAAGTAATCTGGTTGACGGAACTGTTTGGCTCTTCTTGAAATTGACTGAAAAGCCGTGATTCTGTAGGACCCTTATTACCAGACTGACGTCTAACCGAGCCCCCTGCGATGAGGTCGACTGAATTAAGATGTCGTCTAGGTAACATTGCACCCGAATTGGTTTCAATCTCAGGTGCGCTGCCAGGACAGCCAGAACCTTGGAGAAAACCCTTGGGGCCGACGACAGGCCGAATGGGAGTGCCCTGTATTGGTAATGATGTCCCATGTAATAAAACCTGAGAAACTGTCGATGATTGTGGGTGATGGGAATATGGAGATAGGCCTCTGTGAGGTCCACCGATGTGAGGTAGTCCCCCTTTCGGATGCTGCCCAGGATAGACTGAAGTGTTTGCATTTTGAACCTTCGGTATGCCAAATAAAGGTTCAGGCGTTTTAGGTCTAAGATTGCCCTCCATCCTCCTGATGTTTTTGGAACCACAAAGAGGATGGAGTAGAATCCTAGCCCCTGTTGTGCCGTAGGCACGTGCTCTATGGCTCTGATGTCTAATAGGTGCCTGATGGCCTCCTGCATGAGGTCCCTGCGTAGAGACTTTCTTGAGTGTGGGCAAGCAATGAACCGCCTTGGGGGACTGGAAATGAATTCCAGGGAGAGGCCGTGTCTGATGGTGTCCAGAACCCAGGCGTCTGTGGTGGTAGCCTCCCATTGAGTGAGGAAGAGGGACAACCTTCCCCCTATGGGAGGATTCGGCTGAGAGTCACTTCTTACGGAAGGGACGACCCCCGCCTCGAAAGGGCCGTTTAGACTGGAATTGCTGTCTGGGTCGCTGGGCAGGCCTGTCCACCTGGTGGTCCTGTCTAGGAGTGAAGTTCCGGGCTGGCTGTGTGTTCTGAGGGGTGGCAACCGGCCGAAAGGACTGCCTACGATTGTAGGTAGGACGCCTGTCCGATCGCTTGGTGATGTGGGCCAAGATCTTTTTCTTATCCTTGTTTTCGGATAGAAAAGGCGATAAGGCGTCCCCAAACAACTTACTACCCTGATATGGGGCAGCCGCCAAACGCCACTTGGCCTTGGCATCTGCCTGCCAGTGTCTTAACCATAACAGGCGGCGAGAAGTCACATTAGATGCCAAGGTTCTAGAAGAAAACCGGGCAGCGTGCAAGGATGCATCGGAGGCATATTCCGTCGCAGCCACTAACTTGCTCAAGTCTTGGTGCGTGCGGACATCCTCCGGAGGGGTCCTGGCCTGTAGCTGACGGAGCCAGATTAGGGCAGACCTCGAGAAAAATGAGGCCGAGGTGGCTGCTCTAATGGACCATGCTGCCGCCTGGTGCGACCTCCTAAAGGCCATCTCCGACCTACGCTCCTCAGATTTTAGGGCCTCTGCCATAGCTCCAGAAATAGTGGAGGGGGAGAACAAATTAGACAGGGGTTCATCTATTGTGGGAACCTGTAATGCCTCCTCTAATTCTGAGGCCACGCTGAATAGTTTCTTGTCATTACCACCTGGGGTGGGGAAGGTACCCGGCGAGGCCCACTGTTTCTTGATTGTGTTGAGAAACAAAGCAGGGCATGGAACATGGTGTTGGGTGACCACCGGTTCTATGAAGACTGGATCCGTCTCCGGGTCTGTTGTGGAAACCGCTGGGGCCGGCTGGTTGGGAACCCCGTGTGGAACTGAGCTAGCCTTGCGGAGGAGAGGAAGAAAGAGAGAAGGATTAAAGAGCCCCCCGAACGGTGGTGGATCTGGTGCCGGTTCCTCCTCCTCCCCTGACCAAGAAGCATCAAGCGCCTGTTCCTGCTCCGGGGTCACTGAGACCCCGCTGAATGAAGAACGAGCTGGAGAAGGGTCGCGAGAGCCCTGTTGTACAGGGTGCGAGAGAGGGAGGGAAAGCACTGATTCTGCTCTGGGCACTGATGGGGGCCTGGCCACGAAGGCCCGTTCCAGTGCCCTATTCACTATGGCCTGGATCCTGTCATCCAATGAAGAGAGGGAGATCTCCTCCCCTCTGAGGCCTGTGGCCGTGGGTGTAAAGGTGGCCGCTGGACCCTGCGGGGCCCGTGGGGTAGGCGGTGACCTGAAGGTCAACGCCTCCATTGCTACCTCCGTTTGATCATAGGAAGTGGGGGGTTCTGTAGGAGCCCATACCTCCTGAGGAGAAGAAGAGAGCCCTAGAGGCAGATCGAAGAATGTGGACTCAGGTTGAGCCGTCTCCGCTCTAGCCTGTCTTTGAGCCTTTGAGAACTCCTTCTCTAGTGCCTGGTGTCTCCTGCTGGCCTGTTTGTCAGCCAATTTGGAGGTCTTCCCCCCAGAAGCAGCCTTGGGTTTAACCTTGGCTGCGATCCTACCAGCAGCCTCCTGGGAAGGAGATCTGTGCCTTTTCCGCCCTGAGGAAGGAGGAGATGCAGCCCTGGTATCAGTAGCTGTATTCTCTTCCATGCTGGTACAAAACCTTCAGGTGTGTGAGTGGGTGCACCTGGGAAGGGATCAATTGGCTGAAAAGGTCTAGGGCAAGGTATTAATTAGACTGCCCTATCCCCCCCCAGTCACCAGACCAGTGGTACAGTACCAAGACCGGTGTACCTGCAATAACAGTGTTGCCACTGCAGTGGCCAGAGGCTGCAGGTGAGGCTTGCTGTGTTACCAGGCCAGCAAACTATAGGTGGTAACAGTACAGTGGCGGAGGCAGTACCACTGTACTCCAGCAAGCCAATGGTGACCAGGTTTTGAGACACCAGGTGGTCCAATCAACTCTTGGACCTACGCCAAGGCTAAAAGGGAAACTCCTGAGGTAATTTGGGAATTTTACCCCCTTTTCTCACCCAGAGCCCTGGCGACTGTGACCCCCAAGGGAGTCCTGCCTAATTAGGGGCCTATTAGTTCCAAACAAATTAAAGGCCTCAAGGTAAAGGACAATCCTCTTGACTTAGAGGCTTTATGACCACGCGGTCACAGAATGGCGGCCGTCACAGAATGGCGGCTGATCCGGCCTACACCCTCCCCCGCCGGCCTCTCGGCCCTTCACTCACCTCTTGCGCAGAAACGTTCCCGGATCTTCGAAAACACAAAAAAAGGCCTAGCCGAGGCCTTCCAGCCTCTGTGATCTGTTCTCGGAGCTGCGTCCGCGAGCTCCGGAATCAGGAGAGTGAAGGGAGGATCGGGCCTTCCCGCCCGCTTAATTTGCGGCCGGCAAGCCCTCCGGAGCCACGGCCGCGAGCTCCTACCTCAGGGAAGGTGTTGGCAGGCGAATTAGGGGCTTCAGGGCCGTCGGAGCTGCAGCCGCAATCTCCGACAAGGAGCCGCTTGCTGAGGCCTGTAGGCCGCCGGAGCCGCAGTCGCGAGCTCCGACGCCAAGGAAGAAAAATCGAGCTAATCGAGGCCTGGCTGAGGCCAGTAGGCTGCCGGAGCCGCAGCCGCGAGCTCCGACGCCGAAGACTAAATCAAGCCAATCGAGGCCTGTAGGCCGCCGGAGCCGCAGCTGCAAACTCCGATGCCTAGGGAATTTGAGGCGAGCCGATCGAGGCCTGGCTGAGGCCTATACGCTTCGGGAGCTGCAGCCGCGAGCTCCTATCGTTCGGATAACGAGGAGGGGGGGAGTTAAGGTCTTTGCAAGGAAATCCCCCTTCCCCGATCAATTATAGGAGTGAGGATGGATGGGGGGGGATTGAGAAGCAAACAGAGTCCTCCGTTTGCTAACTCCCTGGCGCTGCAGAAAACAGTCCTCCAAAGGAGCGTTGAGCCCAACGCTGCTCAGGGGACTGTAAGGTTAAAACCTATATTCTTTTAAATTCTATGGATCCTATGATAATCCACGATGGTTAACTATCTGCCTGTGAGCTAGTTTGCCATGTCTGCTCTGGGCCAGATCAAGTCGAAAACTGGGGGATGATAGGCCCAGAACAGGCGTGGCAAGTTTGGCTGACTTGATCTGATTGGGCAGGAGGATTAAGTTAACCCAATCGTGGATTATCCATCTCCAGTGCTGTAGAAAAACCAAGAAAGTCCAGTTGCCTTTTGGACAACCCTGACCTGGATGATTGAGAATCTCTATAGACATTGCAACTGATTGTAAATGTGAGTAACTTTCCAAAGCTGATGTAATTTCGAATGGGTGCTGAATGACTGTCATAAGTAAAGGACTACCTGGAAACTAGCTGAATATTTTGAAATACAGTTTATACTATAAACTGCAGCTTGTGGCAAAATACCAAATAACTACAGTATAAACTCCACTAGAAATGACAGCTGAAAATATCAATTCCGAATCTGTGAGAAGCCTTCAGTACTTCAGTTTCTTTTTCCATTTTATGCTTTGATTTTAGGAACAGTAAATATCTGAAATCTAAACAGGAAGAAAAAATATAGCACCAAATAAATGGAAGTCATCTAGAAATGCTGAAGCATTGGGAAATTATATGGAAATTAGAGAAAAGCAAACATAGTTTATTTTAATCCCCTTTTATAGCTATGAATGAAACAATGTTGTTTCCAACATATATCACATTCATTCAATCCCAGGGCCTTGAAATATAAGGGAGCACAAAAAGAGATCTACTAATTTTGAAATGAAACAAGAGGAATCAACTCCATGAGTAAAGAAGGTTCAAGTCTTTCCTTCTTTTTGAAACCCACTGTCAATCTCTCTTAGAAGATTAAATCTATTGCTGTCCTTACAAACATGAACTGTAGTTATAGCTTACCTTCTGTACTATAAACCAGAAAACAAAATGTGACTCTAGCCAGGAAACTATAGCTTGAGTTTTAAGACCAATTTATTTGCTGGGAAAAAAAAGTTTTAAACATGAAGTAAATGGAAAATTAGAGATAGCTGCTTTTAAAAATCAGTGTAACAAGCTGTTTCTATAAATGGAACAATTTTTCTATATATTTTTTAGAAATCTTTTTGGCGGGCAACCATTTTTCTAATCATTTTCTATATCCCGGAGAAAGAAAATACTTAGGAATTCTAAATAGTTAGAATTTAACTATTTTGGACAGCAAGTTAACTATTTTGGACAGCAAAACTTGGCCTATTTTTTTTTCTTTCCTTCTATATTTCTATAGAATTCAAATATTACTGTAGATGATTTTTAAAGCAGCTATCTCTAATTTTCCATTTATCTCATGTTTCAAACTTTTTTTTCAGCAAATAAATTGGTCTTAAAACTCAAGCTATAGTTTCCTGACTAGAGTCACATTTTGTTTTCTGGTTTATAATGTTTTCTGAAGTTATGCCTTATAAGTTGAAGATCATAATATTTAGTGCTTCCAAAACAAATTCATTTTTATTCCACACAAATTACTATGCTTAACTAAATACTGTACTTCTTTATGCTTGAATAAAAAGGATTATCCATTATTTAATTTAAAAATAGTGCATATACAAAAATCAATGCTATTCTCATATATGTTTTGCATTCCTTTTCAGGAAGATTTATTCTGGGTATGATTAAATCTACAAGTGTTAAGACCCATTATTTCATACTGGGATAATGAGACATAGCTACTGCATATTGAGATGTACAGTAGGTTGAAGCTAATGCAGGCTTGTGCCTTGATTATTTCACCTCCCATTTAAAAATGTGCAGATATAGGAAAAGACATGCACATAGTATTTTGCATAGTTGCTCAGTAAGCAATATATTTATTTTGATTTTCCAGTGATCAACCAATGAGTACAAAAGACAACAGCAAAGACCATACAAAAGAGTCAGAAAGAAAGATCAACCTGATATAAGTGCCTATTTACAGCTCAATGTTTTGTCCTCAGCTGTGGTTCTGTGCCCATCCAGGACTCTGCGACAGGTTCCCTAGTTTCTTGGGAGATCTTGGTTAATTTAAAAAAAAAAAAAAAGGTTCCAACCTCCAATACTGAGTTGGCCTACCAGAGTGTGCACAGATCCCAGGCAGGGATTGCTGAAGAGTGAGGAGCAGCACGTGGTGAGAGCAGTTGCACAAGAGCCACCGGGGTCTATGTGCCATGGTTTTCCTTGCCAGCGCATACGTGCTTTTCTGCAGGTACAGTGGTCTGAAGGGCCTCCATCTCAGGTGAGCCTGGCACCATAGCAACAGAAGCCACCCACAAAGTAGGGGGAGGTAGTGGGGAAAGGAAAAGTAGTGGTGTTGGTGGAAGCTTTGGCATCAGGGTACCAGAAGACGTTGAAGAGTCCAAATATGAGGGAAGGGTGTTGGAGGTTGCAATGCATCATCAACACCCTTTAGTCTTCCTTGGGAGATGAGATGGAAAAGGGGGGGCAAGAAAGGAGAAGCTGGATTTGGGGAACAAAGCATGAAACAAATATAATTTGAAACTTTCGATTTATATTTGAGGTTGGATGTGCATGGGTTCCCAAGGACCTGAAAAATATTTCAAGGGTTTCTCCAGGCTCAAAAAGTTAAAGAAAGGCTGTCCTAGATCATGTTAATCCTCATCCGCCCCCCATTCAAAATGTATCTTCTCTTCCTCATGTTTGTGCATTGTCATTTAAGCAAAGTCTGTAATTTCTTACCATTCTTCATATGCTTCAGTATACTTAGCAGCCTAAGGTTTATAGTTAGAAGGTCTGGGAATCTATAAACTTTCTCAAAACGCTTCCCATTGTTGATATAACAGTGTGTGAAGTGCAAAATAAATAGAATTTTGTTAATTACACATTTTATTTTGGTTTGAAATTAAGATGATGAAAATTACAGGAATGATCAGTCACAAAATACTTGTTCATTTGCTGGCTATGTGACTTGATTAGCAGAAGTCTATGTTTAAAAATGTCAAAAAAAGGTGAGGAAATGTTAACATACTCATACATACAATATTTCAGACTGTACCAGAATTACACCGAAATATCTGCATTTTAATTGACTCTGAAATACTGCTTGCGTTTTTAAAAAAAACATCTTTCCCTTTTTAATGTAACTGAATGCTAATATTTTATTCATCTGGTAAATGTTGTCAGTGTATTCATAAACTGCACATATCCCACTCTAATTTCTAGACATGATACTTGTGACACAATTAATTGGTTTCTTTTACGGTTATCAACGGATGGAACTGATTTATTTGACAAAATGAAATCCTATAATTCAGGAAGGGAAAATGTAACTGCTGTAATTTTAGACAATTTTCACTGAGAAATCAAAGTAACACTATAACTAGGAAGGAAGCCAACTTCAGAGATTGATTTATATAAAAAAGTAAAAGTATGTGTATAATGTGTACATGTGTGTGTATTCTGTATATGTAGAAAAGCCCAGAAATTCAATATTTTCCTGTGAACCATTTTTTACTTTTCTTAAAAACCAACCTATCAAGTAGAACTGTGACGACAGGTTTCACTGTACTATATAATACTTGCTAAAAATCTCCAAAACCAGAAGTGGTTCAGTATGATTTTGAGTGGCCTGAAAATAAGACTGTGGCATCCTAAACCACCCATTCTCTTTTTAAAAAGCTAGTACTGTAATTTATACAAATTGGATGTCAAAATCTTTTTATATAGATAGTCCCAGACTTACGATTACTATTTCCATCACTAAGCAATCTAGTCATAAAGTGCAACAGTCAGGTTTCCGCATTATTTCGTGAGGCACTCCCCACTGCCATCATTAGCTAAATTCTATTGATCCTCAAGTCAAGACATTTCTGGCTTGATCCCACCCACCCAATGGTGGGATTCAAACATATGAACAACCAGTTCTCTGTGTGGATGCCGCTTCCGGAAGCCCATTCTGGGCCTGGGCAACAAAAAATTAGCTACCGGTTCTGCCGAAGTGGTGCGAACTGGCTGAATCCCACCACTGCTCCCAGCCCTGTGTCTCGGTTCTTCTAAGCCAGGGGTTTTCAACCTTGGCAACTTTAAGGCTTGTGGGCTTCAACTCCCAGAATTCCTCAGCTTTGCTGGAAGTCTACAAGTCTTAAAGTTGCCAAGGTTGAGGACTCTTGTTCTAAGGTAAGGGACTGCCTCCCAACTGCCTATTCCCCTAATCTCTTTTTGGTCACCCTGCACCCTTCCCTGTGAGGCAGCAAGCAGCTCTAGAATCATGCAGCTCAGGCACTTCTTGGCACACCACAGGGGCTGTAAACACCCCAAGTAACAGTGCAAAACTACAGCCGCCCCTGAAAGCCTCAGCTGCCCCAGCAGCACGGTACAAAGCTGTCACGTTTCAGGAACCCCCAGGAGTGCAGCACAAAGCTGCAGCATCTCAGGAAACCCCAACAACAGAATGCTACCACATCCTGGAAGCTCTAACACCATTATGCAAAGCTGCAGCATCCCAGGAAGCACTCCAGCTCAGTCTAGTCTGTTACTGATGGAGGTAAGAAAAAGGGAATAAATTAGCCAGCCTCAAGCTATAAAATTCTTCCTGTGCTTTTGTGGAGAAAAATTCTTGCAAATTTATGTTATTCTTTTTCTTAAAAAGGAAAAATCCCTCTTTTTTATAATTTAATACTAAAGTTAGTTAGTGACAATATTCTTTATATGTTCTGTATTTCTATTATTTATTTTACAGAAAAGTGAGCTGTGCCGTTCTCTTTCAGAACAAAATAGGAGTTTCTAAACTGGAAGAGAGGCAGATAAACATTAGAAATGCAAAGGGAAATATGTCCTTCCAACAGCTTCCTAAAACGTTTTCATGACAATGATGCCAAATTTCCAGCATATTCATCCATAAACCCAACTCGATGAATGTTCTGATTTCGTCAGCCTCAATGATTCAGTCAAGCAACAATTCTGCTATAGCCATTCCCTAGACATCTATACAGGGAACGGTTTGGATTCCCTTATGCAGCTTGTAAACATCAGTTTGAAGCACAACACATACACAAAAAACAAAATTTCTCATAATAAAACAAAGCATAACTCCCTGAACAATATACTTCCAACGGGGAACAGAACCTTCCCTTGATAAACTTCCAGTGAAGAAAACCACCTCTACATACTGACAGTAGCACCCTCCTGGAACGGGAGTAGGTAACCTTTTTATGCTGAGAAAACATTTAACATTTTTAAAGTTCTGCATATTGTGAGTGCTTTTGCCAAATAATTGCAATATAAATTTTGCCTAATCACAAAATGGCTGCCGGGATGGGCATAACCAGTCAGAAAACACCCATTTATCAGGCAAACCCGAAATGGCTTGGCTTGAGGCCTAATGTTCAGTGGAATTTGCCTAATGATGACAGTGGGGAGTGCTGGTATTGTCCTCACGAAATGATGTGGAGATCTGACTGTTGTATTTTACAATTACATTGCTTGGTGATGGAGGCAAGCTAATCCCTAAGGAGACTCCAACGAAGAATTGGGAGGCTATCTCCTCCTGCTATCCCTCAATAGGAAATATCCTTGCTCACTTTTAGTATGATCTAAATAGACAATCGTGTCAGAATAAAACTTCCTGAGTCTTGAAAGAAACCCTTTAGCTACAAAAGAAGAGATGAAACAAACTCATTGTGGCACATTAAATCATTTCCAAGATACAGTGATAAAGGATAAAGTAAAAGTATGTAAGAGGAGTTAAAGCAGATTGGAACCATTCACATAAGGAGCTTGAAATTCAAATTCAGTAAATAATTCTTAAAGAAAATAATAACAGATATAAGCAAGCTAGAACAGGTGAAAGAAAATAAGCTGTGCTAAGCACCGGCGTTCAGATGCCAGGCGGTCAACTGGAGCCACTGGGGCTCTGGATGTCGTATGATCCCTTGTAACAGTATTATCCGGTCTGGAGGGATTCTCCACGGAGGAACCACGGAAAGGTTCATGGGGTCTGCAAACCACGGTCGCCTCGGCCAGTGAGGAGCAATGAATATCACCTCTGCCCGTTCCAGCAGTATTTTCCTGATGACAGCCGGGATCAGAGGGAGAGGAGGAAAAGCGTACAGCAGTCCTCCTGGCCATGGACTGCGGAGAGCGTCCGCTTGCTCCGCCCCCGGAGAGGGGAACCGGGAGAAGAACCTCAGGAGCTGGGAGTTCGCCGGAGAGGCAAACAGGTCCAGAACCGGTTGACCGAATCTCTGCGATATTGCCTTGAATAGATCCGGATGTAGACGCCATTCTGAATGGTCCACTGTCGATCGGCTCAGATAGTCGGCCTGTCGATTTGCCTCCCCCGAGATGTGCTCGGCCTTCAGGGAGAGGAGATTTCATTCTGCCCAGGATCCCAACAACTGGGTCTCGGCCATGAGAGACCGGGATCGAGTACCACCTTGATGGTTCACGTGAGCCTTTGCTGCCACATCGTCCGTGAGGACTAGCACATGGTGCCTCGCAACCTTATTGCGGAAGTGGCGGAGAGCAAGGTGTACAGCTCTGAGCTCCAGCCAATTGATGTTGTGCTTCAGGTCTAGCCGGGACCATCGGCCCTGAGCCAACTGAGATTGTATGTGCGCTCCCCAGCAAAACAGACTGGCGTCTGTAGTTAGGGTAAGTCGGTCGGGTTCCTTGAACAGCGATCCTTTGGCTATCGCTGGGGAAGTCCACACTGAAGAGATCCTAGGGCAGCGGTTCTCAACCTATGGGTCGCGACCCCATTTGGGGTCGATCGACCATTTCACGGGGGTCGCCAAGCAAGGCTGTCCGCCATTTTTTTCCCCTTTTCCGGTGGGTGCCTTACCTCCCTTGAGCTGGGCCAGCTGGTGGTTGGCCTGCTCCGTCTCTGCCGCTTGCCAGCTACACGCGGCCGGCGCAGGGAGCGGAACCACGCATGCGCGGCACTCCCGGGAAGGGAAAGTCCTCGACTTACGACCGGTTGGGTAGTCCTCGACTTATGACCAGTTTAGTCCTCGACTTACGACCGGTTTAGTCCTCGACTTACGACCGGTTTAGTCCTCGACTTATGACCGGTTTAGTCCTCGACTTACGATCGGTTTAGTCCTCGACTTATGACCGGTTGGGGGTCATGGCATTAAAAAGGTTGAGAGCCACTGTCCTAAGGTATGGGATGGGACCCGTACCCTTAAGACCCGTACTCTCTACGTCTCTTATACTTAACAGATGCTGAATGGCATCCTCCATAAGTCCCTTCTTTACTGAGTTCCTTGACGGGGGACAGGCAAGAAAACGTCATAGAGGTCTTGTCACAAACTCCAGAAACAGGCTGTCTCTGATGGTGCTTAGCACCCAAGAGTCCGTGGTCGTGGTCTCCCATTGGTGGACAAAGTAGGTCAGTCTGCCACCTATGGGAGAAGCCCTCCCTGAGTCATTTTGATCTGCGGAAGGGACGATCTCCCCTGCCTCGAAAGGGCCGCTTACCCTGATCCTGTTGTCTGGATCTGTCTCTGTAGACGGGCCGGTCAAACGAACGGTCCGGGCCTGCAGGAAAGGGCCGGGAGACGGGCCCCGGGGCAGGATCTGGTCCCGACCGAAAGGAAGAGCAGCGGCCATACGGGAAGAAATGGCCCGACCTCTTGGAGAGGTGGTAAAGTACCCTCTGTTTCTCCCTGTTCTCCACTAGATAGGGGGTGAGGGCTTCTCTGAAGAGACGCCCGCCCTGGTATGGAGCGGCAGCAATGCGCCTATTGTGTTTGGTGTCAGCTCTCCAACTCCTGAGCCAGAACAATCGTCGTGCGGCGACGTTGGAGGCTATGGCACGAGCCGATAATCTGGCCGCCTGAAGAGACACGTCTGCCATATATTCCAAGGCCGCCCGTAATTTGGTTAAGTCCTGATGGACTCTTACCTCCTCTGGGGATATTCTTGCCTAGAGCTCACGGAGCCAGATCAGAGATATCCTGGCGAAGAATGAAGTTGAGGTGGACACTCTTATTGCCCATGCCAAAGCCTGGTGTGTCCTGCGGAGGGACACCTCTGATTTCTTGTCCTTGGCCTTCAACGCCTCTGCCATATCCCCTGGCACTTTGGAATCTGAAAACAAAGGAGTTAGGGACTCGTCCACGCCAGTCACTTCCAGTGCCTCATTCAGAGTCGGTACCGTGTCGATCAGTTTACGGTCAATACCCCCGAGGGAGGAGAAAGTACCTGGTGATCCCCATTGCCCCTGTACTGACTTCAAGAACATAGGAGGGCAAGGGATCTGTTGGTGTTTGACAACTGGTTCGGAAAATAACGGGTTGGAGTCCTGACTAGGTACCTGATCCGGTATCGAGGGTTGGTCCAGACCGATCTTGCCGGTAGTACAGGCCTTGCGGAGCAGAGACGGGAAGAACGTGGGATTGAACAATCCTACTAGGGGAGGAGCCTCTGAAGGAGTTTCCTCATTGTCCGACCACTGACCTTCTGTGTGGGTAAACTCCGCGTAATCTGAGACCTCGTTCTCACCTGAGCGTGGGGGCGAGGCGGGATCCAGGTAGCAATAATCCCTGGATTGCGAGGGACCCGGAGAGGCCAGGGAGGTCAGTGGAGCAAAGAACGCCTGTGGCCGTCCTGTGGACGCCATTGCTTGTGCGACAGCCTGGGAGATCATCGGTTGTAGTTGGTCTGTGAAAGATGGTTGCTCTACTGGCCGGAATCCCGCTGCAGTGGGGGTAAAAGTAGCCGATGGAGTCTGTAGTAGATCCGCAAAGGCCAATATCTCTGGACGCCTAAGTCCCGCTGCAGTTGGAGTAAATGTGGCCTCTAGCGCCTGAAGAAGGTCTCGAGGCCTAGTGTCCTCTTGGAAGAGGGAAAGGTGTTCTTGACCATAACCGGGTGAAGAGCCCTGGCCAGGGCCCCGTTCTGGAGACCATGCAGGTGTGGAAGGCTCAAGGCGTGAGCCACAAGTTGTCGCAAGTGTGGTAGGGGGCGAGTTGACCTTTTCCTCTACCGCCAGCTTTTGAGCACGTGAAAATTGCCTCTCCAAGGCACGATGTCTGCGGCCAGCCTGCTTCTCGGCCGCCTTGAGGATCTCTTGTCCAGACTGGCCTTGTTTTTGGCCTTGATTTTAGCAGCTGCTTCCTGGTTAGAAGACTTATGCTTTGAATGACCACCGGAGGTGGAAGCCTGTGGCTCGGTGTTATCTGCCATTATGAAGTGAGATTTTTTCAGCGGGATGCTGAAGCGTCTCGGTCTGCAAGAGATGCGGCTACAGCCCACCGAGGTGGAACTGGCCTACACGTGGATCTGTGAGGTCCGGCCCACCTGCAAGCTCGGAGTCACACTTAGCGACAGATGTCGCATGTCACGCAAAGTGATGAAATAGGCACGAAAGAGCTACTGTGAAGCCCAAGGTCGCGTTTGGTGACAGGATCCCACGTGTCTCACTTAGTGGCGGCTCCCATGGTATCGGCTATACCACTAGATGCAGACTATGGCAAACAGGCTATAACTGGCAAGGCCCAAATGGTTGAGTCTTCAGGAGCAATGAATGTCAATTGAGGAATAATTGATTCCTGTTAATTGCTAATGGGCCCAAATCCGATAGTTTGAATATGGCGGCCGCCAAATTGCCTTAATTAGCAACAACAGACCCTGATGTACTGCTAAATTAATTTTCCAACTGGGCTTTTATACCAATCCGACAGTTGAATTGGTCGCTCTGTTGCTCCGTCCAGAGCTCTGGGCCTTCAAACGCATGCCGTGATCCAAAATGGCGGCCGCAACTCGTTCGGCAAAGAACACGAAAGCCAGATGGATCTGACTGAATCTAACTGCAAACGCCCTCTCCGACAACTGCAGGGTGAAAAACAGAGTTAACTGCCTCTCCTTTAGTCATCCAATGAAGGGAACGCTAATTAAAGAGCTCCAGCCGTTCGCCACGCGGCGCTCCAAAATGGCGGCCATGGCGATCCGTTAAGTGATCCTCAAGGCAAAACCGTCTTAGAGCCAAGAGGCAAGCCTTTTGAGGTTCCCAGTAGCAGAGAGCATAGTTTAAGGAAATGAACCGTTCGCCGCGTGGCGCTCGAAAATGGCGGCCGCGACGGACAGCTGAGCTATCCCTGCGAGGCAGCCTAACAAGGAGCAATCTGGGGAGATTTACCAATCTAGGGCAGCGCTGATCCCAGCGCTGACCAGATGGTAGCAGACAAAGAATCCATGAATGGAATAAAATGTTTACAACCTGCTTTTCTCAATTTGCTGGGGCCCAAATTATCACGTCCAAATCGAAACTGGGGCGTGACCTAGTCCAGGATGGGCGTGGCAACTTGACTGACTTGGTCTAATTGGGCAGGAGGACAAGATTAACCCATTCATGGATTCTCCATTCTTCATGCTGGAGAAAAACTAGCTTCACACTCAAATAGATCTCAGATTTGAAGAATTTTGTACATCCCTACTTTAGCAATTTTAAAATCTTATTTAAAGGGACAAGGAAAAGGATAAGGCAGTTTCTGGTATATATAGGCAAAGTATCACTGATTTCTGTATTTGCCTTTATTTTTCCGGATGTTCTGTTTAAATATGTGTCTCTTCTGGAGACAAACAGAATTTGGAGATCTTGTGTATTTGTGTCTATAATCCAAGGCATTAGAGCCAGTGCTTAAGGCATCAGGCTAATTATTATAAACTGGAAGATGGTGAGTTCTAATCCCTCCTTGGAGAGATAACCAGCTGGGTAAATGTAGGCCAGTCAGTGTCAGGCCTAGGAAGATGGCAATGGCAAACCACTTCCCAAAAACCTTGCCAAGAAAAAAGCTGACTCAAAGGTACAAAAAATCATCAACAGCATCAAAAAATGAAAAATATTTATTTTTATTTTATTTATCCACTTCCAGCCTAATTATTACTAGTTATTTAGCTATTAGGTATAACTAGTTATCTGTTAATAAAGTGCTCATATTCCAAGGAAGTTATGAATCTCTGGACAGGTTCCTCCCCACAAACACACACTCAAAAGATGTTCAATTGTCCTTTAACTCTTTTAACCATGCCAAAGCTCACTTTTATGAATTACAACTGGGCAAAATATGCAGCCTCATATCGCAGGCCCTGTCAGTCTCCCCATGTGTGGGTTATATAATAATCATGGTATGATGTGATTGGTTACTGAATTATAATTTTTACCATTTTCCATCATCTCTATGAAGGTGGAATAATGGTCTACATGGGTTCAATTTTTTTTTTAAAAAAAAAATCCGTTTAATTTAAGCTAGCGAGAGAAAGAGATTTCCTAGACACAAAGCAAGTATAACATGGTTTCAGGAAAAGCAAAGCATAATGCAAACGCTGTGGAGTGTGCTCCTCTACTAAGCCATAAGAAAGTATATGACATAAGCAAACAGTATTCTTATGAGTTTGGTAGAGAATAAAATCCTTGAATCTTTACATTAGAACTGAAAGGGTTGGATTCCACCAGAACAAAATGCTAGTTATTCTGTGTGTTCTGTCATAGGGAATAATGGGAATTTCTGTAGCTTTTACCTGCATTTGCAGCTGTAGAAGTAAGCCCAGAAAAGAAACAGCAATAGATTCACTTCAGTTCAACTCAATGAACATTATAACAAAAGCAAAAAATACACTTTTTCAGCTTGAGGGTTTTATTTGTTCCCATATGCACAATGTGCACTTTAATTTTTAAGCATATATCTGCAAAATTATACAAAGCAATCTAGGTTTTTTACATAGAAATCTGAAACATCCTTAGCACAATAAACCTATCTGTAAAGCACATGCCCTGTTCATACTTTTGAAATCTGGCAAACTGAAAAGTAATTGTGACACACATACACACAAGGATTACAACTTTAACCTCCATATAGCAAAGAATTTAAAATCAGTACAGTAATAAACATAACTTTATTTTTGTTGGTAAATATTGTGAACTTTCAGCATACCAGGGATCTGTCAAATCCTACTGTTCCTTAGCCAAGGAACTTTTAAGTATAGGATTGACTCCAAATTACTTTGAAAAATCAAGAATAATTACTCTACAAAGGGTGTTTTCAGAACATAGTTGCTGCTTCCAAAGATGAAGACTAAGTCCTTAATTCCTAACCCAAACAACAGAAACCTCTACCTTGAGTATCTCAAATCTTTTAATAGTTTAATTTGATGTATAATTTTGTTCCACTGAGGAAAGCTAAGTTATTCCGTAAATCACTCCAACAGTTCCAACTATAACGTGTCTACTCATTAAAAAGACAGATTTAAGATAGGAAGAGTGGACTAGCTGAACATTACTTAATTGACTAAATTCAAAGTATAGCATATTGAACTGACATCAGTGTTTTAAAGAAAGTTATTAACTGAAGCCAGACAATCTGCAGTTTTCACAGATGTTGAAAATAGGGCTACTTTCTCTGACAACCCCCAAAATGATAATAGTTGCATTTCTTCTAGTTCTTTTTAATTCTTGTAATTATAGAGATTTTGTTAATATCTTAATAGTTCTTCAAGATCTATAACAGCACCCACACTATTCAACTTATACATATCAGATATTGGATATACTGATGATTTGGCCATAGCAGTACAAGAAACACACATGGAGGGAGCTGTCAGCCTCCTGTCCAAAGATCTTAAAATCTTGGAAAATTCTTCACTGACTTGGAGGCTCACTCCTAGCATCAGCAAAATAGTAATTATGTGCTTCAACCTTAACAACAAACTAGCATATGAAGCCCCGAAAGTCTACTTAAACAACAATTTATTCCCTTATGATTCCCATCCAAAGTAACATGGGACAGGACGGTCTTCTACAACAGGGGTCCCCAATCCCCAGCCCACAGCCCACTACTGGGCTGTGAGCTGTTCAAAACCAGGCCATTCGAAATGACAGGCGAGTGCATCCCCCCTTGCGCAAGCAGTGGGCGAGCTCATGCAAATGGAGATGCGCATACACACATGTTCACCCGCCCCTCACATGGAACCGTCCCCTCTCCCCCCCTGCGCCGGTCCCCAAAGCCAGAAAGGTTAGGGAACTCTATACTACAAGATACAGCTAGAGAATACAGTGGCAAAATCAATACTAGAAATAATATACTCCAGAAATTATGTAGAACTAAATGGGGAGCTTCAGTTGCCACCCTCTGAGCATCAGGACTAGGGTTGGTCTACTCTATAGCAGAATACTGTGCCCCTATATGGCTGCCATACTAGTAAATTAGATGCTGGACTCAATGACACCATGAGGATTATAAGCGGATGTATTAAAACCATCTCAACTTGCTGGCTTCCTGTTCTGAGCCATACAGCACCACCACCTTTATAAAGACAAGATGCACTAGTGAGAGAATATAGAAACATTATGAACCACTCACTCCTACCAATGCATGCTGATCTTCCTCATTTATCAGCCAGAAGAATCAAAACCAGGAAATCCCCTCTGGTACTTGCACAACATCTGCTCAACAACTATAACATCGATTCTCAGTGGAAAGCCAAATGGGTTGCTGAATGCCCAGACACAAGAAGACATATAAATGACCTTATAAAAAAGGTGCCAGCCTTTGAATTACTACACCAGCAATGGACAATCCTGAATAGGATTCTCATCTCCCATCTGGCGGGACTCCCTGTATAAATGAGACATAATATCCTCCCCTTAGTGTGATTGCAGGTTCTCATCTCATACTATAGATCAGATGTCCCAAACCTTTTGGCATCCAGGGACCAGTTCCGTGGAGAGTTTTTTCCGTGGATCAGAAGGGGCGTGGTTTCATGTACTGTCTGCATCCCACAGATGGGGCTTTGCTTGTTTGCATGGATCGGTTTCTGGCATGCCACGGACCGGGGGTTGGGGACCCCTGCTATAGATCACATTGTGATCAGCTGTAAGCTAAGGGCATATACCGGTCCAATATCTGATTTTTTTAAAATATAAACAATGCTGCACTTCAATGGTTAGATGGCCTAGACATAGATCTTTTTAACATTTATATTTTATTGTTTTATTAATCTAGATGAAATGTTAATATATATTGCTAGTCCATGTATGATATGCCATATGCTAAATAAATAAATAGTTCTTCAGGTGCAAGGTTAAGATTTCCATCATGTATCTTTTATAGGGTAAACTGTAATGAATGGGTCTCTTAAACATTCATTTATAACTCTGGGTATTCAGAAAGAAAGGATGCAAAAGAAGGTGGGGAAACAGAGAGATAAAGATGGCACAACAATATGATCCTTTCAGTAAACAGACACTAAGGTTGAAAGCTTGGTACACAGTACTGTACAGAGGAGAAATTGTTAAGGATCTAGTCAGCCTGTAAAAATACAATCCACGCTATGCTGCCAAAACCAACTGAAAGCCTGATTTATCAAGCGCTCTTGCACAGCCAGCTTTACAATTTCCTTTTAAGCTTTTCTTCTCTCCTAAACCTCAATAACAACTATTAGCTCCTAGTCTAGTGATTCAAAGGATGCATTACAAAAATATAAAAGCAGTAACAGAAACCACTGATAAAGGTTTCTTCTGACCAACTACACAAAAGAAAACAGCACTACAACGTTCACCTTAAGCAAACCATAGGACAAACATTGAAAGCATACATCATTATTCACTTCAAAACACACCACTCCTTTCAAATGAACTTCCTGTAGAGCCTTTTATACAGATGTTTGTAAATATGAGTGTAAGAAAAAGACAGAAACACTGATCCTATGCAAAGGAAGCATGCCACTGTAATCTCTGCAACACCATGAACTTAAAATAAGAAGTATTCAGTAAAATAAGGACCTGTATGATCTTTAGATTACACTGCCCTGTAGTATATACGTTTTCCTTTGATCCATCCAAGTTACCATTTTTGTGGATCCAAGTTCTTACTACAACTTTGGGAATTGCCCTTATCAAGCAGAAAAAAACTCTTTGCAGAGCCGAACAAATGCCTCTACCACTAGATATTCAGTCATCATATCATATTTATATATATATTTATTATAGTTTTATACTACCAGATTCAAAACACAAATCTGCAATAATACAATAATTAATCACTTCCCAATCACAATAATTAATCACTTCCCAAAGGCCTTCTCAAACAGCTCTGTCTTTAATAGCTTCCAGAAAACCAACAATGCTGCTGTTAATATGATTTCTAGAGGGAGGCACTTTATAATATGGGGGCTGCAACTGAAAAGTTTGTGAGCCCTCACCCTTTCCACTTCATGTATTTGGGAGACCATTAAGAGATGTTGGTAAAATGTGTGCATTGGGGCATTCAGGTGGGCTGCTTCTATGCAGAAAAAAAATGTCCTTGTAAGTACCTCAGTGCTGAGCCATGTAAAGCTTTATAAATCAAAACCAGCAAACTGCACCTAGAAATCTACTGACAGTCAATGAAGAGATGGAAAAGGAGAAATTATATGATTATAGTGCCTTTGTTTCCTAATATGAGTCACCATTTTATATAAGTTGCCATACAGTCTTTAGAGGTAGCTCTATGTAGAGTACATTTAGTAATCCAAACCCATAGTAATAAAAGCATGAATCACTGTGGCTATAAAGTTTGATGTAAATATAAAGATAAGGTATAACCATGATAATAGATAAATCTAGCTCTGGCTTTCCTTTCTTCTCTTTGTTTGAACTTTCAACTCTACAGTTTGTTAAAATGGCTCGCTAAGTTAGTATTGCATCTCCAGTACTCATTTTTGCAAGTATGAATTTTTTTCTACTATAGTATTTAGCCCCAGACAGGAAACTAATTTCTATCCAAACATTCCAAAGGCAATGCTTTTTTAAAAAAACAAATATATGCTCACCATAAATAATGCTACATAAGCTTAGTATTACAGGCTCACTTGAGAACAGCATCTGTTATTTGAACAATCATTCCAAAATATCCTGGCCATTGTTATCTGGATATTACAATTTTTGGACTGAGCCTGGAAAAAATGCTAATGATTACCTAGTATATTGGTAACTGATGTAAATAGTTTCCAGAACTACATTTCTCAAGTCCTTACTATGGGTCCAACGTGGCTTCAGAACACATTAGCAACTTCAAATGGCTTTTTAACTTCAGGCTTTCCTGGACATGAACAGCCTGACTATAATGATCCATACTATGCTCATGTTCAATTATGTGCTGTCACCAGGTTGTCCTTTAACTTCATAGAATTCAGCTACTGCAATTCTTGTCAGTTTATCTATACAAAGCTGTATTAGAATCCTGAAGCATATAACCTGATACTTGCAGCCATGTTCAGTTCAAAATATTTGTATGTATTTACAACAGATAGGGTGTCCCATCCCTGCCTTCAAAGTTACAACAAGCCAGAAAAAGCTACTTGTGACCCAGATTTAAAATTCCAGTGATACATGACTGCATTTTGGGCACTCAGCAACCAGCTTGCATTTACAGTCGTTTGCAGTGTCTCGCAGTCATGTAACCACAATTTAGGATTTTTGCTGGAAACTGGTATTTACTTCCAGTTTCTGGCAAAAAGCACCTCATAGTGAATATAGCTTAGCAACCACTACAAAAGAGGTTGCAAAATTAGGCATGGTCATGTGGTGATCCGCTTTACAGCCATCACACTTTACAAGTATAATTCCGTGCTCAATTATGGTCGTAAGTGGAGGACTGCCTGTATCTTCCCAGACAGCACAACTGAATTACAGATTTTTTAAAAAGAAAGTTAATTTTCATATGCCTAAGCAGTCTAAATTGTTTACTAGAACAGTTATGCCCATCAATGTTATTATTTAGCTATTTGAGGGAGCACGTTGCACTTTAAAAATAAAATAAAAATAGATGGAAAACCTCTCATTTAAGCACAAAATGCTGGTAGTTCTTGCTTACTGACTGCACATAAAGCAACTGTTTCTTTTTTTTAAAAAAAAAAGTTACAATGGCACTGAAGAAAGAGAATTACAACCAGTCCTTAAAGATGCGGCCATCACAGTGTCCCAGTGGTCATGTATTTGTGATTTAGGCTCTTGGCAACTGATATGCTCTTACGATAACTGCCAAGTTCTACGGTCACATGATCGTCTTTTGCAACCTTCACAATCAGTATCCGAAAAGCACGATCAATGGGAAAGCTGGAGGAAATTGCAAATCATGGTCACATGTTGCAATGCGTAACAAACACTCCACAGTGATTCGCTTAATGGCCACAGCCAGAGCTGATGCAAGTCAGCACGTCCATAGAGCATTTCACTATATGGTTGTGTTGCTTAGCAAAGGAGTTGCTCACAGATAAGTGAGCACTACCTGTAATCCAGATCCCATAGAAAATGTGATTTTAAAGCAGTGGTTCTCAACCTGTGGGTCGGGACCCCATTTGGGGTCGATTGACCATTTCATGGGGGTCGCCAAGCAAGGCTGTCCGCCATTTTTTTGTCCGCCATTTTTTTCCCCCTTTTCCGGCGGGTGCCTTACCTCCCTTGGGCTGGGCCAGCTGGTGGTCGGCCTGCTCCGTCTCTGCCGCTTGCCAGCTATGCCTCGGCCGGCGCAGGGGGCGGAACCACGCATGCGCGGCGCTCCCGGGCAGGGAAAGTCCTCAACTTACGACCGGTTGGGTAGTCCTCGACTTACGACCAGTTTAGTCCTCGACTTACGACCAGTTTAGTCCTCGACTTACGACCGGTTTAGTCCTCGACTTACGACCGGTTGGGGTCACGGCATTAAAAAGGTTGAGAACCACTGTTTTAAAGAGTATGTTGCAAATGCAACTCCCTTATTAGTTCTCACAACCAAAAGAAGTCTAATAATTCTCTCTAGACAAGAGAAAAATATTTGATGAAAAGTATTAAATGAAAGTAAAAAATTTTTTTCTAAGGAAATGACTTAAAAAGAAATTTAAACTTTTTGGATAGTAATTCATAGTATTTCCATGCAAAATTTTCTATCTCATATCTCATTTGGCTGTTACAATGACACCATACTAATTCTCATTAGGCACCAGAATCAATGTTTACATTTGACCTGCCAAGCTGGCAAGAGAGAAAGTCCACATTTTCTTTTGTTTGTGGCCAAGATCAAAATTTTAGGCACATGGAAATTTTCCCAGGCATAACCTGAAGCCACTTTCTCAGTTGCAACCTCTTAAAGTCCCAGGTTTCAACAGAACAATCTCCTAAATGTTAGTATGCCCTTCTTGAGCTTAGCGTTATAGAAGTGAACACAAGAAACATGCGTCACACATGCAGAAAGAGGTGTCAAAACAACCCAGTAGGACTGTTCTAAATTAGAAGTCAAATCTACCACCTCCTTCCACTTGAACCTTTCAGGGACAAGCAATAACATTTAAAGGACCTTCTCTTCACGTCACAATTAAGCTGTCCAGTATAAACACAGACTGCTACAAATTATTATTTTAAATACATTTCAAGTCCAAAGGCAATGAGGAAATTATGACGTAAGAAAAAGAAACAAAAGGTAAAAGAGGCAAGTGGAATTTTCAGAAAGAATGATCACAAAATGTGTACCAGCCAGACACAGTAACCACAAGTTACACTGCTAACAAATTATTTCAGTCTAGGTAACTTTCAGCCGCGTTGCCCAAAGAAAACATGTATTTTGCTAAACCCCCCCCAAAAAAATTAAGGCATTTTATTGTTACAGTTAAGCCTTGCAGCTTTTCTTGATTCAAAAAGCATTTAGAGCATCATAGTCTAAAGCAGGGGTAGTCAACTTTGGCTCTTTTATGACTCGTGGACGTCAACTCCCAGAATTCCTGAGCCAGCACAGCTGGCTCAGGAATTCTGGGAGTTGAAGTCCACGAGTCATAAAACAGCCAAGGTTGACTACCCCTGGTCTAAAGTCTAAACAAGTAGATAAAGCAGTAAGCAAACAAATAAACATAGTAAGTGTATTAGAACAGATCCCTGAAGTAAAGTCAATAATGTAAAGTCTCAGCTGAATTATGCACACATGTGCCTTCAACAGAATACTAGAGACATCTAGCACCTATGTAGCTATCTTTTTATTCAGTATGTCACTATTTATTTTAGTAAATTCCAACTGAACTATTATAATATTCTACATGCCGCTATCCTGGAAAGCAACACAAAATTTTGTACACCCCTCTAAGGAAGGACAACCCATAAACATTCCACATTAGCAATCCACAAATGCCAAAATGCTTTTCTTTAAGAAATAAAACTCTAAATTAAAAATATTACTAAGTAGAGCCTTATATTCACTTTCCTTGATGCACATTGTAGATACTTTTATTCAGAACCCAACCAGCCCCATTCATTTTTAAATTAGTAAAGGTCAGTAGTTTGAAATATGCCCTTTAATTAATCATTTCCTTTCACTTATTAACTAACCCTTTAATTACCCATTTCCTCTTTGGCATCAAAAGAAATTCCACCATTTCAATATTCATTAAGTGTCTTCTCTTTTTTTTATGCACTTGCATGTTTATGGAGGGGGAAAAGTAAAAAGCACTAGTGTACAAATAAGTGGAACCTCACCAATTATTCATAGATCATAACATTCATCAGATGGATCAATATTTTCCTCTCCATACTGGATAAGTTGGTGTTGCATTTAATCAAAAAACTGCACTCAAATCTTTCCCTCCCCACAACATTCAAAGAGGTAATGTAATATAAGCATATAACAGATTTATAATCAAGACATCCTAAAAACTAAATTACTGCTTTTGATAAAAAAAATTATGAAACAACTTAAGTTATACCTTAAGTGCATCTATAATACTTCGTTTACATCTGAGCCATGTTAATAATGATTAAAGTCCTAGATATCCTTTTTTAGCTTTAATGCTCTTTGGAATTTATGAAATAAGCTTTCCTTTATTCCTCCTAAATATAATGGGATGTGCAGTTTTTTATTCACTGAATAAAATAGGGCCATTTTTGGAATGAAACAAACTTTGAAATTCCCATACTAAAGGTAATTTTAATCAGCAGGTGTAAAGTTTCTTTCAGACACTTGTTAAGCTATGGCATTTATTTGTGAATTAACTTAACTTTTTGGGATTTACTTAGCTTTTCAAATGCTGAATACAATGTTCCATTCCATTTTTTAAAAGTTGCATAGGTGTGATATTCAAAATACTGGAATAGTTATGAATTTGGGGCAAGTAATATCCTTCAGTAAACAATTTTTATAAGGAAACAATAATAAATAGCCTTTCACATAAATTTACTGATGTCGTCTACTAAGAATTCTCAAGATTTATCTTTAATTTGGTATTGGAAGCATTTAACTTATTAAATAAACATTTGGTTTATAATTATGACCGGAAATAAGCCTAAAATATATGCAGATGTAAGATAATATTTTATTGATAATGATACATCAAAATATTACTCAGCAGTTCAGATATGTCTCAGGTTACGTAGTTAATTGGTCTAAACTCTAAGATATCAGCTACCAAAAGCTTTATTCTCTGTTGAAACATAACAAAAGTGGTTTTATGTGAATTCCTTTAAATGTTGGCAAATAATTATTTCAAAGAAACTTTCTTTATTCACAATATATACTTATCTAAAGTTTTTTTAATCACATATCGTAATCAGGACAAATTGTTAAGACTCCCTATGAATTTATACAAAAATGTAATTTAATTAAAATGAATATTGCTTCCAGACTGCATTTACTTGGTGATATTTCCTATGTCAATATTTCTACATTTGTTTGTAACAGATTCATGAAATATTAAGATTTTATTTATGGCAAGAATATGCCTTAGTTTTTATAAGCATAAATTGCTGTTATCATAAAGAAGTAGGGGATTTAATTTTTCAGATTTTCAGTTTTATACTGGGCAGAATATGTCTTAATTTCCCTTTGGAATACAGGTGAACAAATACAAAATCCATTACATGTACACTGTATTTCTTGAATTAAAAGCTGGAAGGCATATTTAGAAAATGTTGGAATGAAAGTATAATTTCATTCCCCAATTCATACAATATGTTTACACTCTGGAATATTCCCAATCTGAAAATAACTAGTCTGCTGGGGGGGGGATTAAAAGACATGGGCTGCTAACAGTAGTAATACTCTAAATCAATTTATTACACAAATCAAATTTTCAAGCTATTTGAATTATTGCTTGAGGAATTTAGACTATCTAAAACAGTAAATAGCAATGCATTCAATTAAAATACCTCTTAAATTCAGTTTGGTGTGATGCAGTGGCTGCACTTAAAATTCCGGAACTAGAACTTACATTCAAACCTTCATAAAATTTTTATAAACTTGTAAAGTTTATTACTAAAATGGGTATTATATTTAAGAACAATGGAATAAAGGAACTAGAATAGCCTATATTATCAATGACAAAACATTTGAAAAAATATTAATTATACCCCATATGATTTTAAGAAGACAATTTCAACAAAAGATTTTTTCAGTATCTATTATATTCTTCAGAAAATGTTCAAAAAGGACTAGTTTCCAATTACAATATTATATCTATGGATAAGG
The DNA here is from genome assembly GCF_001527695.2 of Protobothrops mucrosquamatus. Taxonomy (NCBI): domain Eukaryota; kingdom Metazoa; phylum Chordata; class Lepidosauria; order Squamata; family Viperidae; genus Protobothrops; species Protobothrops mucrosquamatus. Next base: position 1,092,786 of record NW_015386453.1, on the reverse strand, counting down.
GAATACTTACCCACATCATACAGCCTTGTTCAAATAATATTCTATTTTAATATCACAAGTTAATATAATATTACAAAGTTCATTCTAGTTTAAGGATGTGAATATGCTGTTGAAGTGTATACCAACATTTTATATGAATTATGAATTTGTTGTGCATGAAGTAGCAAGGAAATATTTAATGCTGACGGGACAGATTTCTTCAGTTTACAATTATGGATTATAGATCTAGTCTCATTTCTTTTTGTGAACTGGTATTCTACCAACAAAATGGAAAGAGTAATAAAAATTATTTTGCGTTGATAAGGTTTAATGTTTTAAACATTAGGTGACATATTTTTGTATGTAATGAAATTTTTTTTCATTTATATTTTTCTTTCTTATCCTTTCTTCTTTGCATAAAAAATTAAAAAGAATTTTAAGGAATTAACAGTTTAAATGAATCAAAGCACTGTTTGTAATCTGACCTGTGCAAGAACAGGGAACTTGAAGTCTGCTGCTCTGAAGCCATCTGCAAGTCCATTTCTTGAAATCATTTCACTATCTTTGAAAAAAAAAATGGACCACACGCATATTCACCTATCAACATAAAAAAGTTACCTTGCTAATAGTTCTGCTTTAAGAGTAAATCACTCTTGGAAGATGTCATCTATCCCACTATATTAAGATCTATTCATAGCTGAAGTGCAGAAATATAAAAAATGCAAACATTTTCTGATATGTTAATCACAGTTTTGATAATTTAGTCCTTAGCAAATATAATCATAATTAAGAGTGAGTGAATAGTGAAGGCCATAATACCACATATCAGGAACAGGCAACCTACAAGATCAAATATACTGAATCTCACCTTTATTATACGAAAGCAAAGTTAAGAGGGATCTTAATAGTTTTTTAATAGTTTTTTTAATGACATATTTATTTATTTGTATCCCACCTTTATTATTTTTACAACCAACTCAAGATGGCAAACATATCCAATAACTTCCACCTCCTATTTTCTCCACAACAATAACTCTGTGAGGTGGGTTGGGCTGAGAGAGAATGACTGGCGCAACTGGCTTTCATGGCTAAGGCAAGACTAGAACTCAAGGTCTCCTGGTTTCTAGCCTGGTGCATTAACTGTTACAGCAAAATGGCATACAATTATTTAATTATATACATTATTTAGCATTACATGTGCATTGGGCCACATTGTATCACTTTAATGCTTCTTTTCAATATACCCAGCAACCCTTTCAGAGAGTGAACTAGAATAGAGAGGATAGTTTGTCTAAAGCTATCTAGCAAGTTCACGCCTGAGGCTCACAATCTGGATGTTTCCATTTTGCCTAATAACAAGCATTCTGAGATTGCAGGTACTTAATCCATAGAGGATTCTACTGAAATATCAACTAAGATGCCCCAAACCATACGGCTTAGGACCCAGATATCTACAAATGCATTCTTACCTATACAATAAGGGTCACTCCACATCCCTTCACTTAATCATGTATAGAGACCAAGGAGTTGAGCCTTCTCTATTACAGCTCCAGTTCTTTGGAATGGCTTCCCATTCAAGATCAGACTAATTTTCACATTGTTGTGTTTTAAAAGAGCCACCAAAAACTAGCTTTCAAAGAAGATCGTGGGAGCAGTATCTAGAGTAAATTAAAACCCCACCATAGGTTGTATCTGGATTTGCCCTTTTCCTCTTTAGTGGTCTCAGTTATATAGTTTAAGATGAAAGTTCTAATGCTGTTGTTTGTTTGTATTGTTTTATTTTACCATAACAATGAAATGTAAGACTCCTGCTGGATTGGAGAAGCACATAAAATCCAATAAATTAATATATAAATAACACTTGATGATACTTCCATTAGGAAAAATTTAGTAACGTGTATTAACAGGTGGGTCACTTAGCAAAAGAGGTTACTAGATTTGAACTACACCAGATGAATTAAGCAATTCTGTTTAAATGTGCTGGCAATTTCAGATTCTTGATATAGTTGAGTGATATAAATAAAGATGGAGAAAGTTATTCATGTATATCAATAGAAATATCATTCTTTGTAAAAAATAAATCAACCCCAAAAATTCTAAATGTTCTTAAGGAATAAGCACTGGGAGAGATGGTGTATGAGCACTGGTTTGGTAACACCCATAATTCATAATTTAGGGCACTGCTGTTCCTAACAAAAAGCATACATCATCAAGCACTCAATACTGTCCTAAATAATTCTCACCTTAGTGACCACAACTATGTCTACGTTATTAAAGCTTCACTATTTCTAGTTGTTATCCTTATTAGCTTACTTTTAAAAAATCAAAATATAAACAGCAAAAATGTTTGGTTTGACTTTTTAGGAAATACACTTATCCTTCTAGATGGAATACACCCTAACTATATCCAAAGGAAATTTATACTAAATTGATTTGAATGTAACATTAAGTGATGAAATATTTAACCATAATTGACTAAATAAATCATAATAGCAAGGCTGAAAAGATATACTTAGCATCATGTGTAAATTCAATCATAATTTAGTTTATGTTTTATCCTGGCTTTGCTCAGACACAGTTGTTATTAAAGTCAGAACAATATTTATATGCCAATGATAAATATTTATATGGATTAATTTGAAATGAATGCAAATTATTATTGGTATATTTCAAATACCTATTGATATATTCTGTGTTCTGTTCATTATCTCTCCCAATCTGCTATAGTGGAATGGCAAAAAAGATTATTCATATAGCACTTGAACCTATGAAAAGATGTAAAAACCACAAAAGAACAATGTACAGTATCTCATTTTGAAACAAGGCATTAAGGAAAAAACTACAGTGACAGAAAACTGATCTGCTAATTCACACTAACTCATAAGAAGTACTCTCTAAGATCATAGTCAAATTGCTCTAGTAATTTGTTTTTTACTGCAAATAAGTAGCTCTTCCTGTAAAAGACATATACATAGCTTTCATAACTATGTATATGCTAAGTAAGCACCAAAATAATTACAGCACACCATAGCAGGGAATATTATATCTGGATTACAACTATATATAAGATTTCTAAGGATAAGGATTTATATAAGAACAGTGGCTCTAGATCCTGGACTAGGTTAAATAACATAAAAGATATAGGAGCTCGCTGGCTGACACCTTCTCAGAGACCAAGCTACCTCAAGGAGGAATTCTTGTGGGGTTAATTTTTGAAAGTGGCTGAAGACAGCAACGAGGTTATTTTAATAAACCAGACCAGCTTTGGAAGAAATTTAGGTTAATCCCACTTTTTAGCATTTTCCTGTTGAAAATGGGAGAATTACTTCCCTGTTTTGTAACAATTTAAAGTCTAAATTCAAAAACATGATTTCTGATCATTCCAAGAAATGTGCCATTGATTATAAACATGCAATAACTTGGCCATATTTCAGACAAATGATTAACAACTGCATGATTGAATCAACAGTCTACTTTTCCATGGATCAGGATGTTTTTAAAAACTAAATAAAATTACATTAAAATTTAGCATGATTAAATGTTTTAGTTTAAAATGCATGACTTTTAACAGCACTATAGCAGACTTTAGTTGACGAAAACCTACACTATTTATTCTTGCTGAAACAGACTAATATCACTCTAAAATATCTATAAATTGCCATTTTTTTCAAACTAAACTATATATTGTATTATATTTACAGTGCTCCATTTTAAAAGTTATTTAAAGAGTTACTTATGAGATGGCTAGTTTATGTATGAATTAAATAAATATATGAATATATGAATATCAGACACCTAATAGTTATCTGGGTGGTGACATCCAAACTTTAAAATGTCATTACAAGTGATATTTTATTTCACCATAATTCTTTTCTATTTGAGCCAAATTGAAATACTATTTCCTGAGGCATTTTAAAGATTTTATTTAATGTTATCAAATTGCTGTTTTCCTAGCTACATAGTTTCTATAGCTCAAGTTCTAATGTTATTTGTACTATATTTAGATTTTAATCATTTTTTGTAAACTTCTTTAAGACTTTGCCATTGTCACATGCTGAAAATTAGCAACTTTCTCAAATAATAATGGAGATGAAACATAAATTGATAGCTAACATATGTTTGATACATAACCACAGCACATAGCAGAGGCACTACAATTTTTGGAATGTTCCATGAATAGTCCTCAATGCCACCTACGACCACAACTAAAGGTGACAAACATTATGATACTATCCCAGGAACTCACATATTAGCATAAACGTCAAAAAATATCTTTTTGCTGCAGGAATAAAAGTTGTAAAACAATATAATAAGTGCTCAAAAGTGATGTTTGTGATAAGGAAGGTATAGGTAAGATATTCGATTTCTATGTGCTGATGGCTAGGATTCTGAAATTAAATTCTAGTTTGGGTAGCGGAATAACTAGGGGTAGATTATGCCTGCATCAGAATCACAGAAGCCTGTGAAATAAACAAGATCAGACATTTAGTGTTACAGGTTACTTAGGACAGAAGTGTTACAATATAGCAAACAACTGTCATTGATAAGATAGTACTAGGATCACACAAAAGAGTTGGTGGCAGAAAATTAAATAACTGGTGATAATGCCACAATTTTAAGGCTCTTTAGATAAATCCAATTACAATTTTCATATTTTGGTAGTATTTCCTACGCTGAGATTATGGTAATTTAGTCCAAAGATCATTAATATAGGGTTCATGGGCATAACATTTACAACATCACTAGATGGCACTCAGGCACCTTCAAATTATATAAATAACAGAATTGGCTAAAATAAGATATTGCATGATTTGGGGGATTTTTAATTAAAACTTTTAAAACAAAACACACTTGGCGTTTAAGCAATGCACAAAATTTCATTATGATAAACACTACATAACAAGGTTACTGATCCCTAATGTTGTTTTGAAAATACCAGATTGAAGAAAGTGCATTAGAAGATTAGTAACAGCAAAGCTCAAATAAAAGTGGAATGTGAGCATCAATGGAGCAGCACAGAAAAATTTATACAAATAGATGAGAACAAAGGTATATAATTGAGTATCAGATCATCCTGCTGCAACTCTCCAGACAGGAAAAGGAAGGGAAAAAAAGTTGGTGTTGACTCTTAAGAACAGTACTAGTTTTTTGTTCATTGATTGATTCTAAGCAACCATACACTTCACTTAGTCCTCCATACTGAAATAATCAAATAGTAGTAAAGAGTAAAAATAGGTTCTTCAAAGTGAGCACTAGATGTTAATCAAAATAGTGATTGTTATTTCTAACCATCACATATTTAATTATTCTTGCCAAGTAAAGGACTGGAAAGGAAGTGAATGCATGAATACTGCTCCTCCAAGATGCACTGCCATCTTCCCTTTCTTACTGCTTTTTATTAGGATGGAAAGTCTGTGTCTCTGACAATTCAATATAGGTAGTCCATGATTACAACCATTTGTTTAGTGACCCTTTGAACTTACAACAGCACTGAAAAAGTGACTTATGACCATTTTTCACACTTACAATCATTGCATCTCCATGGTCACATGATCAAAATTCAGATTCTTGGTAACTGGCTCATATTTATGACGGTTGCCATATCCTAGGGTCATGTGATCACCTTTTGCGACCTTCTGACAAGCAAAGTCAATGGAGAAGCCAGATTCACTTAACAACTTGTGGCAAGAAAGGTCATAAAATGGGGCAAAACTCATTTAACAATAGAAATTTTGGGAGCAATTGTCGTTGTAAGTCGAGGATTATCTGAAAACCTTAAAAAGAGATGGAAGCTACTATCCCTATTCTTTTGTTTATCTATCAGGATTGGACAAGTGACAATTGCAAAAAGTGAAGATTGCTAATCCCATTTAGTTATCTATCTAGTCTGCATGCTCAACATTTTTCCTGGCACCCAAAGACCCAAAACAAATGCATTTTCATCTCTGCTTCTTTGCCTCACCTTCTGATATTTACAATAGCTAACTTCCATCCCATTATGACTCTGTATCAAATGAGCAGGCAAAAGGTTGCTGTCCATGCACAAACAGCCACCTTGGCTCATTTGCCTCTATCCTTATATCTACTGGATGCCAGAATAGTAGGAATGAGGCCCAATTTTTCCTGCTGCATAACCTAGAAAAAGGAGGGCAAAGACAGCAGTTTCCACTCACAGGGGAGCAGAATGGAACCCAATCCTCCCTGCAGTGCAGCCCATGGAGAATACCCTACTAACTTTGTCCAGTTTCTTGCCATGTCTGTGTTTTGGGTGCATTCAGTATGATTGAGCTGCCTGGAAGGAGAAAAATCTTCCCCCAAAAGCCTATTACCAAGTGTTCCCGATATCCAGGACCAAATCCTGAGAAAAGGACACCCAAGGAAGTTTGGTGGGGATCAGCTGCATGAAGGTAAAGGTGTATGGACCACACATAGCTTGGGGCCTAGAGGCTGGAGAAGATGGTCAGCACTAATAAGAGTAAACCCGGGGAGCTGACATCAGCGAGAGAGCATCAAGGAACATCAAGCCACCTCTGACCTTAAGCCCACCCCCCCTCTCTTCAGGGGGCACGCCCATGTCTTCCTCACCCACTCCTCCTCCCCTCTTAGGCAGGAGGAGCAGCCCCTCCCATTGCTGGGCAGAGGGGATTGCTGTGACGCACTCAGGGGCCCTGGGCGCGCAGGAGAAAAGGGGAGGGGAACCCACGAGCGGAAAGAAACCAACGGCCGCATCACGGTCGCGCATCCTCTCCACCCTCGGAACTGCTCCAAATGGTCCCGTCTAGGGCCCCCATGCAAGGGTTTTCATGGTCCGGCCCAGATCTTCCCCACCCCCTTTCCTCGGGTCACTCACAGTCTCTCTTCATCTCCGCTCGGCGCCGCCGCCATTTTCTTCGCAGCGAAGAACCCGCGGGGGGGGGAGGGGGAAAACCGAGCCGGAGAGGAAACCCGGACAGCCAGGCCCCGCCCACCTCACTGCAATTGGATGTTGGGGCTCATCACTCAGGTCTCCATCACAAAACTATTGGTCGGTGTTTCTCTACACGGGCGAGGCTGCCCTGCTCTTGGCGGCCGTTAGAATTGGCGGGAAGCGCTGTCAGTTACAACGATACGAAGTGGGCAGGGGACAAATTCTCACTCTGTTTCTGATTGGACTGTGAAGATTGTTTGTCCATCGATAGGCCCGTTGGCTTATCAGTCACTGGACAAAAAGGTGTTGCGGAATCGCGGGCTGAAGGATTTTGAAATGTAACGGGTCTAACGTTTTTTTAAAAACTGCTTCATACTTCCTCTGCTGCGAGCTCTCGAAGTTCTTTATTTTTAGCGTAAAAAGGAAATACTTTATACCGAGAGGGCAATCCCGCCAGTGCAGTCTATCCAAATGGTAGCAAGGTCATGATTCTCAAATGACTATATAATCGATCCTGACTACAAAATAACTAAAGCCTTCCAGTTCAAGAATGACTCCGGACGAGTTACGTGAAGGGCTAAAGCAGCTTTCTTGGTTTGGTACAAAAGTGGTTTTTCCATTCCATTCTAGGATTTGGGGTCGGATTTGTTTTGTTTTTTTACATCAATGCGGGGCTACCTAATACTTTAAAAAACAACTGTCAATTTCACTATGCAGCCTCACAATATCACGCTGTCACATGAAGATTAGCTTAAAACCCCTGTATTAAATAGTAATGGATAGGATGTAGGTCTGCATAAGGTTTCATCTGCCCACCCTATTATGTTCCAGCTTGCAAGTCTGATAAAGGAGGGAAACAACGGAAGAGTCAGAATCTTATGTTGAAGCCAACCACAGGGACTAAAATGCTGGTTTTAGTTGGGCCTTCTCATGTTTGGGTACTATATTGTAAAAAACAACAACCCTGCTATACTGCAGTTGTAGATGGGGCAAAAAAAGAGGACAAACTATAGCAACATTTCAGAGGTTAAAAAAAGTTGTATGATATCTTTAAAAATTTAGAAAATTTGTTGCAGCTGTCCTTGCCACATTGTGTGCTATTAAAAATATTTAAGTCACTCAAAATGATTAACAAATTTATTCTTCTAGTGAATGTATACATTTGCAGCAAGTTTCGATTTTATAACTAAAATGTTTCAACCATTTATGTGATAACAAATAGTGAACAGAAAATACTAATTTTGACTTTCTTAAGCATAGTTTATTAAAAAAAAAACCTGGGTTGACACAACACTATATCAAACTTAAACCATACAAATACAGTTGTATGACTTAAATTATTCTGCTGCCCAGCAGCTTTACTGGCACAAGCTTTATAACTGGTACAGTCATAAGGTGACCAACCATCCTCCTTTAGGGAGGACAGTCCTCCTTTTGTAAGTTCTGTCCTCCCTCAAAAGGTGTCCTCCTTCATGTCCTCCTTTTCGATATTTGAAGACTAATCTGCAGGGCTTTTTTTCCCTCATAGAACGCTCAGAACAGCGCTCCGGCACCTTTTTTTGATGGGGTTTTTTTTCAACTTTTGCATGAGCTGTGCTACTCCCACTATTGGCTTTCGAAAGCCAATAGGAATTGCTGCTGAGCGGGCCAAAACACCCGGCTGGCAAACTTTGCACATGCAAGTTGTCTGTATTATTGTTGCAATGAATAAAATGTTTCTTTTATTTACGATATTTTTTTCTTCAATTTATTTGTGTCCTCCTTTTCATTGTAAAAAAGTTGGTCACCTTAACAGTCAGGCACTGAGTTTGTTAGTAGAACACAGTCCTATACATCTACATAGTCTCAGAAGTTGGTTCAAGTTTTAAGTATCCCAAATAAACAGGCATAGGATTGCAGAGTTTAAAATGTAATCCTCCTATATGCTGTTTTCTAGCCATGTGTCCTATTGTGTTCAGGCTTATTTTCCAGTGAATTCATGTTAGTGTTAAACACTTCTAATTATGGTGAATTGATTTTAAACAGGCACATGTGCTATAGCTAAGATCTAATCAAAACCTTTCATAACAAACATGGATTAATTATCACACTGCTCATATAAAGCCCAAAAGCATGGTTTCTGACCTTCCTCCAAGTTGTAGAAGCTGCTACTGTGCTGAATACTACTACATTCTTCCAATATAGCAGGATTATCTGGCCTAGTAGATAGGTTATGAAAGTTATCTGAGCTTCACTTTGATAAGAATGTAGGCAGGAAATAGTTTGCTAGAAAAGAAAAAGGTGCAGAAAACAGCAGGAAGTTATAACTCCCACATCCTTGACATGCCATGGCATTAGTTACAGTTGTATCTGCCCCCTAGTGATGCTAACGCAAAAATGAATAAAAATGCACTTTATCAGCTTATATAGCTTTTTGCTAAGCAATGTATGATTCTACAGAAGCAAATCCAATTAGAAGGAAACTGGGATCTTTGAGTAAATTATGTTATAGGCAGCAATACAAAATAGAGAAAAGATCTGCAATCATATAGGAGAATTCTTTTTATTATATGGAAAACTCTTAAACCAAATTAGTGATGATAGTTAATTTATATGCTACCCCTTTCACTATTGGGAGGGGAACCTCCATCACTAAGCAATGCAGTTAGTGAGTTGTGCTTGATTTTATGACTGTTTTGCCACAGTTGTTAAGTGAATCACACAGTCATTAAGCAAGTCAGTTGTTAACTGAATCCAGCTTTCCTTATTGACTTTGCTTGTGAGAAACCCCTTGGGAAGGTGACAAATAGTGATCATGTGATCCTGTAAGATGCTGCAACTGTTGTAAATATATACCAGTTGTCAAGTGCCTGAATTTTGATGGAGACACTGCAACGACCATAAGTGCAAGGATCAGTCATAAGTCACTTTTTTCAACACTGTCATAATTATGAATGGACATTAAATAAATAGTTATAAATTGAGGATTACCTGTGTTTATTAGAGTTTACAATAAACTTTTTACCACTAGTTTGCACAAAAATAAATATATTATTGTTTTATTTTTTCCCATTTTGTTCATTTGCCAATAATAATTTTCTTTGTTTGCTGGTCCAACACCACCTGAGGTTTTTCTACATGGTTTTTGTAACTAATAGGTATATGACAAGATTTCAATAGGAGAGACCTTTCCAGCAATATATGTGGTTAACAGATACATTGGATGTATCACACAGCATATCACAAGAGTATTGCTAAAAAAAGGAAGGTACAACCTTATCTCATATGCATTAATACAGCATCGTATATTTACAAATCCAATACATTTTTTTCTTTCCAAACCTGGAGTTATATTCCCTAAACCTCTATTTTTACATAAACCCATGTGACTCACTGTCTGTGATTTCTAATACATTGATACAAAGTTTGATTTTAATTTGCATAAGTGCTTTATATGAACATGCTATTTTAATCCAAAAGTATTTCACAATCTAGTACGAAATTGTATGATATTATGCAGATTTTAATAGAGGTTTCATTGAGTTCAGAGGCTCTTTTTCCTAAGTACATCCACAATAAAAAAGGATTGAAAAATGCTTTTGTGAATACTTCTATGTTGGTGGTAATTATATATATTAATCTTTAATGTGCCACAAGACTTTATGTTGTGCTTGTTTCAACCTCTAGCTACCTCTCTTAAATTAGTCTTCCCATATAATAATAAAATCAGTATCTTTTTTGTGTGTAGATATATTTAGAAAAGCTAGGAGTATTGGGATAAGGACAATTTGTTTTTCCCATATCTGTAATGCAATATTTCTTTCACTAGTGCTCCAAGAGGTGATATAGGATAAAAAAAAGAAACCTTAAAACTACTTTAAATTTTGAATAATCAGTTCTCTTAGGATTTGAGTTTTTTCACCCAATATTTTGCAAGATTTCAGGGGAATAATACAATTTCATTGAATTATGAAAATTGCCAAAGTCACACAATTTCATTGTGTTTTTATGTCTTGGCAGCAACAACTAGGAGATAATACGTTCCACAGTAACAGCATGCATTGCCAAACCTTAATTTATTAAACTATTTTGATCATGATGTCATAATCAATCTAAAGGAAAAAGCTGGGATGAACTCTGTAAATTTGTGGGAAAATTGTCTATATTCACGTATGGTCTTATCTTTTAATTTCCTTTCCTATATTAGCAAAAGTTATCTGTATTTTTAGATCATATTCAACTCTAAAACGATACAGGCAGATAAAAGGGATTTAAATACACATTCATTTTTTAAAAAATCCTTAAATATTCTTTTCATTAAAAAGTAATGTCTAGATTTGTCAGTTTAGATAACAGAATGCAGCTCGGTAAATTGCTTATTATAGAAAGTCCCTACACTTAAAGAGTAATAAGTGCTTTGGTTACAAAATGTCCCAATTTTGCTTACCATTCCCAGATTCCCATATATAAATACGGGGCAATCCATATCAGGAACAATAGAAACTGCTTCCAATCTGAAGAAGACAGAATAGAAATCTAAACTGGAAGAGAATATATATGCCTAACAATGTATGAATATAGAGGTTTTATTAATCCAAGAAACTATAATTGCATTTTTACTACAATAACAAGAATGATATTTTATTTATAAAAAGTTATAAACATTTATCAATTAAATACAATACGAATATATGAATACTGAAAATCTAAGAATGTTTATAAGATATATGAAATGAAAACTTTAAAAACCACAAGAATTCTAAAATATTTCAAACTAAAGACAAATATAGTATTAAAACAGTGATGATCAATTAACAGTGTAATTATTCAGTAGTCGTTTCTTTTTCTCAGACATGTCTATAATTTCTATACAAAAGCATTTCAGAGCAGTTTATAAAAATCAAATACTATATGTTGTAAAAAGAATAAATTAAAAATATAACAAAATTACAGTTGTAAAAAGAATGGGAAAAGTAAAAGAAAACACTAACAATTCAGCTAATATTCACCCAGGGAAAGTTTGTACATAAAAGATGTAGGTAAGTAAGTGTTTCACATATGGCTTAATTCTACAATTTTAATTGCTTTTTCTATTTTGGTCTTGTTTGTGGTCTTCTAATATTTTTATTATGAATTCTAGTAGCTGCAAACATATAATACACAATTGCCTAATTTTATTCTTTGACTGAAATAAACAACTTTTTCATAGTATGGTATATACTTTTAAAAAATATGACAATTTTATTAAATTATTGTGATCTGTATGATGCAAATATATTTTATGTTTAGTTCTCAGAAAAAGCCTCAGAATTCCAACATGTCCATAATTCAGAAAAATTGTTGAGAATTTGAGGAAAGGACTTTCTAGAGAAAAAAAAGATTTGTATGTATGAACAATTTTCAGTATTGGAAAAGTTAATTCTGAAAGAAATGTGATGTATATACTCCTATCAGAAATTAATTTTATAAGACTCAATGGGGTTATTCCCTTTCTAAAGGCTTCATTCATACAGCCTCCTAATATGCAACCATGAGTTTGTATAAATATTGGGGGTTTTTAGATTCAGCTTTTAGCATGAAGTGCAATACTTTAAGACTCCAATCCTATTACTATTTAAATTTTGGAGTAAACTCCACTACGGTTTTTGAGTGAATATATCGTAGTTCTGTGTGTAGTGGTTCTGCAGACTTACAATCATTAGAAAATGATCATTATATGGACTTTGAAATTGTGATAATTATATGATTTGGGCCATAGAATAGCATCTACCATAATGTTATTGGTGCCTTTAAAAAAAAAGCTGATTAGGAAATGTAATATTTGAAATAAATATTTCCTAATTCTTGATAGTTATAAACTAGGTTAAAATCTTACTACATTAAATCATCATTCTAGTTAAATAAAAGTTTTCATATAACATGGTTAGAATAGTACAGTACATCATCAAAGCTCATAAAAGCAGATTACATAATTTTGTTTTCTACCGTGCTTCACTAAAATTGAAGCAAAGGTGCTTCTAGACAGATGCCCACATACTGATGCATGGATATGAAATACCATGAAAAAATGTTACTGCTGTATTTTAAAGGATTATGAGAAAGAATCCTTTTATTCACTTCTGATATTGTAAGATGGTAAGTGGTGAAAACTGTGAAGCAGTTTATTATTTTCTATTATTTCTGCAGTGTTATGCTTTCATTATGCTGTAATATTTTTATTTAGAATAGCTTTATACCTAAATTTAGTTTATTACTTTGAAGTTAAGTTTGTTTTACTACTTTGTAATGAAATATATCGTTTACACTGAAATTTAAGTTATAAAATGATATTGTTTGATCTATTTTTTCAAAAAGCAAAAATACATTCACTGCTACAGTCAGCACTACAATTTCTGCATCCTAACAGCATACTTTAATTTTTGCTAGTGAAAAAGTAGGAAAAAAAATTGGAGTATTTTTTTTTTAAATAATTGAATATCATCATTGTAGTTTTCAAAGGTAGTTTATTATATGTGCCTGAAAACTTTCAATTATAAGAACTAAATTTAGTTAATTTTCATTTAGAAATGGAAGAACTGTTTTTAATGACAATAAACTATCAATTTGTTAAGGGTTTATACTATTTTTTCCTCAAAGTCTCCTTAAAAATACTAAAATGGTCAAAAAAAAATTCTTAAACATTTGGATATCCCACCCTCACCCCGGCTACATATCTTTATACATGTATAAATAAATATATTTGTTATACAGTATTTTTTACAGATCATAGAATCCAAATCTTCCAATTTGTTTTATGCTCTATCAAAATAATCGTATTAATTTCATGATAATGAAATTCATACATATATGGGAAAATCCAAATGTATAATAATTTAGATAGTATAAACGTTGTATTTCTGAAAAATGAAAGTCAGATGTTTCTGATTCACTACAAAGTTTGAAATATTTGATGAATTTTGGTAGAAAAATAAGCATACTGTACATGTTCATGTAATTCTTAGTTTTGATCAAGTTATTGTACAACCTTAATTCCTTACAATATTTTTCCTTCAGCTCTCCATTGACTTTCTAAGTACTGCATATTCCAATCTAACATTGTTTTTATATGAGTGCCAGGGAGAATCAAGTACAGTTGTACTGTAAAACTATATGTAACAAAATTAAAACTTCTAAACAGTATCTTTGTTAATATCTTCTGAGAGATTATAAATAATGCTGGCAATATAGTATGCCAGTAATATAAATAGCAATGGCAAGTAGGGAGTTAGTTACTCAGATGGCATGCCATTAAAAATTTTAGTACCACCTTTTTAATTTGATCAATTACATTTTCTCAATTATAGGGCATACATTAGTTTTCATAATTCATATACTATAATTCAGTGAAGGGAGAAAATAAAATATTTTTGTTTCTCTAAATTGACCTAATTACAAAGTCTGAGTATGCAGATTATTTTAAGAAGCTTATGTGTACCTGAAAATATAATAAAGAAAAGGACTGAAGATTATAGAGTTCCTACAACTACAGACATATAAAAAATTAATATTTTGCCTCTTGAGAAATATACTGCTCACAAAAATAAAGGGAACGCAAACCCCTTCAGTTCCATGGTAAAATGTTCCCTTTATTTTTGTGAGCAGTATATATTACATCTTCTCTATGGGAAGGATCCATAAAGAAAAAAATTGAAAGGCAGGGGAAAATCTGTTCAGCTGGATTCTTTCACCCCATTTCCCCACAGGCATAAATTTCAACAGCTTTACAGGGATCTTTTCTTGGTTTGTTTTAAATAATTTTAATTGTGTTTTATTTTAAATTCCTCACATTGCTTATAAATCACTTTAAGAGATTAGTTATCCTGCAAGGTAGGATGAAAATAGTAACTAAAACAGAAAAAATGAACCAAAACAAGGAATTGACAATATAGTATATGAAAAATTGTTCTTCAAATCCAATCACCACAAAAAGGAGAACAAAATCCAGCAAAGTGCAGTCCAACAAAAATATACTACAATACACACCAGATTCACTAATGGTAATGGAAATTCTGTACACTAATGGAAATGGAAATTCTGTGAAGAAAATACTATATCCTATATATATTGCAAACTCAATCACATTATTTTATTTTATTTTCTAATTTTATTCATTTTATAATAGTGCATTAGTAAAAGATTTCAGATTTCATTTGAGTCTGTAAAAGTTAAATCAGTAACTGGAGGAGACATGCATTTTGTAGATTTACAAATAAGGCAGCATGTAATGCATAGATTATTATACACATTACAGCAAGATGGACTAACTTTTAACTAATAAGTGTGATAATATGAAAATGTATTTTCTATGCCAATTTTGACAAAAATATTTTTTGTGATAGAGTTAAACATTCCTTTTAAAATAAAAGAGAAATGTAATCAATTTACTAAGAAGTTTCCCCACTTTTTATTCTCAGGTGAATAATAGTAACTTAATTTTTGAATCATTTCAATAAATTTTTCACAAAAGAAATTCAAAACAAAAGAGCCAGAATGTGAAATATTATTATGTATGTTAATGGCAGCGATACTGATTCACATTTGTACTGAGGTCATTTTTCCATTTTAGCCAATTTGATTAATCACTAAACTTGACAAGTTTATATCTGCATATAAAAATACAAATTCTATAGTACAGTTTTTCAAACAAGTAATCCAGTTATGTGGATTGGGTCAGTCCCCTGGGGTTTTTGTCCTAATGATGGTGGTGCCTACTAATGCAATCCACCACATATTTACTAAAAAAAATGCATTCCATTGATTTAAAAGGAGTCTATTTGCAAGTAGGAGTATATGATATTATATTTGGTGTTTGCTCATCTTATAATTAATATTATTACAAGAAGAATGGTTATTATTTTTGTTAGTAATCAGATTTTTAGGTTTAAAAAAACTAGTTCTACCTTGGCTTTTCTAATTGCTTGAGTGAACTTCACCTCATTGTGTTGTAATTAAAAACTCCCATTTTTTTTATTCTTGCTATTTGATACAATAAATGTGCAGTTGTTATTACAATATTACAAATGATCGAAGAATCCTCTTTCAACAACAAAAAATGTTTTGGGAATGTTACATTTTTCCAATAATGTTATGTTTCAGTTTTTGTTTTTCTTTGGGGAGGCATTACTACTTTCGTCCTATCAATTTAGTATACAAGTAGGCAAATTACTACCTTTCAAATCTTATGGATGGTAATTACCTTTCCCTCCAGCCAGCATTGCTAATGGTCAGAAACCTTGGCAGCAGTCCAAAATATCTCTCATTTAGTACATAATTTGTCTTTTCAAGCACTGTATTGGGTGATTGCTCTAATGACCCAAGCAGCCATTAAAATGTGTAAAGGCAGTTCCAGTAGGAAATCCAAATAGACATTCACTCTGATTATTTAAACAAGATGGCTATTCCAATGAGAAATTCTCCTACACATGATACATTGAAATGAACAGAGTAAGGATAGTTTGGGTTCCATTGGCCATTTTGTTACTATCTTCTCTCTACTTTGCTGTTTTGATTATGCCTAATATCTGATGCCTTGGGTAGTGTTGTAGAGTTTTCCAAGTTGTGCAAGGTGAAAATGAAGCCTGATATTACAGTAATAACTGAAACCTTGCAGGGATACTGGCAGCATTGAAAGCAGAATCACATAGTTGCAAGAGATCAGAACACTGGACAGCTCCCTGAGGGAGCAGGTATCAAAGCCCAGATGTAGTGCAACCACAAAGAAGGCTTCCTTTAGTAATTACTATTCCTACAACCAAAGAGTTCTTCTGAAAAAACAAGTAAATGTAGTCTAAAAGGGTCACAGGCTATTTCTAAGGTATTGATTTAACAGGTCTAGAGAACTTCCTGCTGCCCCTGGCTGTCAGATGAAAGCGACAGGTTACCCACCTGCAATGGAGAGGCTCTTGAGAAGTTTAAAAAGGATGGCAGAAGGGATGTATATAGCAGCAGAAATCTCTAGCAAACTAGTAAAGATTAAACAGCCTCTTTCTGTCACTGTTTCCAGCATTCTTTTATAGACATAATTTCCCAAGGTTGGCTTTCTTTTTTTGAGACAGAGATTCATTACAAATATTTTTAATGCAGTTGTTCTCTCTGATAAACCAGCATTGCAATAAATGGCATTATTAGTCCATTATAATGCTGACTTACAAAATTATGCACAGATGAATATGTCTAGGAAAGTTGAATTAATATTATTATTAAATTTATTTGCTGCCCATCTCAACATAGGGCCTATCTTAGGTGGCTTATACAACAATAAAAAAATAAAGAAATAGGAAGTTTAAACAAAGCAAAAGTAAAATAATAGAACAATAAGATAAAATAATAGAACAATAAAATAGACCAAAAAAAGAAAACAGAGCAACTTGATCTTCGAGCAAGAGACATGAGTCCAGGAGGACCCCCAAGTTGTGAACTGGGACAGAACCAGGGTCAATTATTGAGCCAGCTTGAATATTCATTTTGAAAATTAATATTGGTAAATAGACCTGCATAGAAATGGATTTAAGCAGATCTATAAATGGTTTGGCTAGCCCTTTCAATAGCTATTTTTTTAGTCTGAAATATAAATGTTCTTTCTTCCATTTGCAGTATGGTAGTGTCATTTCTTTGAGATCCCAATCAAGCAAGGAGACAAAGAGTGCTGTGTCTTTAATAGAAAAAAACTGGATTGCTAGTATAAGCTCTTTATAATGGAAAGGGGTCTATGATTTCCTCTCTTTTTCTCGATTAATGTAGGATATGTGACTAAAATAGGTTAAAATAACAGGTTTTTAAATATCATTCATTAATTGGCATCATAGTTCTGTCAGATGAAATCTTGAGCAAACTGCAGAATTTGGCATCATATAAACCTACTCAGAAATAAGTTTTAGTCTTAACACTGAAGCCTTAGATTTAAAACAAAACAAAACTGCTTAATGTAACCTAACTGTTTGAAATATTACAACATTAACAGCAACATTTTGTACAACTTGAAATGGAAAGAAATCTTATACATAAATAACAGTGCAAATATTAGTACAAGGTAGAAAAATTGTTTGAAACTAAGTGATTGGACAAGAAAATAACAAGTGAGATTTAACATTGTTAAAATCAATGCATGTAAATTCCCGGTTTATAAAATGAGCACCTCTGCACTGCGAACTGTATAGGGGAGGAACTGTGAAATTTAGTGCATAGAACAATCCTGGATTTTTAAAGTTTTGATCCTGTAGAAATAGTGTTGATCAAGGACTGCATATTTTATGGTGAAACAGTGGCGGCAGGGGGCAGTCCTTATTACATATCTTAAATCTTAGATTTCCCTACATCCTATTTTTTTAATTGCCCCAGGCTAAAAACCTTTATGGGGCAGATGCTAGATCTAGAAGGAGAAATTATTTCCGTAAATCCAAATTAATATTCTTAAAAAACACTTCAACAGTAAAAGAAAAGCATATTAGAGAATAAGTACTTTATACTGCATTTTCTCCAAAGCCATTCCCCATATTTCCACATCAATTTCAGATTCTTTCAGAAGGAAAAGAGAATGTTAAAAAATACAATACATTAATATTTAAAAATAATAGATGATTGGATGGATGGATAACCAAGAGTTTATCCCTCTTCCAGTACAAAAATGCTAAAAATATCAAATCAACCTCTTCCAGCATTGAAGAAAGCAAATTTGCAAAATTATGAACAAAAGTATTTTTATTGTTAGCTATTATATTATTATATTATATTATATTATATTATATTATATTATATTATATTATATTATATTATATTATATTATTATATTATTATATTATATTATATTATATTATATTATATTATATTATATTATATTATATTATATTATATTATATTATATTATATTATTATATTGCATAATTTATTTATTTATTCAAAAGTGATATAGCTTCCCAATTCCAATGAACTCTGGGTGGTGTATAGAACCAGAATATAGTAATATTTTATAATTATATTATATATAATACTGCATAATAATTCACATAATTATATAGTATATTTTTGTAATAATTATAAATAGAAGAATTGCTCAGAACTGCACTAAAGTATACCAGTCAATATAGATATCTGTTAAAAGAAACTCCTACACTAGATGTATAGATAGTCCTCAACTTACAACTGTTTGTTTAATGATGGTTCAAAGTTATGACAGTTCCAACCTGTCTTCAAATTGTCAATTTACAGCACTTGAACAGTCACATGACTGCAATTCTGGCACTTGGCAATTCCTGACATTTATATCAAGTGCAGTGTCTCGTGGCCATGGGATCACAATTTGTGACCTTCCCAGCTGGCTTCCAACAAGCAAAGTCTGTTGATCCACTTAGTGATATGTGATTCATTTAACCATTTAACGACCATTGTAAAAAGTATTGTAAAATCAGGTCCAGTTATGGGATGACTCACCTTATGATTGCACTGACTGAACAATAGAAATTCCAGTTCCAACTTTGGCCATATTACTACCTGAAATGATAGGTGGGAATGACCTGGAGGGATGAGGGAAAGTGATGTTGCCTAGGGAATGATCCGAAAAGAGAAGGAGGAGCCCACAATGGTGGAAGTGTCAAAAGAAGAAACTTAGGAAGGAACTGACGTAATTGGTCAGGCTGTTAAAAGTGATGTGGGAAATTTGTACTTTCAGACTTAGAAGATTCTGTTAATGGAACTTTACAATAGAGTAGAACGCATTCATCTGGTCATATTTGGCTTGCCTGGGAAGACTGGCATTAAATTATGAATTAGATATTTTTAAAAACAATACATGCATTAACCATTTTGAGATTTATGTTATTAGTATACTGCAAATTTTATTTTATTTGTTATAACCACAGCCACAGCAGGTAATAATTAGGTACATCTGAATGGATGAATTCATCCACAGTTATACATTGTGACTACTAAAAATAAGCCTTTCCTGTATTAATTCTTTGATAATTAGATGCTGGACACTGTGAAATTGTTTATCAGATTGGTAAGAAGTCTAGCAGCTATTTCCAAAACAATCAATGGATGCAGACTGCTGGTCCTTCACAAAAGAGACAAACCTCCTCTCTTTTACATAGAAAGCAGTTAAGAAAGATAAACATGACTTTCCTACTCAACCATACATAGGTTCCTCATTTGAAATTATATTAATTAGAACTCAAAGAGATTTTTTGAGGGTATTAACCTTTCTCATTCCAGGCTGTTCCTAGAAGCCTACCCAGAGATGAATAGAAAGGGAAGAATATTATAATGTTTTATTTTTTTTTGTGAGTGCCTTGGGCCGATCTGTTTTCATGCCAGAGAATGTACTTAGAGGCAATTGTATTTGTAGCTTGTTCTGTTTCCCTATTCCATAGATCGACAAAGACATCCACAGGATCACTGGCTGTTGCTTCTGGAAAATTCCTTAGAGCATTAAATAATTAATTGGATTCTGTAAATCTCCAAAGATTTAAGATGCTCTTCACCCCTGCAAAGTGAAATAGTGCTATGAAATCAAATTTAATCTTTTGAAAACATACTAAACATACTAAGATATAAACATTTTAAAAAGCAAATAGCAAATAGAAGCCTCAGTATAAACATTTTAAAAAGCAAATAGAAGCCTCAGTATAAACAGGTTTTTGCTACAACATATTCACATATTAACAATAAGCTAACTATTGTTTCACACTTGTTAATTTGAAAGATTCTAAATGCTATCACATGCTTGTGGCACATGCAGGAGAAAAATCAATTGTAATAAAATAGTAAATATGACATTTGTTTAATTAATTCTATGGTAATAGTATAGAATAAACACAACATTTTATAAGAAAAAAGAAGAATAAAACAACAGTAATTTAATTTAATTCTAAAACATTAGAAGAATTAGACAATAAAAGTAGACAATAAAATAGTTTAGGGGCTTTCCTGCAGAGCTAATTCCATAACATTGGGGATACCATTGAAAAAAGGTACTATGAAACTCAAGATCTTAAATAGTAAAGTTGTAAAGCAGAGGAGATCCCACTGGCCCAAAGAGATGAAGGGGCTAATGTAGGAAAATTTGTAGTGGCAACAGTCATGAACTCCACAATGTTTATACAGGCTTTGGGGTAAAAATGTTATGTTCTTGTGCTGTATTTTTTCCAGGTTTGACAGTGGTCTGTAAGAAAAGTTTATAATTTTTGAGGACTTCCAGTTTGCATTGCGGCGAAAGGGGACGCAGAAAGGCAGGGCTCTGCCTTCTGTGCTCAATTTCACCCTGCTGGGGGCCTAAAATGGGCCTAAAATTGCCCTGAAGAGGCGATGAAGAGCAGGGGTGCCTTGTTGATCACAGAGAGATGTCAGTCTTTCCATTCGATCCAATGAAAGCCCTCCAAACTGGCAGGGAAAAGACCGGCTACATTCCTGTGGCCGGCCATTAGCTGCTGACAATTGAAGAAGAAAAAAGCACTAATTAGTACATGAGGAACTACTCGTTTGTAGCTATACTAGACTACCTCTTCTAGGATCCCACCCCACTTTTGTATGCCCTCAAGTCAGTTTTTTACTCCTGGAAACTGCCTGGACTACTTCCTGTAAATTTCTTGGCAAAATTTTGAAAGAGGTTTGCCAGTGCCTCCATCCTAGAACTGACAGGAAGTGCTTTGTACCTAAGGCAGAACTAGAACTGTGAATTTCTCAGTCTCCCAATTTCTAGCCTGATGTCTTAACCATGACACCGAATTGTCTCCTGAGAATCCTTAAAGTATTTTTTTAAAAAACTGTATACAATCAGTCTATGTTTCATTACTCACTATGATGCCTTAAGTTGTCTGAATACTTATGATCTTATGCCAACACCCAAATTCTGTGTCCTGTTTTTTTTAATCTTGAATCATTCAGTTGACTCACGTGTCACTGCTATCAACTCCTCTCCATGCAATTTTTTTCTGGTCTTTTTCTTGAGTCTATCTCATCTATTCAGTCTTATATATACATCTCATTGTTCTTTCAGTACTCTACTTCCATTGCCCATGTCCCTCCATTGTAATCCTGACTATCCACAAAATCAAGTTTATCTCCATTAATTTTTCTTCATTCTGATGCTCTTTGAGATTAGCAATGTCAACCATTTCCTTGCCCCAAAAGAAGGTTAGTCTACCCAGGTGAACTGGAGATAACAGGAACAGGTTCTGATACTGGCAATCTCTAAGGACATCAATATTCTCACTGTCTTTTGTAACTTCAGGTATAAAAAAAACTTAGTTCCCATCTCAGCTACATCTTTGTCAATCTTACAGCATCAAGGGGTGCTGATAATTTATACTGGCTCAAACTCTGTCCTCTACAACTAGTGTAGTAGTTGTGGCTTTTGAGTGTATCCTGAAAAATTGACAAATTACTAGGAAATTCATCTAAAATTGATAATGCTGAGTTCTAGTCACCTTGCCCCAATCCTGTCTGGGCCACATGAACCTTTCATGGCCATGGCTATATGTGAAACTCTGCTTTTTGAGTTTGCATTGGAAACATGCTACTGAATATACCTAATTTCCTTAGGAACATGCCCAAAGAACTACTATGCTCATATGGACCAGGCTGACCTATAACAAACAAGTTAAATAATGTTGTACATGCTATTCCTTTTCTTCTGTTGTTTTGGAGTCTTATTGTCTATTATTTTCTTCTTGTACAATTATCTTCTCACCTGAGACCAACGGCCATTAGTGCTATGTTTCTCTTGTCTTCTATTCTCCCCCTCCATGAGACACAGCATTTTTTTTTTTAAAGGACAGCAGATAGCACAGTCATGAGTAAAAGTATGAAGAAGTTTAATTGTGCAAAACTGAGAGTTATGTCTGTGAAAAGTTCCTCCCGTTCAGTGCATTTTTAAAAAAAAATTATTTATTCTTTTTTCACTATACAACAAAAATAAAAACAAAAATGAAAAAATACATTTTTTCCTTTAACAGAACTGTGTAATACATCTCATATATATTATTTACAATTTATTTACATCAGTAATCATATCTTTTTCTTTCTCTGTTCTAGCCAATTATAACATTTGTTCTATATTTCATAAAATTCTGTTGCCTCCTTGTCTTTTAATTCTAGCATAAGTTTACTCATTTCCGCGCATTCTAGAATTTTGTATATGATCATATCATTTGTAGGTATGTTTTTACCCTTCCAACACTGGGCATATACTATGCGGGCTGCTGTTAAAATGTGTATAATAATGTATTGGAGTTGTTTTTCCATCTTTAAATTTATTATACCCAAAAGAAATAGTTCGGGTTTGAGTTCAATTTGCACCTTAGTCATCTCCTGTATCCAGTTCCTTATCCGTTCCCAATAGGTCTTTCCTTTAGGGCACAGCTACCACATGTGATAAAATGTTCTTCCTTATTTTTGCATTTCCAACATTCCGGATTCATATTTTTGTACATTTTGACCAATCTCGCCGGTGCTAAATGCCATCTATAGAACATTTTGTATTGATTTTTCCTATATGCAGTTGACAGTGTCAGTTTGCAATTTATGTTCCATAATCTTTCCCATTCTTCCAGTTTTATATTTCGTCCCACATTTCGTGCCCACGCTATCATTGGTTCTTTCACTATTTCTTCCTCTAAATCTACCTCTAATAAATATTTATAAGTTTTTGTTAAAAAATTTCCTTCCTTACCTGTTAAAATTTTATCCAATTGATGTGAGGTCTGGTTTATTCCGTGCTCTTCCATATCCTTATGTTTAGATTGGATCTGTAAATATGGCCACCAGTCTATGGTTATTCCTTGTTCTTCTAATTCTTTTCTTAATTTGAGGTTTCCTTGATTATCTAATAGTTCTTTGTATCTGATCATCTTTTTTTTATCCAGAGTGTTAGGGTGGATCGTTGCCTTCATCGGTGAAATCCAATTTGGGATTTTCCTATAGTGTCTTTTTTTTTACTTTTTCCCACGTCCGAATCAGTGCATCTCTTATCTGATGTTGATAAAAATATGTGTGTGTTTTCTTATGTTTCCCCCATAAAAAGGCATGCCAACCAGCCTGTAAATCATGCCCTTCGATCATTAACACCCTTTTATTATCTAGAATTCTAGGTTTATCCAATCCTCGATCCAAAGTAATCCAGCTGCTTGATAATAAATTTCCCATTTTGGGAGCCCAAGTCCACCTCTACTTCTACTATCTTATAATATTTTCATGTTTATCCGTGCTTTTTTGCCCGACCAAATAAATTTGTTTATTATTTTATCCAATTCCTCAAAAAAAATTTCTCTAGTTTTATCGGGACTGTTTGGAATAAGTATAATAATCTTGGTAATACATTCGTTTTAATCAACGCAATCCTACCTAATAATGATAATTGTAATTTCCCCTAGGTCTCAAAATCTTTTTTCATTTGTAGTATCAATTTTTTATAGTTATCCTCTTTTATTGAGGAACACCTTATAGTTAGCCAGATTCCTAAATATTTGATCTTTTTTACAATTTGCAATTCCAGATTCTCTTCTAATTTCCTTTTCTGTTTTTTAGTTAGGTTTTTAACTAACATTTTGGTCTTTTCTCTGTTAATTTTTAATCCGCCACTATTCCGTATTTTTCTATTTCATTCATCAAAATATTTCCTCTCTCTATTGGTTCCTCAATAAAAAAGACCAAATCATCCGCAAATGCCTGTATCTTATATTCTTCAGTTTTACCCCTTTTATTTCTTTATTGGCTCTAATTTGAGTTAATAGTACTTCTAAAGTCAATATAAAAAGTAGAGGTGACATTGGGCATCCCTGTCTTACCCCTTTATTTATTTCAAAGCTTTTTGTATTATCTCCATTAATTATCATGCTGGCTCTTTGTGTTTTGTATATTGCCCTTATCATATTCTCAAATCTCCCTCCAAATTTCATGTCCTCAATCTGTTGGAACATAAATTGCCAACTGAGATTATCAAATGCTTTCTGAGCATCTAAAAAAATTAGTGCTACTGTTTTCCGGGATGTGCTTCGTAATATTCTAAGACATTTAACACCGTTCTCGTATTATTTCTAATTTGTCTTGTAGGTAAAAAACCATTTTTTATTTTTTTTCAAATATAAATTTTTATTATTTTCATTAAAAAAAACAACACATCACAAGTACATCAAAATACTATAATAAAAACCCCACCCTCCATCCCCCCGGACTTCCCAAACCTAATCCCAGGATACTATTCAACTAAAAGTAAACTACTATTAATATCCCTAACTCCACAAAATATTATTCTACATAAGTAGGTGAAATATATATATATATATATATAAAAAAAAGTTATCTAAAAACCTAAATTATATTCCACCATTCTATGCTTTTTTTGAATATAAACAATCCATCTTCTCCATATTAATAAAAATTGTTCATTTGAATGATTCTTCAAATAAGCCGAAATTTTTGCCATTTCAGCAAGATGCGAAACCTTCAATCTCCAGTCCTCCATTGTAGGTAAAACTTTACTCTTCCAATTTTGAGCTATCAACAAACGGGCAGCAGTTAAGCAATACAACATCAAGTTNNNNCCATTTAATCATACAATCTTTAACTAGCTCAGTTTCTGAATCCAATTCTAATAAAACATTGTATATCCTTCTAATATGTCCTTTAGCATCATCCCTTACTTGTTTCAAAAAATTCCCATCTTCCATAAGAAAAGCAGTTTTTTTATCAATTCGCCATCTCTCTTGAATTTGTCTATACACAAGCCAGGAAAAGTCTGGAATTTTCTGTCTCAAAACTTCTATTGATTTGAGGCACCATTCACCACTACCACTCTGATATAGCAAATCTTTATAAGATGGCGCCTCCATCACCACAAATCTAGGTATAGTCAAAAAAATATGTGATGGTATCACCCAAATTGGAAGTTTAACATCAAACTTAAAAAAATACTTTTGCCAAACTCTTAACAATGCAGCCCTTATTATGTGGTTCCTAAAAGTTTTGTCAATCTTTTTCTGCATAAAAAGATAGGCATGCCACCCAAAGTACAAGTCCCATCCTTCCAAATTCAATATCCTCTTGTTAGACAAATTAATCCAATCCGTCGTCCATGTTAATGCACAAGAATCATAATAAAGTGTCAAATTTGAAGCTTTAAGTCCTCCACGTTCTCTAACATCTTGAATAATCTTAAATTTAACCCTCGCTTTCTTGCCTTCCCAAATGAAACGATTCAAGTCTCTCTGCCATTCTTTCAAGTTAAGTTCATTTTTTAAAATAGGTATCATCTGAAACAGAAAAAGAAACTTAGCTAAAATGTTCATTTTGATGGCCGCAATACGACCCAGCAAAGAAAAATGAAGCTTTTTCCACATTGATAAGTCTTTTTGTACTGATTTCCACAATTTTTCATAGTTATTCTGGTAAAGTTTCAAGTTAGAGGAGGACAAGAAAATTCCCAGGTACTTGACTTTACTAACCACTTCAAAACCTGATATTTGCGTAAGTTGATTTTTATCTTTAGCCATCATATTCTTTGTAAGAATTTTAGTCTTGTTAACATTGATTCTAAATCCAGCCACCTTGCCATATTGATGCAACACTTGCAACA
>NW_015386453.1:1044825-1063319 GCF_001527695.2 Protobothrops mucrosquamatus | reverse complement strand
AAGCCATATTTGCAATAAAGTCCAATTTGTTAAAAAGTCTTATAGGCAATTCAGCCAAAACAGATAATGCGCCGGTTAAAAGTAGCAAAAGTTCAAACCGGAAATCACTTTCACTTCTTGCTGAAAAGTATCAAGCCATCGCCATTTTAAGTTCACTTTCCCTCAATCCAACTCAGATATAGGGAAGAACGTATTATCCGAGTTAGAGTATAGTCCAAAAAATGCAAAACAGACTTCCAGGGTCGGTTCGTCTGCTTACAAGGCAAACTCACAGTTAACTTTAAGTTGCAGCGGTGGCGGCGGCTTCTAGCTTTGCTACGGCGAAGGCGTCCTGGATCGCGGAGAAGCCCGGGGCTCCGGAGGAGTTCTCACCTACATCGTCCACAAGGGACGACTCAGGAACTCAACTCCTACCTTGGGCAGCTCACCTATCCCCCTATGCCCAGGGGAAAGGTATCAAGTCGTTTGACAGCTGATGCGGGATGTCAAAACGGCTTTTACGTGGAAACAGGCGGGAGCAGCAAACAGCTGCGTCCAGCGAAGTCGCCTGCCACCGGAAGTCCTCGGTAAAAAACCATTTTGATCTGGGTGTATTATATCCTGTAATATTAGTTTCAATCTTTCTGCAATTATGGTAGTAAAAATTTTATAATCAATGTTCAACAACGAGGTTGGCCTATAATTTTTTATCTGTTTGGGGTCTGTGCCTTCTTTTGGGATAAGGGATATGATGGCTTCTATCCAGGAGTTTGGTAATTTAGCTTTCTCCAACACATCATTATTCACCTCCAATAATATCTTTTCAAAGTCCTCGTAAAGCGTCTTGTATACTTCCCCTGGGAGGCCGTCTGGCCCCGGGGTTTTATTATTTGTTTGTTTTTGCACCGCCATTTTTAATTCCAGGGATGTTATTTTCCCATTCAGTATTTCTCTCTGTCCTTCTTTTAATTATGGCAAACCATTAACCTTTAAATATTGTTTGATATTTTCCACATCCATTTCCTCTTTTTTATATAGTGACTCAAAATAATTTTGAATTATTTCTTTCTTTTTATCCATTTTATATTGTGGGTCTCCATTTTTGTTGTGAAGTTCCTGAATAATTTTTTTCTCTTTCTCTTTTTTTACTTTATAAGAGAGCCACCTCCCAGGTTTATTTGCATGTTCAAAAAAGTTTTGTTTTGCTATTTTCAATTCTTTTGCTCTTTCCTCTTGATCTATCATGTTTAATTTGTGTTTGGCCAAAACCAGTTCCGTTTTAATCGATTCATCCTGGGGCTTTTTTTGTAATTTAGATTCCAATTTTTTAATCTCTTCCTGGAGTATATTTTGCGTTTGCCTTTTCACCTTGTTTTTTCTTGCTATATAAGCTATTGCTAAGCCCCTTAAATACGCTTTCGCAGTGTCCCAGATAATTTGTATTGATGATTGTTGTTTTGTATTCTCTTTGAAAAAAAATTCCATTTCCCGTCTAATCTTTACTATAAATTCTTTTTCTTTCAAAATGTAAGAATTCATTATCCATCCTTTTCTTACTTTTTTCTGCCCTTTCCAAATTATTTCCAGAGGATTATGATCGGCCCATATATTTGGTATTATTTCTATTGTCTCTATGTTTTGCCCTACTTCTTTATTCATCCATACCATGTCTATTTGAGACCAAGATTTATGCGGGTTCGAAAAGACATCAGGGCGGTGCGGAGGCAAGAGGACAGTCTCTGTCCCGTAACTCCAATCTTTCTATGATTGGAGACCCTTCGGGGGCGCAGAAAAATCTGGAGGACTACATGTGAGAAAGGGTGAAGCCTGAAGAGTAACGAGGTGAGAGGCAATCGCCCGTTACAATGAAGGAAACCCCCTAAATCCAGCATGGAAATTTCTGCCATCAACAGATGGTGGATCTGAGGCCCTGACAAAATCACAGAGGATGCGGAAGCAAAGAGGAGCTTAACAGACTGTGTTAATGAGTGAGCTGAAATAATCTAAAATATTTCTAAGGAATAAGAGAAAAGTCTAATAAGATCTATGTGTCTATTAGGGTGGGTGTGGAAAGGAAGCTCAACTGGTGAGAGAATCCTCAATGCAAGCGGCAACCCAGCGGGAAGAGCCATGAGTTGACAGATTTAACAACCAGAGGATTAACAGGTGGGAGACATAAAAGAAAGAAAGACCTTGTGGCAAATGTTTGAGAGCAAACACGAGGAAGACGGTGGAGGATTAAGGAAGAAAAAGCTGAGAGACGGTGATGAAGTTGGAGCTGGTAGAGCCTGTGAGACGAGAGAAGTGAAGGGAGAAGATTGAGAAGCAAAAAGAAAATGGCGATTTAGGAGGAACGGAGGAGTGACTTTGGGAGAAAGTGGTTGGAAGAAAGTTGGAGACAGACCTGAATGTGGTGAGGATTCGGAAAGCCAAGGAGACAGCAAGATTACATGTCTAAGTGCGAAAGAGAGTGGCACGCAGTAAAAATCCAAAGGGTGAGAGAGACGGCGAGAGGAAGCGACAGGAGACGAAGGTGAAAAGAATGGATTTGATGGTGAGAGAGGCGAGATCGGAAGGAAAACCCGGAGCTTAATAGGGACGGGTCTTCAGTCAAGAGAGGCAAGAGAGGAGATGAGAGTGAAAGGAACGGATTGATGGCTGGAGAGATGAGATCGGAAGGAAAATCCGGAGCTCGATAGGGACGGCGTCTTCAGTTAAGAGAGGCGAGAGAAAGTGAATAGGATTGAATACGGTGACGAACATGAGCGGAAGGGAAGGAGAGGACGGGGCACAACGTTGGAAGTGACAGGAGTGTGGACGAGGCTTGGAAGGCAAAGGAGACGACAAGAGGAAGGGATAAAGAGATAAGAACGGACTAACGATTGTTAATATATAACTGTGGAAGTAATTTGGACTTTTAGAAAAACTGTGGGATAAGTAAGAAAGAGTAAGGAAAGTGAAGAGGATTAGAGAAGGTAAAGAGAGATTGGGGAAATTGTGGTAGTGGAGGAAGTCTCAGAGGAATTGAGGAACGAAAAATTAGAAGTTTAGAATCAAAACAAAGTTAAATAAGCTGTTGGCTAAATAGAGGGATACTCAAAAACAGAAAATATTAGAGAAATAAGTGATAACTATGGCAACATTGAGGACAGGAAAAAAACTGTGTCAAGTCTAACACTGACACCCTCATCCCCACCTGGTCAAAGAACACTAGAAGGAATGTTTGGCACAGAAAAACAGAGCGTAATAGCTAATATGCAAACCATGCAGACAACACTTCTTACTATTCAAGAAACAATGCTAAAAATGCAGGAGACAATATCCAAAAATCATGTAGAAATGAGAGGGGATATGAATAAATTGGATAATAGAATTGAGATGATTCAACAAACGATCGAGAAAAATGAAGTAAGAATCCAGACAGTAGAAGTGGGGTTGGATAAAGTAGCGAAAAAAGTTGATATATTAGATACAGAAATGATGGCAACTAATAAAAAATGGAGGAATCAATCATCCATCTAGAAATGGATAGGGCGGCATTTTACCTACGTTTTCAAAACGTGGTAGAGGAGAAGGAAGAGGATTTGGGTGCTATTATGGGGGGATTTGATTGCTGAGGCCCTACAAAGGGACAAACAAGAAATTTTAACAGAGATTGATGAGGCGTACAGAATTCATACAAACTATGCCAGATGCAACAGACTTCCACGAGAAGTACATATTAGATTTGCTAGGAAAAAGGTGAGGGACATAATCTATAAAATCACAAGAGAGAATCCAATGATTTACAAAGGTGTGGAAATACAAACTCTAAAACAGGTACCAAAGAAGATAAGAGAACAGAGAAGGGATTATAGATTCCTTAGTGCTTACTTAATAAAAAGAAATATACCGTTCAGATGGCTAATCCCAGAAGGGATGTTAATATCATGGAGGGAGAGGAGGATTAAGATAGATAGCCTAGAGAAAGCACGGAAATTCTATGACCAATTGGAAGGAGTGGAGGAAGAGAATAGCAGCAAGGAAGAATTGGAATCTAAAAGCCAGGAAGACCAACAGCAGGAAGTAAGGGAAACAGAAAGAGGGACAGAAAGCAAGGAAGAAAAAGGACAGAGGAAAGAAAGAGGAGTAGGCACAAGAACAAGACAAACACATAAATAGAACACACAAGTAGAAAATGGAAAAGGAGATTAGGTTATTATCAATTAATATTAATGGATTAAATGCACCAGCAAAGAGAAAACAAATACTAACAAAATTAGCCAAACAACATATAGATATAGTTTGTTTACAAGAGGTACATATCAAAGAACAACACAGGAAATATTTATCCCCAAATTAGGAGTTTTATATACAGCACTAGCTGAACAAAAACAGAGAGGATTAGCGGTTTATATTAGAAAAGAAATTAATGCTAAATTGAAGTACCAAGATACAGATGGAAGAATATTAGCAATAGAAGTACAAACCGAACAGAAATCATGGCTGTTAGTGGTAATATATGCACCAAACGAGAATCAAAAAGAATTTTATCACAAATTACATGAGAAGCTTATAGAAATTGGACAGGGAAATATTTGTATGATAGGCAATTACAATGTGGTAGTGGATGTTAAAAAAAGACTATATTAGTGATATGAAAAAGAAAAGGAAAACACTACCAAAGACATTTTTTGATTTGGCACATGAATTTAACCTATCTGATCAGTGGAGGAAGAGAAACCGTTCAGTGCATTTTAGTTCAACCAGCATTATCTTCTCCCAGCTCAGCTGTCAGATATTCTTTTAATAAGAAAAGCCAAGGGACCAATCTATACCAGTATTCTTTCCAATCAATAACAGCTAGCTCACTTGTACAGCACATGGTATATTCCCCAACCAGTTCTTCTGATGCTATTTTCCCTAGTTGTTTCATTTTCCCCAATTTCTTCATTATTTATTTTAATTATTGCCATTTCCTCATGCTATGTGTGATGTATGTTCCAGTGTCATGATATTAATTACTTACCAATGAGAATAGTTTAAAGTTGTAGCTTTTCAGTATTTTATCTATCTTTTCCTTTGTCCTCAGGAGGAATGGAGAGATACTATATTTGAAGGCAAGAAATCGGTGTGTTTGCTGCTGTTGTTATTTTTAGGGTATTTTTTTTTCATTATGCACATATACAGCTGTGCAATCAGAAATAATGCACAGAGACAGCATAATTCAAAACTAGAAACTGAATGCATTGAATATTCCTCAAAAATGAGTTACCTATACAAAGCAGCATTATTCTTCCATAATTAGCACATGTTGTTGCTACTTTGTTTTCATTTCTCATATCTGCAACTGTAGTTCTCTAGGTAGCTTATGGCAGGTAGTCCCAAAGATGCTTTTCAAAAGGCAACTGAACTTTCTTAGTTTTTTCATTGAAACTGTTTTGCTTCTCATCCAAGAAGCTTCTTCAGTTCTAAAATGAAGCGAAACATTTTCAAGGGAAAAACTAAGAAAGTCCAGTTGCTTTTTGAAAAGCACCTTTGGGACAACCATGACCTGCATGACTGAGAATCTCATAGACATTTATGGCAGATATTTTTGTTATAATCACAAACATTAAAACAATGATTTTTTCAAGTCCTTCTTCTAAATTATAAGCTGTACTTATTTTATTCTAAGTACAGTTAATATTGGGCTGCATTCTCAAATATGTGAACCCTCCCCCGAGCAGATTTTTCATTTAAAAAAACAAAGCACAAAGTGTGTCTATAAAACAACAGAGATCCAGCATAGAAAATGCTTTGAAATTAACAAAGGAACTTATATATGGAAAACACCTATTCTATCACTAAATGTTCTTTTCTACAGAGGGAAACTTCATACCAGATTAGAAGTAGTTGTATGAGATATGAACCCAGGCCTGTGATTTCCTGAGGCAACACTTTTGATCTCTTTGCTTCACAGCTGCAAGTCAATGCACAATTTTTCTGGGATAAATTAAATATGATGTAAAATATATACATACATTTAGTGTCTAAGGTTTCTCCACTCAACCTAAGTAATACCTAATTTTATTTATTTATCAAATTAATTAAATTTATATGCCATCCATCTCACTATCAAGCAACTAGGCTGCTAATTATATTTCTAAGAAACAAAGATGGATCATTTCTCTATAGCCTAGTAGAAATTCCTTGATCTGTTGCCTAAACCCACATGTTGTATGTTTTTTTGTACAGCAGAAGTAAACAACTTTTGATGCCGGTGTTTGGAAGCCAAGGGCTCATGGATGAAGTTTGGCTTTTCCATGTTTTCTTTGGCTGCTAAATGGAACTTGATTTAAAACAAAACAACAAAAAATCTTTACTATGATGTTTTTAGCCTGTTCTGGAGCTTATTCAACCATTTTTGTGAAATCACTGCCTCAAAATAATAGGAAATAGAATCTTAATTTTTTAAACACTCATATCCCCAAAACTTGGTGGCATAGTCAAGATAGGCTCCCAGGGATCACACACAGGATCATGTTCAGGGGCAGGCTTTCCAATTTGACCAAAATTGTTGCAGTTGTAATCTCATGGAACTTTACTATGGATTGTTGTATCAATTTCCAGCAGGAAGGAGGGCAACATTTCCTATATTAGGATGAGGATTAAATTTACATCTCTTCTCAGGCCCTTCTTATCCACTCCAAGCGTTCAGTCTTTGCCTCAGTTTAGGTGAAAAGGAAAGTAAGGATAAGTGTCATTTGTATATTAATAAAAACTCAACCCACATCCTCAGATGTTTTCTCACAATGGTTTCATGCAGATGCAAAGCAATAATCTCCCAACCTGATATTCTCACAATGGCCAGTCAAGTTGAAACAGAATTGCTGTGAGTCAGTGCCCCAACACAGAAAGTTGGTCCAGAAAGATACTGTGGCTGATGATATTAAAAGCTGGAGGAACAATCAAGCGAATCATCAGGCTTGCACCCCTCACCCACTCTATGCAAAGATATCTCAAAGGAATAAATATTAATACATGTAAATTTGTGCTAATACTTAGCCCAAGGCTGTGATTTCTCCTTTGTTGTTTCCCCCTCTGCTGGCTATTGCAGAAAGTACCATGAAAACTTCTGAAGGAAGTAGAAATGAGAAAGGAGAGGTTGAATATGAGAATTCACTTTTTTAAATAGGACTTATGAAAGAGAACATCTCAATGAGTCACATATGTATTCTACTTAAATGTTGAGATAGTACAGCTTTCCCAATATGGGGTCTTTCAGATGTGCCAGATGACAATTTCCAGACTTCTCACACAAAGTGAGTGAGAGTATGGAAGTCCAAGAAATTAAAAGCAGAAGAGATCTGAGATAAGATCATAATATACATTGATTTAAAAGCTAGATAAACATTCTGAGAATTCCTGTAATAGAACCCGTATGACTATCACATCTTGAAGACTTTGCAGAAAAGGTTGGAATAGCAAGTGCATTGTAACAATTAAAATGAAATCCCATGCTCAATTGAGATCATGCCCACTGGAGGCATCTCGAAAACATTGGTCCATGTACTGTTCTGTTTGTTTCATATTGTGTGGGTTACCATCAATAAGATAATCCCTGTCTCATGGGCATTTTGACACTTGAGCCTCACGGACTCTTATCCATAGCTAAATCATTATTCCATCCATCAAGCTGCAAAGCAGTAGGCACAATAGCAAAGAGAGAGAGAGAGGGTGATGGCAGTGGTGATGGGATTCTTGGTATGCTATTGCCATGATCTCCCTTTGGACTGTAGGTAAGATCACATTGTACAGCACACTATGAGTTTTAAATGACCTCCATTTACTCTGTCTTTTCCAAGGGCTCAACTTTTTTTAATAGTAATTTTATTAAAAGTTACAACTATAATAAAAACAACCCATGCAAAGTAAAAAAATTAAAAAGGAAACATAGAAGGTGCAGAAAAAAATAGAAAAGAAAGAATAAATGGGAATATAATAAAGAAAAAAGAAAAGAAATATGTAAAGAAATGATTTCCCTCTTCTTCACAACATGTATAAACAATTTTAGTAATTTATCATCTTCTCTCAAAATATAACAACCCTTAAAGGATTGACTTGGCTCTGATTCCCATTTGTTGCTGAATTTTGTTAGTATCACTGCAATTGTAGGGTCAATATTCACTTTTCTTTCTTTTTAAATAATATTTTTATTTAAAAAATACAATTAAAAGATAAAACTAATATAAACTAGAAAAAGAAAAAGAAAAAATTAAAAATGCAGAAAAGAAAAATAGAAATGAAGAAAGAAGCACATACAGAAAAAGATTTTTTTTCTTTACAAGAAAAGAAATTAAATATATAAAAAATGGCTTCCTCCATCACAAATAGAAACAATTTTAGTAACTTATTTTCTCTTAAAATATAACAAATCTTCATCTTCCCATATCCCATGTCTGATTCTTAAACACATCCATAAAAACCTCCTGATCAGCAAAAGCCCATTAAGGATTTTTTTACAGTGATAACAATATAATTATTTTAACCTTGATCAAATAAATCAACTTTACATTCTTTTATTTTTAACAATCTTCATCTTTAGTCCCTTCAAACAATGTCCTAAAACTTAATTTCTTTTCATTTTTTTTATTTCTCCCTTCTCACAAAAATCTTCAAAGCTTTAACAAGCCTCTTTTGTAAAGCCAATATAGGAAGATTATCCAGGTCATTCTCTTAGTTTGTTATTTGTATATCCCTTTTAATTATTAAGACATCAGCTGCCTTCTTTTGTATGTCCAGTGTATCATCTTTTTCCATGACATTCTTGTAGCTTGTCATTTTTAAATTCACTTTCATATCAATCTCATTCTTGCCCAGTAAAATGTGTCCCTCTTCTATAACAATTTTTAAACCCAGTCTATTTATAGAGGCAGACACTCTTAAAATTAACTTCTGCATTCATTGTTCAAACTATCTTTCAAAATGTCAAATGTTAAAATATTTTGTTTCATTATGTATTGGTAAGTCAAATGTTCTCATTTAATGGTAATATTTAGTTCCTTTTGGTTCCCTCTGTGTTCAACCTTCAAAATTCCATCCTATTTTTTTTAAGAATTAAATAGAAATTCATTTTCCCACTGGAAGAATTGTTATAATTAATTCCAAAATCTAATTTCAAATTATATGGACTCTTAGTCCATTTGAACTTTCTTAAGTCAAAAATCTAATCATCCTTTTTCTGTTTATTCCAGGAAAAAAAATAAGTCGTTAAACTTGTACTTAAAATTTCTTTCGCTAAGGATTGAAGGAAACTCACCTAGTGCAGTAAAATTTGTTGATCCAAAGGTTCCTAACAGCTGAAAAGCAGTTAAGCAATTTCCAAAGGTGATTAGAAAAGGAAATATGCAATCCCAGTGTCTTCTGGGTGCCAACTATTATTTCAGCAAGATAGCTATTCCCTTGTCTCCCAGAGCAATTAAACCTTCTAGAAACTGCTGTCTTGAGGGCTCCCTGTGAGGAACAATTGCCTGGACCACTTGTGGGCAAGCTTAAGTCCTCTATTTGTCCAAAGAGGAATTACAAAGGGCTGGTCTATCTGGTTCTTCATTCTGCCACGGTCTTCAGTTTTCCATTTCTTTTGCTGAAACTGTGCTCAGCTTCAATTGGATTCAATCCTATCATGTACTTCTTCATGAAAAACAACCAACCTAGACAGGAAGCAGTTAAGAATGAGCCAAACAGCAGAAAGAGAGTGGAGGATTCCCAGTATATCCCACTGGCTATACCTGAAGTAACTTAAAATTCTAGCATTCATTCGTTGTTGCCCTAAATGTAACTTTCCCCCATATGAATACTTCACAGAGTGGGCATCAATCCCCATGCTTAATTTATATATCAATATATCAATCTATATATCAATATCTATCTATCTATCTATCTATGCATTGCTTTTAGTTTTTCAATTTGTAATTTTTCAGTTTATTAAATATGAATAGGTGTACCTTTCTCTGGAATCTGTATCTTCAGAGAACATTGCTTTTTTCATATCACTTTTGGGAGCAGTTCCCTTTTCTTAGATCCTAGCAAAATAATGATGGACACACAGAAAGATGGTTCATAATTGTCTTCCAGGTTCCCTGAAGGCAAACTGTCCACTACTGCCTTCCTTCCTTAGCAATGTTCAGCCACTGGAGAATATTAGGCATGTTGGGTTATGTTCTCAGTTCACACAGGCTCATGAGAAGTCTGACAAATATAGTATGATCCTCCGCAGCAGATCAGTTGGTCAAATAAAGCATTCCCTGAAGCCTGAAATCCAGATCTTGACTCTTGATGTTTCCTCTGGAAGTATTGTTGCACATTCCTTAAGCCTGGCCTTCTTGTGACAGTAGATTGATGCGATGATGCCTCTGCTGACCACCTTTCACATGCATTGCAATTTGGACAGGCGGTGCTCGCTCTATTATCAAAAGGGAAGGGAATAAAAAGTATTTTGTTCTGAAAGATATTTGGTGAGTTCCTCCTTGAAACAGTATTCTAACTAAAAATGAGGACAAAAAATAAATCAGTGTAGTTAAGCTGGCTGAATATGGCAGAGGCAGAAAGAGAGAAGAGGAAATAAAACATTAAAATACAGAAATGGCAGGTGAGAAGGATCTCTGCAAAGAGTACTAAGGAAAAGCAGAACAGAGTGTAGAGAAAAACCAAGGAGAAGAAAATAATAAAAAGGACAAAGGAAGACAGGGGCGACTACACAATGGTCCCAATCCAAAATTTAGCCTTTCTCTCACATGTTATGTTCTCCACCAAACCAAGAAATGAAACCCTTATATGCTTGCTTGCATATAATATTTTGTAATTTTGTTATATATATATATATATATATATATAATCATTTTATTCTTATGTTTAACTTTTTAAATATATTATAATTAATGTTTCATCAGCTCTGTAATAAAATAAAAACAGACTCAGGAATGCTGTTATGGGAACTATACATTTAATAAGGGTACACAATGGTCTGTGTTGACCCTAATTCATCAGGGAGCCAATCATTTGAACTTTGGGCATAGTTATCCACAGGTTCCCTTCTTCTCCGTAGCTTGAGCATTTAGCTCAATGCTAAAAAAAAAATCTTAAACATATTACAGTGAAGGATAACCTTTCCAACCACACTCATATCCAGCAAATTGTTCCCAAATCTAACAGACATCATCAAATAACCTTGCAGATTTTGAAAAAAAAAATTACCAAAAAGATTGGCCTTTTGAAGGGGAAAAAAAGATTCATATTTGATCATCAAAAACAGTATTATCATTACCAGAGGGAGGAATAACAACAACAACAACAACAACAACAATAATAATATAAAAAGTTGGAAGGGATCTTGGAGGTCATCTAGTCCAACCCCCTGCTCAGGCAGGAAATCCTATACTATTTCAGACAAATGGCTGTCCAGTCTCTTCTTAAAAACCTCCAGTGCTGGAGCATTCACAACTTCTGGAGGCAGGTTGTTCCACTGGTTAATTGTTCTGTCAGAAAAATTCTCCTTAGTTCTAGGTTGCTTCTCTCTTTGGTTAGTTTCCATCCATTGCTTCTTGTCCTGCCTTCAGGTCCTTTGAAGAATAGCTTGACTCCCTCTTCTTTGTGGCAGCCCCTGAGATATTAGAACACTGCTATCATGTCCCCCCTCGTTCTTCTCTTCGTTAAACTAGACATACCCAATTCCAACTTTCTCAACCTATAAGGGATACCATTGATCTGTGCCAGAATTAATTCTTATGTTCTTTGTTTCCTGAAGAATGTTATGAAGAGATCCCTGAATTTAGCAAAATAATGGAGAAATAAATGAAGCATCCCATAAGTAACACAGTACAATACTTTGTACTGAGTATACACATTTGTGTTGATAATTCCCATTTATATATTTTATACTGATTCTTATGAAAATATCCTGGAGCAGGAGTAATGTCATTCATTAATTTCTTGCCCCAGCTCAAGCATTTCTAAAAAGTACCAAGGGAGAGAAAGTGAGCCCTCCCCCCATCCAGCAGCATGGGATTAGCTACATCTTCACTGTTAGAATATATAAAAGATAACCACAATAAAAGCTCTTAAACATTTTTTCCCCAAGTTGGTCTCAAATTCTTCCAAGAACAGTTATTTAGATTTTTCTCTGAATGTCTCTGCCTTCAAAAACATCCTGAGATGCCACTTCTGAACACACAAATTAACTTCTTTCACAAATCAGAAAAGCACCTTCATTGCAATGAGACGCCCAGCACTTCAATGTGCAAGATGGCATATTAACAAGTCACCAAGAACTTTCCCTCTCAGAGTGAGCAACTGCCCAAACAAATGGATCTCCCTCTTCCTTTGGCTAGCTCATAAATGTGCATCCTGCAAGCACCACAAGAAATTCTTCCCCCAATCTTATCACACAAAGGTGCAAGGATGAATTAATTTTTCTAGCCTGATGCTCATATAATTAAATTTCTTCATTTTCTTTCCTGATTTGTTAAACATATATATTGCCTTGTATGTTGTAGTTTTTCTTTCTTTTTATATAGTACATCAATGAAACAAAATAAACTAAAGCCAGAGTACCTGCGGGCTCTGGTCCCTGCAATAGCCCTGCGGTTGCTGCCTTCCTAGCTGTCTGATTCTGGCCATCTCAGTCTTCCAGAGTTCTGTCCTTCTTCCATAGATGGGAGATCAAAGTTTCCAGTGTCACTTAATTAGGCTTCCCCAAGTGACCCCAAAATCCTTGGATTAGAGGGAGTCCAAGCGGTGGGTGTCACCTCATAATCAGCTGAACAGCTTGAAGTAAAGGAAGCTCAATGCAGTTTAATGGAGTGAAGGTGGGGTAGAGAATTAGGGCAAGCTTGAGCCTGTATGGCAAAGAAAGGTGATCTAATGCAGTCAGCAATAGACCAAGGATAGCAACTCAGGCCTTCACTGTCATCTCTTACTGGATAACTGCAGTCCACTTTATATAGGGCTGCCTTTGAAGTCTACCTAGAAACTACACACATAGAATGTAGCAGTATCCCTATTTGAGGCAGCATAGGTGAGGGGGGGAGAACTATTCTACTCAAATAATGCTGATGTTGCAGCTACTACTGCCAGTAGGTCCCCAAATACAATTCAAAGTGCTGGTTTTAGCCTATAAAGCCATATATGGTTTGGCTTCTTGGTATCTCTATAGCCATACCCCATGCAACTGAGTAAGACTGAAGAAGCAGGAACTATAGAGATTTTTGGAAGGTCTTTTTAATGCTAATCTGAAATACAATGAGAATCTTGGAAAGTGTAAGAACAATTTCCTACCTTCAAGTTATTTGTTAATTAAATTAATGAATTAGTTAAGATGGAGTCTCTTCGGATGATTTGAAGATGCTTGTTCCCAGGTGTTGCCTGCTATTTCTTGGCTCTTCCCAGCCTTTCGCAAACTTTCCTAGAGGGCTCTCCTAAACTGAATCTAACTACCCCATGTTGCCAGTCTAGGAGGAGAATGTGCTGGATTCCTCCCCTTCAAGAGGCACATCTGAAAGACAGGCCTAGAGGCAGATCTTGCTTATGACTCCATTCATAAGGAATTGTTTCCCCAGAGGTCTAGAGTGCCCCACAGGGCTGTCTTTCAGGAAAAGGGTGAAAATTGTTTCCAGAAGGCCTTCTGACTGATTTGGTAACATCTAATGTCTGTTGTGCCCTGTGTAGCTGAATTGGCCTCCAACAAGGAAAAACTAGCAGATTGGGGTATGCAGAATCCTAGTGTGCCTTGTGCTTTCCCAGATTCACCAGTGTAGACATCTTTCTAGCAGACATGAATGCTAGGCTGTGCAAAAACTCTCTTGATCTCAGCAAAAACACGTCAAAGGAACTTGCAAGAAGACTATAAGTACTTCCAGGACCTGGCATTATTAACTGCATTATTACCAATAACAGCCTGTACAGCTGTGTGAGCCTAGATGGTTACTAAACCAAGCTGTCAAAGATGCCTAGTTGCTGGAAGCGTCAATCCCACATTCCTGAAAACTACAGCCTGTCCAGACAGTGATTCTGGCTCATCCCTCATGCTAAAAGATACCGTTTTTTCTGCTCCATTGACCTCAGACTACCTAATCATCTCCTCAGTTTCAGAAGAATTTTGCATGCAAAGGCACCCACACAGCTTTCTTTTCCCTCGTTCCCCATTCTGGCAACTCCATATGCAGGCACACAGAGAAAAAGCTTGCCTAATTCCTGCTCTTTGTGGCGTCACCTCCACACATATGTATCACCCACCCACTCTTGTATCTTCTTCAATTGTCATTTCAGCATCTTCCATAGTTCCCTATGACTGGACCATGAAATCACCTTTACCGGATGGGTGTTATTAGATATTTTTCAACATGATCTCATTTTTTATACTTCCACACAATTATTAGAGAAACTGTTTTACTTGGTGTTTTTTATTTATCTGTTTGTTTTATAATAAATTGCCTGGAGTCATTTTGGAGTACAGAAAAAAAATAGAAAAATGTGGGTGTCTGAATTCACACACTTATCTGCTACCATGAAGAAGATTCAACTCACAGTAAGAACAACAGAAGGGCTTTTCCAAAGCTTCTGTTGAGAGTAGCCATCCAGCATTAATACTACAAATTCTTAGTCTAAATGCTGGTCAGAATACACATCTTCTCTCAGGTATGGTATATAGCCTATGAATTCAGGAGAATCCCTCAGCTTCAGATTAAGCAGAAGCTTTATTATTTTTAAAAGACAAAGGCAGAATTCTGAGTATAGCAAGGAAAACAGCAGCTCTGATAAATGACTGGTTATAAAGGTCTGTGGAATGGGAGATAGGAGGAAAAGCCACAGCCTAAACAACAAACATGCAAAAGGTATCACAGCCCGCAGGAAAAAAAAAAAGTAGTGTGGGAAAGATCTCAGAAGGAACTTTCCCTAATTTTTGGGAAAGTAAAAGTAAACGAGAGGAGGAGCTCTCAACTTGCAGGATTAATGTCAGTCCTTCAAGGTAGGCTTGAAGACAAGAAACACAACCTATGAACACTAACATTACTTTACTATTAGGTTAGAGTAGCAGAATCCTTCTGTGGGCTGAGGTATCTTTTACATGACAGTTGTCTAAGCTGTAGTGTAGGCATGTTGCAGATCCCATTTGCTAAGGAGTTCTATCTGGCAGCAGGAGATGAGCTTTTTCTGCTCTGTGCCAGCCTCTGGAACATCATGCCACCTGAGGTGAGGTTACCCTAAAAAATGTGGGGTTTTTTTTTCATCAGAACTGGCAGCAGAGAGTCTGCATGTTGGTTGCACCAGGTATAGGTAATCCTTGCCCTTTGATCAGAATGGAGCCTGCCCATTGCAGTTGTAAGTTGTGACAGTTGTAAAGCAGACCCAAGTTATGAGGGATGTGATTGAACCCAATTTTTTTTGCAGTGGTCATTAAGTGAATTCCATGGTTGTTAAGTGAACCCATTATTTGCTCAGGAGGTTTTTTTTTTTGCCAAAAACCAGAAGTAAACACCAGTTTTTAACAAAACATTGTAAATTGCAGTCATTTGAATGTGGGGCGCTGTAAACAGCCATAATGCAGGTTGGTTGCGAAGCACCCAAAATGTGGTCATGTGCAGGGGGCCCGTTGTAACTTTGGAACTGAGTCATAAGTACTTTTGGGAGGGCAGTTGCCATAACTTTGAATAGTCACCAAGCTTAATCTTAATGAACCCTCTCGCAATTTTGTTTTTCTTAGGCAAATTATTTAATTGTATTAACTGGTTTTTATATTCTGTTTTAAAAATTGGATTTATTTTACCCCGCCCAAAGTTGCCTTGTGATAGGTGGTCAAATAATTTGATAAATAAAACTGTTCTTTCAAAGAATTTCAACTGTAAATTATAGGACATGGAGTTCAAGGTAAATGGTAATTTTTCAAATTGATAGCTTAAAATCTTACTAAAACTTTAGCTTCAGTGTGGATCCTAATGTTTAGATTATAAAGGCTGATAGTTCTCAGGAGATTAAATCACAATCAGGGAAAAAGTTATATAAAAGCCATTTTCCCAGTAGAGATTTTTAGCATCTTCTTGAATCATTCTATCTCTGTTGAACCAAAATATTAAAGTGAGGTTAAGTTTAATTTCTCTTCACCAATAGCTGAAGGTGATGTTAAGAACACATCATGTATGAGGAAATGGCTGTAGCCTGGATTAAGAGCTGCTGATATATAGCCCAATTTTCTCTGAAGGGATAATCCAGAATCAGGACAGCCATTCCAAACTTTAGGCATTGGCTCAATGCAAAATTATATTATAACATCACAACATCCCATATAGAAATGTAACATGTCAACAAGAATGCTAGGCTAGAGTTCATTTGGATAATTTAGCTTTTTATGTTTAAGGCATTTCTTTTCTGTGGCACAACATTCAAGCAAGGTGATGGTGCGTAGCTATTAAGCCCTAAATAACAAGGGATCAAAGATTCTGAATCAATCACTCATCCAGTCCAATTTAGTCCCTTGCAAAGCATAGGCTTCTTTAAGCTTATCAGAAGAAGCTTAACTTGCAGGAGTTCCACACATTTTCTGGATAGTCCAGTCTTCGGAAATTTGCAAGGTAACCTACTTTGCATTGCTTTTACTGTCAAGTTAAAACTGATTTGACTCAGAAGTATTATGCCAGACTGAGACTGATCTGCTGTACCCTAGTAATTTGGGAGAAGGGCAGGTTAAGAATATTTTGTATAATGAATGGAGGACTGAATAAATCGAAGGACCTATGGCCTTGTTACTATGACAATCTCAGTTCAGAGTTAGATCATTTGACAGCTTGGATAGTTTGCAATCCTTTCACTCAGAACTCTAAAGGAAGAGTAGTCCACAATCTAGAAATAGATCCTAAAAC
Organism: Protobothrops mucrosquamatus; assembly: GCF_001527695.2. NCBI lineage: Eukaryota > Metazoa > Chordata > Lepidosauria > Squamata > Viperidae > Protobothrops > Protobothrops mucrosquamatus. The sequence goes on along the minus strand of NW_015386453.1, from coordinate 1,046,469 downwards.
TCTTTTTATAGCTTTTAAAACACCCAGGAATTATGCTGCTGAAATATCAAGGCAAGCCACTAAACAACGAAAGTATAATTTTTGTCTGATACAGTATATGGGACATTTAAAAGGTACAAGAACACAGCTTTTAAAAAGTAGAGGATATACACACATACATTCAACACCACACACAGAGATACACACACAACTGGCAAATGCCTTAAAAATTCTGGTTCAATCAGTTTGGGTAAATGAACTCATTGGTCTCTGCAGTGCACTGCTGTCAAAAATCACTGCATCCAAAAACTACATCCATCAACCACCCAAAGATTGCTGGTCCTGTTTGCTTTTGGGGTAAATGGGATAAATGTTTTATTTGGCAGAAAGCCAATAGTAGAAGGGAAAAAAACAGATACGATACCATTCTATCGAGTACCTATCCAATGGAATTAGATATTTAGGAAATAATTCAGACACCCAGTAAAAAAGAAAAGTCTATATGAACATATGAGAGGGACATTAAGCATTACATAGCTGAGGTAATAACCAGAAACATTGGCTATTGCTACACTTGATCAATATATCTACTCATGTAATTTTGTAATTGCTGTTTTAACAAGAATATTCTACATTGCCTTTCATGTGAATTGCACAGGAAAGCAGCCAAAGTACCACAGAGTATCACAGAGACCTGCAAAGCGTAAACTACAAGATTTATTATCTTCCTTTGAAATTTAGCAGTCATAAAATTTAAAACCAACTAAAAAGGCTATTCATACTGTCAGTTGCTTGGGCCAGCGGATAATGAAATAGAAGCTGCACCACTTTTATTCCAAAGAAATGAGGAACCTCTGGTCCTCCCGATATTGATGACTTGCCATTCCTAGCATCTTGGTTATAAACCATGATTTACACATTACTTCAAGTATGTGTTTGGGGGTGGGGGTTCTGTCTCTAACTACCTGTCATTTAACACATTACACACAAAGAACAAAAACAAAATGAACCTCATTATTGAATTGTACCAGCCACAATATTCCTCTCTCCTCCCTCCCTCCCTCCCTCTCTCCTCCCTCCCTCTCTCTCCTTTCTCTCTTACATTTTTATATTTGTGTAATTTTGGGGTTCTTCCAAATCTGCAATTGCTTCCTACCTGAGCACTGATGCTATCATGTAGTAATGAGTTTTCTATTAGAACATCATCATCATCATAATCATCATCAAGTTGGAAGGTACTTTGGAGGTCATCTAGTCCAACCCCCTGCTCAGGCAGGAAATCCTATACCATTTCAGACAAATGGCTGTCCAGTCTCTTCTTAAAAACCTCCAGTGCTGGAGCATTCACAACTTCTGGAGGCAGGTTGCTCCACTGATTAACTGTTCTAGCTGTCAGGAAATTTCTCCTTAGTTCTAGGTTGCTTCTCTCTTTGGTTAGTTTCCATCCATTGCTTCTTGTCCTGCCTTCAGGTGCTTTGGAGAATAGCTTGACTCCCTCTTCTTTGTGGCAACCCCTGAGACATTGGAACACTGGTATCATGTCACCGCTCATCCTTCTCTTCATTAAATTAGACATACCCAATTCCAGCAACCATTCCTTATATGTTTTAGCCTCCAGTCCCCTAATCATCTTTGTTGCTCTTCTCTGTACTCTTTCTAGAGTCT
>NW_015386453.1:1019059-1044079 GCF_001527695.2 Protobothrops mucrosquamatus | reverse complement strand
GCAGGGAAAGTCCTCGACTTATGACCGGTTGGGTAGTCCTCGACTTACGACCAGTTTAGTCCTCAACTTACGACCGGTTTAGTCCTCGACTTACGACCGGTTTAGTCCTCGACTTACGACCGGTTGGGGGTCGCGGCATTAAAAAGGTTGAGAACCACTGTTCTAGGGGTTTAGAAAGGTCTTTAGAAAGCCATGTGATGGATCCCATTCTATGGGGTTCTTTTTTCTATTGCAGATTTGTATTGTTGCTGCTTGGCAAACCATGTTATGTGAGAGCTGTTGTTATTTTTATATTTATTACTTTTAATCTTTTTCTACTGGAACTGGCCACGTAAGCTATATACATTGGTTCATGATTGAAGCAGTCTATAAACCAGAAGAAAAATATATATTAAATAAGTAACACTTGTTAGCCTTTCAAGGTGAAAATAAATTTTTGGATAGACTTGGTCACAATGGACTTGTGTAGCCAATGAAGTAATCCCTCTTATTAAGATATGATACAGTCTATAGAGAAAGGAAGAGTACTCTTACTCATGTAAACAGGGACTAGTCTCACAAAGATCTCTGTGGACTGTATACTACTCAGATTCTTGTTCTGTTTGCCAACTTGCATTCCTAGTCATCAATTCCATTTTGTTTTTTTTTGAGAGGTTAAACATATTAAATCCAAATTAAATTACTCCCATCACTGCAAATGTAGATTTCCTATGCATGCACAAAATGTAGTCTAGCACAAATCTACCATAGTTTACTTATTGATATCACTTTTTTCATCCTTACAGATACTTAGCAATGCCAAATATTCTAAATATATCTTTAAACCACTTATTAAATTAGAGTATAATACAAAAACAACAAAGTATAACAGGGTAAATTTATAGTAGACAGAAAGGAAGAATCTAATGAGAGGAACACAAAAAAATTCACCGAGCTCCCTTATTTGTGTGGAAGTGTATCATGAGCATGCAGAGAAGAGCATGGCTGCTGGAAGCCATTCAAAGAGGCAAGAATCTTTTTGCAAAACTTTTGCCTAATGTTTTTTGGTAAGATAGAGAAGGTGTGGGCTAGGTTACTAACCTTAACTATGTCCATGCTGCGCATAGCATTCCCAGTTAACAGTAAGGACAATATCAATCAGTTTTGGCATATTTAAACCCTAAGTCACAAGTAAGGACCCATTTTACCCAAAGTATGTTCATAATGTTCTGTGCAAGCTAGGATCTCCGATTTAGAAACTATCTTGCAAACCAGTATATTCTTCCCTACATCCCCTCAACTATGAGTGCCAGGAGTATACTCAGAATGTGTTACAGTCAGGATGTACTACTTAATGTATTATGTTGTTGTTGTTTTAGGAGAGAGGTATTTACAGAATTTTCTGCCTAGCAACAAAAATAACTTGACAGCCTGGGACTTAATGTATCTTGACTAGGGATTAAGGGATGATGGCACTATTCTGCCGGTTGGTATCAGGCAGAAAAATGTCTCCAGAAGGTCTTGACTATTTAAAGGTTAAGGAATTGAAGTTTTGCAAAGAATCCAGAAAGATGTTGTTGTTGTTTTTTAAGAAAAAGCATGGGAATTCAGATCAGGCTAATTTTTTGGGTAAATCAAAGAGAAATACTTTTTTTTAGAAGTTGAAGAATGTCCTCAATCCTGAAATAGATAAACTCTGGTTGTGGACAGCAAATTAGAGGGCTAGAGATGATAGCATGAAGCATCTTTGTTAAACAGATATTTTATTTGCTGATAATACCCACCGTGGCCATTATTCTATGTGTAGGCAAGTCATCTGCTTCCATATAGGTCTGCCACATAACATGCTCTCAAAATTCCACTGGCCTAAAATGTTTGTTTTTCTTGGATTACTTGTAATATGATGGTTTCAAGATAGATAAAGTGTCATCATATATATGGTACTGTAGAATCACTGAGAAGATAGAAAAATTAGTTTAGACTTGGTTCACTTCAGAGGATACCAAGATGGAAAGATGCCAAGATGCAGGCATAAGCAAGAAGATATGAAAATGTTAGACAAAATTTCAAAACAAAAGGCATTTCTTTTGAAGCTTGTCGGCATGATACAATTTTGAGAAAATACCTTGATGCCCACGAATGTGAATCTTTTACAAAAAAAATTCTTTGATGGGATTTATCTTGTTATCTGCTGAACATAGGGCAATGTGATAAAGATGAAAAAGCAGCATCCTCAATAACCTGAATTCTAAACACAGCTGGGGTCAGAGTCTAAAATATAAATATATTCTTCCAAATTCACATTTTTCTTATGTACAAGATCCAGTTATTCTCTCTCTGTCTCTCTGTCTGTCTCTCTCTCCCTCCTTCCCTCCCTCCCTCTCTCTCTCTTTCACACCCACAGGGAGAGAGAGAGAGAGAAATGTCCCCTTGATTCTTCTGTCCCTTCTTTCCACCATCCTGCCTTCATAAACATTTCCCCACATCATCTTTCCATCTTATTAAATCATCTATCCCTTCCTACTTTTTATTTTGTGGGAAACTGGAAAAGTTCAAAGCAAACTATTGACCTCCAATTGTCCACTGTTGTCAATCCCAATTGTCCCTGGATTTATGAGGATACAAAGATCTTCAGTAGAATGAAAGATGATAGTATTGAAACATACATTTTGCTCTGAAGAACTTCCATCTCAAAATAATAATAATTTGAAAAGCTAATATTTAAAAATCACAGGTATCAGCAGGGATTTTGTACCAAAGGGAGACATGCCAATGTTCATAATGTACATTATTTTTATTTACCTCATAATTTCAATTAACTCTCTGTAAGGGCAATGATATATTGCAACTCTTTGAGGTTAGATTTTCAAAAATTATTTGCCAGGTCTTTAAGTTGATTGTATGTTAGTGGAAGCAGTCTCTTGGTATGTGTTTAGAATTTCTTGCTGATAAAGATCCTGAAGACCCCTCAATAGTTGTTGGCCTACGATATAATTAATATCTAGTGTTGGGAATGAAAAAGGTTACTTTGTGCTTGATGTGATGAGTATTTGGACATCATTTGTATAGCCTAGGGATAATGCCACTATACTTTGCAAATTATGTCTGTCTATCTTTCCAATAAAGGAGAATATTTGTAGCTCAGGCTTGAAATGACCTTGATTGTTTTCTTGCAGATGTTTCATTAACCAAACTAGGTAACATCATGAGCACTTTGGCTAATGAAATGTCTGCAAGAAAACAACCAAGCTCAGAGAGCATTAAGGACACACACACCCCAATCTATATTTGTAGATTTATGTAAAAAAGATTTTGAAGTTCATTTCTTGGGGTAGTTGCCAGGGTATTGGCTTTGGTGAAAAAAAACCCACCACTCCTGTTACAGTAAAGTTGGAATGAGGTAGAAAAATGGGACATTTGGAAATTGGAAGGAAACTCCATTCTGAATCAGCTTAGTGGAGTTCTTTTGACTCTCTAATCCCTCTACCATGCTCATCTCTCACCTGAAGTGTCCGGCAAAGATACCATTGGTGATGTAGGACACGTGCAAGCTGTTAATGTGCAACCAACAGAGCAGGGGAGGAGGGGAAGAAGAAGGAAAGAAGGAGGGGAGAGGGCCAAATTGTAGCATTGTAGCCCAATTAAGGGATAAAACGTTTAAGGGCTTTGGGGGATCTTGTTCTCCAAGATGAAAGCTTAATCTTCTGGTGGGGGGGTAGATATATAAATTGGTAGGACTTTGAACCTTAGCATAGACTATTGGATGGGAGAGGCTGATCAGGGACTGAGAGAAGGAGCAACAAGAAAGAGAGAATTGAAGAAGAAAGAGAACGTGGGAGAAAGGGAGAGGGCAAGAAACGCAAACAAGGGGGAAGACAGTAACCAAGGCCATGACAGAGGCCTGGAATGTGGCAGTATTTGCTGCTCGGCGGCGCAACGATGATGAAGATACTACTAGGGAAACTGTATTTGCTTACACCAACAGCAACAATACCCGTGGTGAGTTTGGCAGGGGCCTCAGAACTGGGGTAGGAGGGCAGACTAAGGTTGGTTCACAGGATAAAATTTGACAAGAACAGGGGAAGTAAGCAGCTGACTTCAACCTTGGCAATTAAATGCCTTTGGAAGAGGGGTCCCAGAAATGGAATTTGCCAGTTGCCGCTGGAATGTTTTTGGATAAGGAAGGGCTCAAAAGTGGTTCCAGTAGAAGGATGGGAATGATGGTGATGGTCTTAGTATAATATAAGTTGTAAAGAAGTATATACTTTCCTATGGATAAGCTCTTGAGTTATTTGCAAGAATAGAGACTTTGTCTTATTTTGGCAGTGTACATCCCTGATTGATTTGTCCAAGACACTATTATGCTTGCTGAGATCCTCCTAATATTTAATTTTGTCCATCTTCTGGCAGACCCTTTTGAAGGTCCAAACTATCATATTGCACCACGATGGGTCTACAACTTAACTTCACTCTGGATGGTCTTTGTTGTCATTGCCTCAGTCTTTACCAATGGCTTGGTATTGGTGGCTACAGCCAAATTCAAGAAATTACGGCATCCGCTCAACTGGATTCTGGTGAACTTGGCTATCGCTGATTTGGGTGAAACAGTTATTGCTAGCACCATCAGTGTCATCAACCAGTTTTTTGGCTATTTCGTCCTTGGCCATCCTTTGTGTGTTATAGAGGGTTATACTGTCTCTGCTTGTGGTAAGAAGTACTTATTCATCATGTTTTCTGATTAATCCCTTTTTACCCCAATCCCTTCTCTCCAGGTCATACTTTTATCCTCTTCCCCCTAATATAAGCACATCCTATAATCCTGTTGTCCTCATAGATCACCCATCATGCTGCTCCTTTTTCCTCCATGTCCCTGATTTGCTTCCCTTCTATTAATCCCATGCATTCCAAGACACATCTGGCAGAACATTTAGTAAAGGTTCCAGTATAACCATTTCAGCTTTTTGACCCTTGATGCTGTTTTATATTCCTGTTTTAGCAAGTGAGAAACTGAATGTCTGTAATGTAATGATAGATTACATATACTGTAATTAACACTCACACATATCTATTAAAGCTATGTCCTTATTATTGTCCTCTTCTGCTCTTCCTTCCCAGGCATTACAGCTCTCTGGTCTTTGGCCATTATTTCCTGGGAGCGCTGGGTTGTTGTTTGCAAACCTTTTGGAAATGTCAAGTTTGATGCCAAAATGGCTCTTGGTGGCATTTTCTTCTCCTGGATATGGGCTTGCTCCTGGACAGCACCACCAATGTTTGGCTGGAGTAGGTAAGTATAAGGAGGGAATGGTACAGAGCAGCACCACTGGGAACTAAGGAGCAGGGTGATGTCCACCAGATGTGTTGGATTAAACTCTCATAACTTTCAGCTCCTTTCCAACATAACTACAAAAATAGCCATATGTGTATGTTTACCAAAGAGTGGGTAGCTTTCATCAAGAATGTTGATAGAGAACAGTCAATGATTTGGCTTTCTTCCTTTAAGTGAGAAATGGGTTATGTGGGTCATTGATCTTTTTTAATCTACAAGTTATTAAATCTTGCATTTGGCATTTATTTTTATGAGATGAAGAATGAACAGGAAATCTATACACGAATATTTGGATGCTGAAGCCTAAAGCAATTCTGAATGCAACTACATTGTCATGTGTATGTCAAATCTAACTTGGTCAGAATGTTGTGTGGCATCAGATTTTCTTCTGATTTGTTTATGTGAACAAATGTAAAACACACTAAGAGGGGCTCAAAAGATTATTCAAATCTCAAATTAAAAAGGACTTTCTTCTCCTCCCAACCAGATACTGGCCCCATGGTCTGAAAACATCATGTGGTCCAGATGTATTCAGTGGCAGTGAAGAGCTAGGTGTCCAATCTTACATGATTGTCCTGATGATTACCTGTTGTATAACTCCCCTGAGCATCATTATCTTCTGCTACTTGCAAGTGTGGATGGCTATCCGTGCGGTAAATACACACATTGTATTATATCACAGAAATCCTGTATCCTTCCTTTTCCTTTAGCACCCACCTTTATGCCCCTTGTGACTGGAATGCTCTTCCTTATAAATCACAAATTAAAGTATCACTGCTACAGAGTCTCTAACTGAGAGCTATATAGAGAATTAATCTTTTGTTAATGGAGCCCCAATTCTGTCACTGTACTTGAAAACCCTTAATCACGTTGCAAAACAATAAAATCTCCTCACTATCAATGGTATACCTAGCTAGTTCCCCTAGTATGATCTCCACTTCTATAAAAGTCCTCTGGCTAATCTGTTTCCTAATAAGGCCTTTGCTAAGAATGACTCCCAATCTTCTCCATACTCCCACTTGCATTACTTTACCTATAAAAGGATATCCACATACAAATTTAATCTGGATCCGATTTCTACGGTAAACACTTTTCTCTCTCTTGTTCCAAATCATAGCCTAGGGATTGGAGATCTATCTTATTAACCTTACTTCTTTCTTTCCTCTCATAGGTTGCAGCCCAGCAGAAGGAGTCAGAATCAACACAAAAGGCAGAGAAGGAAGTGTCAAGGATGGTAGTGGTCATGATCATTGCCTATATTGTCTGCTGGGGACCATATACATTTTTTGCCTGTTTTGCTGTTGCCAATCCAGGCTATGCCTTTCACCCCTTGACAGCTTCCCTGCCTGCCTTCTTTGCAAAAAGCGCCACCATTTACAACCCAATTATCTATGTCTTCATGAACAGACAGGTAATTTGCTCTGGCTCCAATGGAATAGCTAGAAATTATTGGAATGGAAAAGGCGGGCAGATTAAGACTAATGAACAGAAAGCAACTGGGGATGTGGATTATGTCATTTGGGGATTATGTTGTATGTGGTGAAAAAGAGTAGAACTTGTAAATGCTATTGACATTTCTCTATCTCCTGGCAGTTCCGTAATTGCATAATGCAGCTCTTTGGCAAGAAAGTGGATGATGGTTCTGAACTTTCCTCTACTTCCCGCACTGAAGTCTCATCGGCCTCTAACTCTTCTGTATCACCAGCATAAGAGCTCTTTCTTAATAGAATCCCTATGAATATCTAACATATTGGGCTGCTATTGCACAAAGCTGTTGCTTGGACTTAAGACTGTGACCCAGGTTGGGTGCTTCTATTTCTCCTAGGGAGAGGGAGGTGTTTCCACTTTCCTTTCAGAATTGTTTAGGGGTGGCAATGAAAAGTTCATATCTCTATGTTCAAATATTCCATCAGTCTGAAACTTTCCTGGGCTTCAGGGGTTGTTTTGATGCTCATCCCTTATCACTGTATCTTTAATTAATCTTTCACTTATCCTTCGGACTGCAAGAGAGGCAGAACAACGGGAGCTCCAGTGAAAAGTTTATGACTTTTGTGAAGCAGGTCTATTCCATATTTTTTATAGAGAATCCACTCATTTTCAAGATGCCACTTCCTATAAATGGGTAGATAGTTTGATGTATCCACAAAAGGTGATAAACTAGACATAAGCCACAGCAGTTCTATTTTGATTATCTTTTGCTCTACCTTTCTTACGAAATGTTTGGCTGAGTGCAGGGAGTCCATTGAAAGGAGGCTGGAGAATGAAGTTGTTCCCTGCAATTTCTGTGTCTCAGCAGGTTTGGAGATACTGATTTCTAGCTCTGCCCAGGAGGAAACAATTCTGGCAGAAATCATAAATGAGACTTTGCCGTAGCACTTTGGCCATCCCAGAGCTCTGTATATCTCCTCAGCATGGCTCGACAGGACCCACTCTGTACATAGTATTTGATATTAAAATCACCCATGTTCCATGGGATATTTAGCTAGAAATGCAATGGGTAAAATTATTTTTAAAAACTCTACAGCAGTGAGACTGAATAAATTAATGTACAAAAACGGTTATATTCTGTATAAAAGCTGAGTTTGTATCTTACAAATGATGTTGCAAAACACTACATTTCGCCCACAGTGTATATTGCTTGAAATGTATCCAGGCAGGTGGGAATTTGCCTTAGGTGCCAGTATAATGACTGTGGATTAGTGGGAAAAGGGAAATATCCAAACAATGTAATTTTAATTTTTGATAATGACTATCTGTGGAAATCAAGCAGAGCGAAACTGCTAGCTCAAGCTGAAAAGTATGACAGCAGAAAAGTATAAAAGAAACAAAACTGAGCAATGAGATAGAACATTTTGAGAAATTTTCCTATGCAAACTTTAACTGATGTATCAGCTGAATGAGAAGAGCACTGAAGGATATAGTTTCTGTTGTTAGTTAGAATGCAGTAGGATTTCCTGTCTCAGGTACCAAAAATTGTGGGCTGAATAGCTTAAACAAGAGTACAAGGATTTAAAATAAATTCCATTTATTTTCTTTCATGTGCAATCATGCTTTCATATGCATAACATATGTGCATGCACATGTTCCTCTCTTCCTCTCCAAATGTTGAACCTCCACACCAAATATGAATGCCAATCCTCAAGCTTCTTGCAATGTTTTTCAACTCATCTGGGATGCTAGAATTCAGAGGTGGATTGTCACGTGGAATTGTTTTTCAAGCAGTTTTTTAATTTAGTTCTTCATAGCTATAGAAACAATCAAGGACAAAAGAAAGAACAGAAAGACAGACTACTTTTTAATTTTAATAAACAAATAAATAGTTATATTGTTGAGAAGCTGCAGCATAGGTACAGAAATATTGATGCCAATGTTGTCTGACTATCCAAATGAAGGAAGCCATGTTTTCCATTCTGACTCAATAATGTCAGGGAAGTAATTCCATGCAAGAGTTATGATGGTGATCACAAGGAGAGTGGATATGGCCCGCATACGAGTATGCAGAAGAGGCACTATAAAAGCTGAAATTGTTGAAAAAAACACCAGGATAATGGCAGCTATGGTCAATAGAAGGTTCATGAGCTGTCCATAAAGCTTATACATACTCGCCTGGGGCATCTCCATTGCCTCCTGTTGTTGGGCTTGCTGCTGCAGCTCCAGTTTGGCAAGCCGGGTCTGGTAGGAATCGAGCACCTCCTACCACAAAGACAAGGAAAAGACAAAAGGTCAGGAAAAAGACCAGCCAGTTTCCAGACACTGATTTAGTTAATCCCAGGTGGAGTTCCACAATGCTATTTTTCACCTGCCATTTGCAGGTTCACATGGTCTAATTCTTTGATGGCTCTATTAATATCTGCAAAGAGGAAGATCAGTTTTCTGGCTCCTGGGTAACCCAAGTGACATTATCTAGATAAGAAAGACAGACACCAACATGTTCTGCCAGGGTTTACAAATGCACAGAGAGGAAATACTTTTAGAGGGAAAATGTTGAGGGGACTCTGAAACAACCCAAGTAATACTATGCTCATTGGTCATAGAATGCTGACTGGTACAAAAGGGGAAGGCACAATGCAATATTTTGTTGTAGATCCCACTTATGTGTGTTACTAATGCTAGCACGCTGGTGTTGCAGTATGTGCAAAAGCAGGGTCATGGTGACCCTATCAACAGACAAAACAATAGTGCCAGTGCTTGTACCACTCATAGCATCGTTCTATAATCTTGCATCCTCTGAGTTTTCTGACACCCTACATCCTACATCCTAAAAGTCTTTGCAACCTTCATTTCTTATTGCAAAAAGACACTGCTCTCTCTAAAGACAGTTGTCATAGCCTATGGGATATTACAAATTCTGATTTTGTTCCATTTCTATGCACTCTGTCAAGATAGCCACATGCAACCTGTTCCAATGTCCTGTTCTTTGTTCCTAGAACAATATTGTACATAGCACCCGTGCATTTAGTTAAGCAATCTCTTACCCAGACATCCCGTGACCTCTCATAAGATTGATACACCATCTTCTCCTCAGTGCAAGCCAGATCATGTTTGAGGTTGGTGATTTCATTGAGATTTAGCTGTATCGCATCATTCACTTGTATTTCCAGGTTATAGTGCCTGAAGAAGGGTGGCATTAAGTGAGGTTCTATAATCTGATCCTGTATTCTAAGTCCTTTTTCTCTCACCCACCCACCCCCAAACCTCCCAGCCACTGGCTGATCTTGTTACAGTCACCACTTTAGGCATTGCTGTAAACGGATTATGATGAGCTGGTTCTGCTTCCTGATCTGACACTTCCAGTACAAGAGATGAGTGACTATGCTCATCCTGGATTGGAAAAGGGGGGAGAGAAGATTACAAGTATCCAGTGCCATCTGGGTTTGGGAATGTGAAAACAAAAGAAATCAAACATTCTGCGATACATCAAAGCACCAAATCTAATACTGATGGGGGGAAAAAATACTGTTGGGAGCCCAGTGAGGATTGGAACTAGAGAGGCACTATTGCTGCCAAAGATGTGACAAGTAGATGTACCATTGGGTAGGCTGAATTATTATGCTAAATATGCTTCGGAACAGTTCTCTACCAGATATTCTTTTATCTAAATGAAATTATCTGAAGGTGAAAATATACATAATAAATATAAACTTAAATTTCTTCATTTGCAATGATTGACTTCCTTTTGGCTACATAACAGAAATAACAGATATTTACTAACAAATGGAATGGTAACTCAGCCATCAGTCAGCCTCTAGCCTCTTATTTCATCCTGTAGGTATACTATTTTATTATTATTTTTAAGAAAAATGTATGAAGAATTATCTGTTCGTTCACTGAAATTACTTTTTTAGAAAGGAATCTTTTAAATAATCTAGTCTAGTTATTTTCTAATGTAATCTAATCTGATTGGAGGATTATGGGATGGAAAATACCAACAAAGAAATTAACCCAATACTAGTGTGTTTCTGCTTTGCTCTGAAAACACATCAATAAATGTGGAGTGACTGCATTGAAGGTATCCCAAGTGGGATTAATTGTTCTAAAAGTGTTTTCATTTTCTGTATGCTTCTGCATACAAGATGGATCTTTTTCTAATAAAAAGAAATTGCAACATTCCTCCTGGCTAAGGAGATTGTGGCTATGCACTTTTCATATTACAAGGAAAGCAGGAAGTTTCTGAATAATGTTAATAAAGCATGGAGAAGATCAGAAGAAATAGGCAAGTTATAGTCTGTATTGTGATACTACATTAGTAACGCAATGGGGGGAAAATGTTTGCTTTTTTGTGTGAGGGTTGCATATGAGGCAAATAGCTTCATATGCAGGAAAGAAATAGTGGATTTGTCACTGAAGACAAAGCTGTGATGTTCTAAGAGAATGAGTGTCAGGAGGAAACAGGACACCAGGGACATCAAGCCTGCAACGTCAAGGAGATGGAATACTGGGAACTATTGTTCTCAAGAATGTGGATGCACACCTTTTCTTTTCCTCCTGTAGGAGTTCCATAATTTGCTTTTTATCAGCTTTCCAAGTTTCATCTAACATGTTCCTCTGATTGTCCAGGGCTTTGTGATATTCTTTTAGCTCCGTGATCTGGTTCCTCAGGTCCTGAAGCTTCTTTTTTACCTCCTCTTCAAGATACTGCTTTGAGCCTCCCTCTGTGATAGACTCATTTTCTGCACTTTCTTGGATGGAGTATTCTTCTATTAGAGGAGCTTCTGTAGGGCGGAACTTGAATATGTTATATGGCCCTTGATGGGTCACATTGACCTTGAGGGTTTGGGGTGGGGGAGAGGAACTGCTGTCTGCAGGTGAGAAAATCTTCTGTTCTAATCTCTTCAGTTGGGCTATGCAATCCTGCAGACGCTGTTCGAGATGAGCAATATTAGCCGAGGAGCGTTGGTTGATACGTTCAAATGCTTGACGGATGGAGGGTGCCTTTTCCCGATCAGCCTTGCTTACCAGTTCCACATAAGTGGAGAGGTTCTCATCACGATTGACCTTCTCTACCCGCAGCAATTCAGACAAGTGCAATATGCGATGGCGTAGAGCATCTTTCGGACTTCGATAACTTGACTGGGAAGATCCAGAAGCAACAGAGGACCTGCGATTCCGACTGGAGTCCACCTGCCACAAGGATGGAGCAGGAAGTCAAGAGTATTAGAGAAAAGTATACCAGTTTAGGTTATCTCAGAATTGTCATATTTTACATTAGGAAGCTAACAATGTACTTATCTTGAGTGATCCCAGAATGTTAAGCCTTATACTGTCTATTTTGTATTTACTCCCATATTATCTGCTCTGCTTTCATCTAAGACAGTTTCTCTTTTTGTAAAGCAAGATGGAGTGCTATCATTTGGAGATTGTGAGAAGAACAGGGTTGCTGAATAATAGATAACTGTCCAATAACTCTCTTTCCAGGCAAAACTATGGCAATTTTATAACTCCAAATATTCAGTGCTAGTTCTTGCTGTCCCCTTAATTCAAATTAAGCAAAATTACTAATAGAATTATATTTTAAATCTTGTTCATTTTCTTCCAACCTGACTGCCTCTCTTGCTTTACTAGTGGATTTAGGCACTGATTCCTCAGTATATCTCAGCATGTACAAGCACACATACGTTTAATTTAAAATCTGTCATTTCTTTATTGGGGAAACCAAGGTGGCAGTGTCAGAGAGATGTTCAGCAGCTGGCTGCCTCTTCAGTTTTCTGGTGAACTTCCCATTTATCTCAACTACCCTGTTTCTTAAAGCATCCCTTAAAAAAGAGAAAAGGCATGGAGGGATTGTAGGCACTGCTGTTCTTGGGAGGCAAGGAAGTAGTCAAAAACCTTTTGAAATGCCTTCTTGGATTTGAGGTGAGATGACAAGGTGTGATTATAATAGGGATGACATTCCACTTTGGTCCTATTTGACTGTGGGTAGTAAGGTGCAAAAATACTAGTGTTTCTTATATTTTGCCCTATCTTCTGCTCTGTTTTGGAAAAGTACCCTTGCACAGAAAATTCCCTATCATTAGAACACTGCAGTGACATCATGTATCATTCAGCTGCCATTACTGCTTGGAATCTCATTACATAGTGATAGACTGTGTTCAAACTTAGAAATATTTATTTACCCATAGTTTACCAAAGTAATCCAACTTTTGAGTTCATCTGATATGTTATACATAGGATGGGTTTGCTCAACATCTTATGCTCCAATCAAATTGTGATCTAGAGTGTTATAGTTTGTGATTCAGAGTCTCTACAAAAGAGCCATGTGCTAAATAAAATGTTTTATTGGTCACTCACTGAATTGGGAGCTTGACTTGTTGAAGCTTCTGACTGCTGGGAAGGTTCTCCTTTGGTTAAATTATAGTCTACCATGAATGCTGTATGGAAATAGACAAGAGCACAAAAGTAACATTAATTTGTGACCTTATGTTTTTATATTTGTTGTTTTATTTGATTGTTGTAGGTTGGCCCAAGTTGCTTTTGGTGAGATTGAGACAGCTATACAAATTTGACTAGCAAAGAAATAAATACAATTGTAACTTCCTCTAGCCTACTGAAAAATGAGTTAAGAGGTAACCTTTATGAATTTCATCTCCCTTTTTAAAGGTTTTTTAAATTAACTAAATACAAAGAATATCTTCATTTAATTACACTTGCTACTGCCCCAAAACCCCTGCCTGAAATAACTATCCCAACTGCTCTTACAATAGACCTCCTTCTGAGTGAATGAGGCACATATTATAATCTGCAAGTAACTGCAATGTGTTCCCCATTATGCTATCCTTAAAGATAGTTGGATGCGGCTTCTCCAAGAATATAGCAGCCTGAAGTAATCAGATGTGTATCTCAGTTTACTCATATCACACTTCCTCTCTGAGATGTAATGTTTACCAAGTGGCTTCCAACTGCAATTCAAGATGCTGGCTCTCATTTTAAAAGCCCTACGTGATTTAAGAGCTAAGTATCTTTGGGACTGCATACTCCCAATTATATTTCCTCACAAAATATCAGGAAGAATTAGTTCTTTCAGGTTTCATTTCACAGGGAATCCCATCAGCAGGTTCCACAAAGTGGTCCTTGTCAAATGCTGCCCTCTGTCCCTCATTTACCTCATCTGTATAGTCTTGTATGGTCCCGATGCTGCTGTTTTTTGGAAGGCAGTTAAAATCTGACTGTCCTAAGGCAGTGGATCTATTTTAAGGAAGTTCCCTCTTGTAGTACAAAGCTGGTATAAACCAACTGCAACCCAAAACCAGATTACACTGTGCAGTATTTATTTAATGTTGCAATTGTGCACTGACATATAATTGTATAGTTTGTACTGCTTAGTGACCACTCATTCAGCAACACTTTGAACTTACAAAGTTGCTGAACAATTTGTACTTACATCTGGTCCTCAAAATTCTGGCCTTTGCAGCATCCCTGCAGTCACACAATTGTGAGCTGACATATGGCAACTGGCTCACAATCATGACATTGCAGCATCTCACAGTCACTGGGGAGCTGGACAAACAAAATCAATGGGGAAGCTGGCAGGAGGTAGCAAATGGTGACCACACGATGTTGCACTTAATGATGTAGCAGGATTTGCTTAATAACAGCAACCTGGAAGTCCAGAATTACCATCATTAAGCAGCATGCTCACATGACATCACACTTTACCACCATGTTGCAATGGAAATTCTGCTCCCTTCCGCTGTTGTTAACCAAGGACTACCTGGCTTTGGTTGATTGTTCTGACTTATTTATTCTTGAATGTGGAATGTATGGAAGCTGCTCAAGAATTGACTATTATTGGAGCAACATATAAGCTCAATCAATCATTTATGTGGAAACCTATATGTTGGTGGATGTGAAAAGGGAAGAACCAGCACTTGAATTGTATTTGCAAAAGTGACCAACTAAGTTATATGACCAGAGTTCAAACAAAGATGGCAGGCAGATGCTGTCACTCAATCTAGAAAGATCAAAGAACTAAATATAAGTTTAAGGAAGAGACTGTACTTAAAATGTTATCTGACAAAGCTGTTGCCCAATCTGGAATCAAAGATGGCACTAAAAATAATGTTTTCTCCTCAGGTAATGTCAAGACTAAGCCCATAGTGAAATCCGATCGAATCCAATTCTTTATTTGCTTACACCTAATAGACATAATCTTGCCAGACTAACACAATTTGCCCCCCACCCACTTGGTCTTCTGAAAGGGCCTCGATGTAGCAAAAGAGCAAGCTGAGCTGGAAGGCAGAATTAAAAGTGTCATCAGTTTAGAATTATTTTGTTGGCCCAGAGATCCAAGTGCAGCCTGCCATGAATTCTGTTGACCTTATCTAGCACCAATTTAGCTTTAACCATTAGTTGATTAGATCCTTGTGTATAGGTAGCAATAATAAATTCTTCTTTAGCTTTGAACTCAACAAATATTCCTGGTTATTTGTGCCTGACATCAAAACCTGCCTCTGCCAATTGGCTTGGGGCCGCAATGGGGGCATTCCATGCTGAAGGTGGTTAGTGGATCCCACTCCACCCCATTTGCATACTGATTCCTAGTTTACCCAATGTTTCTTAATGTTTCATGTTTTTAACTTTTTAATTTTTATATTCTTGTTTTTATGATGTTATAAGCTGCCCAGAGTAATTCAACAATGAGATATGTGGCATCCAAGTTAAATAAATAAATAAATAAATAAACAAACAAATAACCTTCTAACTTAACATATATAAAACCTGGAAGATTCTAGGATATGGATACTTTGAACCTTTTCCTCCCTCCATCACCACAATCTCCTATTTTGGGCTTCTCTCTCTGAAATGTGTTGCCTCCACCCTGGGAAATTGTTATTACAGTAGATTGCCGAGATTTTCTGCCACTTCTCCAGCTGCACATGCCATCACATGTAGCCATTTTTCAATAAGTAGAATGCAGGTGGCAACACCAGCCAATCTCAGATGATCTTGAGAAACAGGAAGCACAATCAACCCTTTTAGTACTTGGATGGAATATCATCAGGAAACTTTGGGTAATAGGATAGACTGGGACCTAAAGAAATATCATGGAAGAAAGCATTCCCAAATTATTTCCATATTGTTGATAAGACAACTACATGGATCTTTGCAGAATAATCAGACAGTGAGCTTTACTATTAAACATGCTTCCAATTTATAATCTTAGTTATCTAACTCAATGTCTTCTGTGAACGTAATTTTGTTATGATTTAGTACATTGTATAAGACAGGGGTGTCAAACTCAATTTCATTGAGGGCCGCATCAGCATTGCGGTTGCCCTCGGGGGGGCCAGGTGGGTGTGGCCAGGGTGAGTGCGGCCTACTGGGTGGGCGTAGAGGGAGTGGGTGTGGCCTACTGGGTGGGCATGGCCAGCTCTACATCGTTGGCGTCAAGGGTGCCTGTGGGGGCCTGGGCAGGAGTGGGACAGATCTGAGGGTCTCTGGCAGAAGATGGTGGGACCGGGGAAAGCCTCAAGGCATGGTCCATTTCTTCATTCCTCACAAAGGATGACACCTCCCCAGCATGCACCCAGGGGGCGGGACCGACACAGCAGGGGCTGGTTCCTCGCTGTTTCTAGACGGCCTTGTGGAGCTAAGACAATGTGTTTCAGCATAGATGGCCACCACAAAATTGTATATTGGCTCCCGGTCGGCCTGGCCCAGGGCCAAGGCAGCAGGGGCCATTCCCTCACTGTTTCCAGGATGGCTTCGCGGGCCACATGAAACCACTTCGTGGGCCGCATCCGGCCCCCGGGCCTTGTGTTTGACATGTCTGGTATAAGATGAGTATACAATATAATCTACTACTCCTAAAGGAGTTTATATCTAAGCATAGGGCAGGGGTAGGCAACCTTGGCTCTTTTATGACTCGTGGATTTCCAGAATTCCTGAGCCAGCTAGTCCACGAGTCATAAAAGAGCCAAAGTTGCCTACCCCTGGCATAGGGTAATAGGCACATATGGAGTCTTTCTCCACCCACCTTTCTATCTGTTATTAATAGTACAGTTTATCACACAATCAGACAGATGTTTAGACTGGATGTAAGTTGTTCCAAGTAAAGCTGACTTTTGCAATTGACTGGTGGAGATTTTATTAATGCCAATGGTGCTAAAGTGATGTTCCAGTTGTTTTCAGATTGCACCCAAGGAGCTTAGTAGTAGTAGTAATACCTTTGCTTTCTTTTGCCACAGTCACTTTATTTCTATTTGCAAGTCTTTGTATTTTGTGATTTTCTCCAGTTCTTTCTCTTTTATTCTGCCATTGTCAGGTACTGCCACATCCACTATTAGACTAATATTATGGTTCGTTGCAGTCAGCCAGATGTTTAGACTTCATTTGGCATTTTTATCCACCTATTGTTATTGTTAATTTTATATTAAATTAATCAGGGGCTGAATTAATTTGTCTTGCAAGTGCTGTACCTGCATCATGCATTCCAAATCTTGAACAGAGTAGGAGGTTATACTTACAATGATCATATTTTTTTGTGGGGGGGGGAGGACACATTTAAAAAGGGCAGAAGTCTATAAGTATAAACATGTATATAATTGTTTTACAAAGGAAAATTCCACAGTAAAACCACATAAATAATTATATTAAATAAATCTAAAGAACAATTCTTTGAAATAAAGGACACATAACAATAAAGGACATATAATGACTGTTTATAATAAAGGACCTACAATCACTGTTGTCATATGAGATTATCTCCATGATTGCTTCACCTTCTAATCTTTATTGCTTTTCAACAGCCATGAAAATAAAAAAGGATCCATGATGTGCTTGGTCCCTTGACATGAAGGCAGAAACATTTTAGAAGACTGAGAGGATCGTTACACAAATCTAGCTCCTACTGGCAGAAGCAAAGATAGTTCAGGACATTTTGATGCCTTATGCAGAAAGACACTAAAATTAATACAACCTGTAAAAGAGCATAGTGGGCTTGGGGAGGGGGGGAGGCTCTTTCATGGCTTTTGCTCTTTCAGCTGTGGCTTGCCCAGGACTTTCAGACCCTTCTATGTTCTTAAATGTCTGTAATGGCATAAAATATTACTACTAATAATGGTTTGATGTCAAAGAGAGCTATAATCTAACCATATGTGCTGGATCTGCAGCAAGCTATGATGTGGCTGACTAGTTTGCAATTCAGTGTAGGGCACAATCACAACCAATGAATCCCAATACTTCCTCCAAGGTAGCTTACTCAATTTGTCTCAAGACAGGGTCCACTTTAGTAGTCAATGGAACAAATAAAGGTGCATGTGTTTAGCAAATTATACTTATAATTATAATTATATAATTATATTTCTCCTATATTCTAACTTGAAAGGGAATGCTGCATTTATGGCACAAGACAGAGTG
The DNA here is from genome assembly GCF_001527695.2 of Protobothrops mucrosquamatus. Taxonomy (NCBI): domain Eukaryota; kingdom Metazoa; phylum Chordata; class Lepidosauria; order Squamata; family Viperidae; genus Protobothrops; species Protobothrops mucrosquamatus. The sequence continues at coordinate 1,025,919 of NW_015386453.1, read as the reverse complement.
ATATATTCTTTCTTTTCTCTCTCCTCCTATCTAAAAACTAGGATGGCATACAAACAAACTTGAGGCCAAGCACTTTGTCCAAGCATGCTGTCAACCCTTGCAACTGTCTGTCAGTCTCTTGGCAAACAGACACTCTGGGCTAGCTGCCAGTGACACATTTCCTCTCCTGCAATGCCAAACCTGCAAGGCTACACATAGACTACTTCCAGAGAGGATGTTCACCACATTCCAGGCTGCCTGATGTTTCTGGACAGGCTGAAGTTTGCAGTTTGATTGGGTGAATATTGCATTTCGGTATTGAGCTCAGCAAGAATTATTCCCCAAGTTGTAGGTAGGATTTTAATGTATAGAGTCAGTACTGAGAGGGGAAAGAATGCTTTCCTGCAGTGTCACAAATGGGGAAATGATTTTCTCCTGCATACAAACATCTTTTTTAAAAGGTGTTCATCAGAAACCAGCCTGTCAAAGCAGCACTTCTCCGATGTCCTGTTGTGAGGTTTTATACAGAAGGAAAACATTTCTTCAATTTCCGAGCACAAGTAGTAAAAAGTATGGATCCTGGAAGCACCCTGAAAAAGCTGCTTTCTTCAGTCACATTCTAATGTTGTAGTGTCGTCAGAACAAGATTCTCGGTCTGTACGACACCCAATTCACTCCTCGTTCATTCGCTCCCCTCCCTCCGCGAGGGTTCAGAGCCCCACAACGCCACGGCTCACACAAACATTAGTGCTGGATTTCAGAGGGTTTAGAGCACCGGCCGACTCCAGAAAGCGGAGGGCAGAAACTGGCCGAGTATCAAGTGAAGAGAAACTGCCCAATTGTAACTGATGTTCTAGCACGCCCACAGGCCTGGCAATGTAGCAATTGCTTTACGCATGGGGTGACCGACGCAAACCCCACTCCTCGCCAATTTCCCCAGCCTCTGAGCTCACTTCCTCTTGCAGGCGGAGCGCCGGCCAGCCGGAGAAAAAAGAGCAAAGCGTGCTTAGCGCATCTGGATAGTAGGAGCTTCATCATGGCCAGCAGCTACCTTAAGCCGAAGGAGAAAACTCTGCAAAACCTACGAGATATTGCTAGTCGCCTTCGGATTCACTCTATTCGGGCAACTTGCGCTTCGAACTCCGGGTAATCGAAGAGAAGGAATGCATTTCACTCTCTTTATTTTCTGATGGAGCTTGTGATATTCCCACCATTTTCCTGCGCCGGGGATTGTATTTTCTTTTTTGTTTCTTACATCTAAATGTGATCATGGGAACGTTTCCTGGTACAGTATATTACCCTCCTCTCTAGGTTCGCTTGCGGGGAGGAGGCGATGAAGGTTTTATTGGGTTCCAGTCTCAGCAGGGCTAATTAGAGGTTTCTGCCAATTGAGATGGTGAAGGCAAGAAATGTTCTTAATTAGTTTTCAGAAATCCATTAATTTGAATAGCTCCTTTCTATAGCTTTACTTGAAGTTCATGAGCTACTGTATTCTCATTAACTAGTCCTCCTCAATCTATGGGTGATGTTGTGAGGCTATCAGTATAGAGTTTTTATTGCTTCTGGTGAACACAGAAGTCACGGGGGGGGGGTTGTCTTTTAACTGAACTTATGCTCTGAATTGTAAATTTAACTCTAATAGCAATTTTGTATCTCTCTGTGGGTAGCTCCTATTGAATTTTTGTCTCTCTGCCTTTTGACCTTGCAGACACCCAACATCATGTTGCAGTGCAGCAGAGATCATGTCTGTGTTGTTCTTTCATACCATGCGCTACAGGCCAAATGAACCAGGCCACCCCAGCAACGACCGCTTTGTGCTCTCAAAGGTGAGAGGAGGAATATGGGGGAGGTGGTCTTTGGAGGATGGGACTTGGATTATAATGCTCAAGTAAGACCATAGCTTATTTCTTCCTAGCTGAGAGTTCAACTCAGTTCTTTCTGCAGCACCACATCCCAGAGTAATCGTCTTAAAAACTAGAGAGATTACTATTTCATGGTTGCGATGGCTACTTTGTTTGCTCCTTGCAGGGTCATGCTGCGCCTATACTCTACGCTGCATGGGCAGAAGCTGGTTTTATCAAGGAGCCTGAGCTGTTAAATTTGAGGAAAATAGACTCTGACCTGGAAGGTCACCCGACTCCTGTAAGTACTCTTCTGAGAATAATGCTGGGAATTTTGGGGAGCTTTGAAAAAATTAACTTGACCTGTCAAGTCAAAAATTATACATTCATACATACATACATACATACATACATAAATCTTAGATAGTGGTAAATAGTTTTAAAAATTAGTTCTACAAGATCAGCTTTTTAGGATGTAACAATAGTACTGTTGCTTCTTTCATGGAGACATCTGAAATTTGAAAGCTGTGACAGAAGTAATGGTTTCCACATGTGCTGTTGTGGATCACCGATGCAGAAACTTAGCCCATAAAATTGGCCTTGTTCTACTGTGCAAATTAATATTAAACATATGTATGGTAAAACTGGGATTTTATGATAGAATTCCAAACTGGAATATATTTTGTTGAAATACAAAGGCACTAAAATGAGGTGTGTATTTATATATTTATATTGGAAAAGATCCAAATTTTGTCTCTGTCCAGAACAGATTTCATAAAGACTGTTTTCAACGAAATACCCAACAGATTGTGTCAGTATTTATTCTGTTTGTAGAACTCTTTTCTTTTTGCTTAACAGAGACTTCCTTTTGTGGATGTGGCCACTGGTTCCTTGGGGCAGGGTCTGGGAGCTGCCTGTGGAATGGCCTATACAGGAAAATACTTTGATAAAACCAGGTGAGAAATCTGGCACACTAGGGGGTGTCAAACTCGCAACATCATGTGACATGTCGTGATGTATCACGACTTTTTTCCCACTGCCAGCAATGAGGTGGGTGTGGTTTTGCTATGACACATCCGGCCCACGGGCCGGCAGTTTGACACCCCTGGTTACTCTATACAATGAAGCCTGTTGCTTCTTTCACAAGATGTTTCTGGCCTCTTTTTGTTTGTTTGTTTGCTCTACTGTAATGTCCACTGGGTCAGAGAATGGCAAAGAATGTATAGTGAAATAAACTTATCCTACACACACACACACACACACACACACACACACATACATGCTTGTTGGGACTCTTGTGTCTTGCTGTCTTCTAGTTACCGAGTTTACTGCCTACTGGGTGATGGTGAATCCTCTGAGGGATCAGTATGGGAAGCCCTACAATTTGGGTCTCACTATCAATTGGATAATCTAGTGGCCATTATTGATGTGAACCGGCTGGGACAAAGTGAAGCAGCACCACTGGGCCATGATACAGATGTTTATCATAAGCGCTGTGAAGCCTTTGGGTAAGCATTGCTGGCTGTTTTTATCCTAATTCTAGTAGAAAGCTTGCTGCTTTTTGCCCCAACCTTTTCCTCTTCTGCTAGATGGAATACCTGTGTTGTGGATGGTCATGATATGGAGGAACTATGCCAGGCTTTATGGCAAGCAAGTCAACAAAAGGGGAAGCCCACCATGATTGTGGCCAAGACTTTCAAAGGACGAGGAATCCCAGGTGAAAGAAGTCTCTGAATCATGGGGATGGGAAAAGGTAATAAGAATCCTTGAATGTCACTAACTAATATTCTCTGTTTTAGGTGTGGAGAATACTGACAATTGGCATGGAAAGCCCATTCCAAAAGACAAAGTGGAATCTATTATCTCTACTATTCAGAGTCAAATCCAGACTAGTGATGTTTGTACTATCCAGCCACCTGCTCAAGATGTGCCACCAATCAATATTGTGGATATCAGAATGCCTTCTTTACCTACCTATAATATAGGAGAAAAGGTACTGCATGGGCTGGGCAGATTTTTCTTTCAGTACTTCCAAATACTCTAACTATTGTTCTTCTGCCCTTTTTGTACCATGCATCTTTATCAAAAGGTCTGCGTGACATGGATCTGATGCAGAGCACTCACAAATTCCAGATTTAATTTTTTTAAGTGGAAAATTTACCAACTTTCTTTTTCTCCCTATACCCATAAGAAAAGGCTAAAGGAGTAAAATCCATAAGAATGTTCTATTCACCTTATTTATTGCTCACATATACTGTAGCTGACATTTTCATAACATGCATCTTCAGTGTTAATTTGGACTTTGAGCTGAAATGGACTTTTCTCTTTCTGTCGCATTCCACCTTCCTAACCTTTGAGATATCTTTCTTTTTGTCCTCAAATCCAGTTTGATAGTACCCCTTATCCCATAGAGAAACCCTGCCAAGGACCCAGAATAGTACGTGAATTAAGTAAGCTTTATGCATGAAAATAAAAGGCAAATTAGTATGTTAATTTGGAAAATGATAGCATATCTTAGATCAGGATTTGCATTCATTTTTGGAATAGGGACTACATTTAACCAGGGGCACACACACAGAAATAGAGTTGGAATAAAATAGATGGGATCTGGACAAAAATGGGCTTTAATTAAATAAAAGTACTTTGATTATTATTTTCCATATTTGCAATAATTTCCTGCTTTTATGTAAAGATTAAAAGGATCAGTGTAGGGGATCCTGGAGGCATACCCAAAGTTTTTGAGGACTACATGCAACCCTGAGCCTCAATTTGGACAATTTCGATATACTGTATACATTTTAATATAATGTTTTTTCTCCCTTTCACCCCTCTCCTAGTACAGGAGTAAAATGCCTGTATTCTAATGTCAATCCTTCACTGCTTTTCATACAGTGACTTCTTGGAAGTTTTTCCTAGATAAAATAGAGTTTTTACCAATTTGTGTCTAGGCATATGATAAGAAGATTGAAGATGTTTGTAGAAATGTAATGTTTATCAAATGTGCTTAGATCATCCTTTTGACTTGGTGGTAAATTAAATGACCTGCAATGGATTGTGATGGGATTTTCTTTTTTTGTCAGGTGGCTACCCGCAAAGCCTATGGTTTAGCCCTGGTAAAACTGGGAAAGACTGACAAGCATGTGGTTGTTTTGGATGGTGACACAAAAAACTCCACTTTTGCTGAGCTTTTCAAGCAGGCCCATCCAGAACGCTATATAGAGTGTTACATTGCTGAGCAGAACATGGTGAGTCTGAAAATATGAAATGGATTGGTGAATCTTGTGGCATAATCCATCCCGATGACATTTTTGTGTTTGTCTATGTGCTGTAGGTGAGTGTTGCTCTGGGCTGTGCTGCTAGGAACCGCACCATTGCATTTGCCAGCACCTTTGCTGCCTTTTTCACTCGAGCATTTGACCATATCCGGATGGCTGCTATCTCACAATCAAATATTAAGCTTTGTGGGTCACACAGTGGGGTTTCTATAGGTATGTGCTGCCTTACATCTAAATTCCTCTAATTATTTTAATTAGACTTAAAACTTCTTATTTCTCCAGCAGGATGAGGACCATCACAATTTTTTCTCTTTCCTGTTTGTCATTACAGCAATCCTATACTATAAGATAGGCTGAAAGAAAATAACTTGACTCAAAGTCATCTAGTAAGCTTCTTGACTAAATGGGAATTTGAACATAAATCTTTATAGTCTTCTTCACTATGATGATAATGCTGGCACTTTCCTGTTTATTTACATAGCCTGCAGTTGATAGAGATATTTAAAAATAGAACATTGTTATTAACCGAAAATCAAGAGTACGATATAGCGACGAATCTTGACTTTTTCTCAATTCATTTGGTTTTTCTTCCATTCAGTGATCTTGAACACACATATTTGGGAATCAGCTGCTTGGGCAGAATGCTGTGTTCTAAAGGAATGTTGGCTTTAGTAGTCCAAATACAACATGTTAATCCTAGGAAAAATCTACTTTTATGTTTATGCTAGCTGTACACCAGAAGTAAAGACTGGTTATTATTAATAACTCAATTTAATGATAATAGTTAAGGTTTAATGTTAATAGTCTAAGATATAGGGAAAGCAGAAATTGTTTAAGATGGAGTGCTCACAGAGTGTTTTGGGATTTCTGCTTTATTCTCTTTGCTGTTCATCTACCCAGAATACCAAATGCCTGAACTCAGCTAGCTCAACCTGAAAGAGAGATTTTGATTTGTAAATAATGTGATTGGCCTTCTGTAGTTTTCATAAAAGACTGAATTAAGCAATTATATGCTAAATCTCAGAGGCCTAATATTGGGAGGCATAGTTGGGGTATTCATACTCTCAAATACATGGTATAGTTTTTGAATGCATTCTTTTCTGTGACATGGCAAGCAATTTATTCAACTGCTTCTTCATCCCAGGAGAGGATGGGCCCTCTCAGATGGCTTTGGAAGATCTAGCCATGTTCAGAACTATTCCAGGTTGTACTGTGTTTTACCCAAGTGACGCAGTCTCCACTGAGTATGCTGTTTGTTTGGCAGCAAACACTAAGGTATGTGGGTAAAAAATATTAACTTAGGTGTTGGTCTTGGCCAGTCAAGATTGGGGTATTATCATTAAATTAGGGAAGTAAATTGTGGTGTGCTAGAGCAAGAAGCCACAATTTGCAACAAAGCTGCTTGCTCATAGCATTTTCTTTTACCCTGGCCCTCATTTTCTTGCAGGCTATTTAATTTATTTCAAGCTGTTTTACATCATTTGAAAACAAATCTAATCTTTTTACAAAAGTTAAATTCATAATAGTACATCAAGCCAATATCAGGAACATATTAAAACATTCAAGAAATACAGGTGAAACTCGAAAAATTAGAATATCGTGCAAAAGTTCATTTATTTCAGTAATGCAACTTAAAAGGTGAACCTAATATATGAGATAGACTCATTACATGCAAAGCAAGATAGTTCAAGCCGTGATGTGTCATAACTGTGATGATTATGGCTTACAGCTCATGAAAACCCCAAATCCACAATCTCAGAAAATT
>NW_015386453.1:999114-1018332 GCF_001527695.2 Protobothrops mucrosquamatus | reverse complement strand
TCTGAGATTGTGGATTTGGGGTTTTCATGAGCTGTAAGCCATAATCATCACAGTTATGACACATCACGGCTTGAACTATCTTGCTTTGCATGTAATGAGTCTATCTCATATATTAGGTTCACCTTTTAAGTTGCATTACTGAAATAAATGAACTTTTGCACGATATTCTAATTTTTCGAGTTTCACCTGTATATCCATATATCAGAAAACAAAAGTTGTAATAATTGTAAAACCATAATTTGCATTAACTACATACATTCTAGATACATATTTCACAGAATCTCTTAAATGGCCAGAATTTCACAAGCTGATTAAGATTGTAGCAACTTTGCAAAATCAATGTAGCTTCTTACTGATTGGCAACCTAATGTTTTGTCAATTTTATTTTTGATTTGAAATAATTAATGTATATATTTTGTGAATAGTTCTTCAGAGTATTCTGTATAATTCTGAAATGGGATAGATAGACAGACAGACAGACAGACAGACAGACAATCTTTATTGTCATTTTTACTGTGGACACAATGGCACATTAAAAATGAAATTTAGTTGCTTGCTCTCAAAGTGTACACATACATAACACAGATTTAAACATATATCTGTAGGTAACATATAAATATTAATCACTGTCCATCTTGAATACATAATGGAAGGAGGAAGCTTTAGAGTTCACAAGGTTAATACTGTATGGAACAAATTGAATGAATGAATCTGGATGTTCTGCTTCAGATACCACAAAGCCTCCTCCCAGAAGGTAACAAGGAAAACAGGTCGTGAAGAGGATGTGTAGTGTCCCAGACAATCTTGCAGACCCTGCTCAAGCAATGCTTATATGCTATGTCCTGGATGGAAGGGAGGGAACTGCCAATAATCTTTTCAGTCATCCTCACCACTCTCCGCACTGCCTTCCTGTCTGAAGCAGTGATGCCTGTGAACCAGACTGATACTGTATGACAGGATGCTCTCGATTGTCCCTTCTGTAGAAAGTGGTAAGGACAGGGGAAGGAAGATGTGCTTTCCTCATGCGACACAGAAAATGCAGGTGCTACTGTGCCCACTTCACCAGTATCTCACTGTTGAGTGACCAAGCCAGCCTACTTGTTAACTGCACACCCAGGAATTTGATGCTGGTAACCATCTCCACAGGTGAATCATTAATGCACAGAGAAGTGTGGCTGTGCCTGCCTTTTCTGAAATTGACAATGATCTCTTTGATTTTTCCAGTGTTTAAAACTAGGTTTAAAACTTCCAGTGTGGTATCTTTAATCCTTTACTTGAATTATATATGCTTCTGTGATAGCATTACCCTAAAAAGTGGTTAAGATGCTTTGCATAAATCTAGCATGTTCTATATTGCTGTGCTTTTTAGATAACAATACAATTATTTAAAACTATTCTGTGTTCTACGGTGATTAATTTTTGGTAAGATCTCTCTTTCTTCTTCTGAGTATTCATATTCTTCTTCCATATTGCTCCTTAGGGAATATGCTTCATTCGTACCAGTCGTCCAGAAACTCCTATCCTGTATTCTCAGGAAGAAAAGTTTGAAGTTGGCCATGCCAAGGTAAAGGATTTGAAACACATGATTTCTGGTTCTAGTTCAGCTTTCAAAGATCCAAAGAAAGAATTCTGTATTAGGTAATTTGGCCTATAATGGTAGTGGAATATTTGAATGGAGTCCTATATCATGAACTGAAATGTGCTGGGAAAGAATTATGGCATCCAAATATTTTTTCCCCAAGTAAACAGCTTGACTTCAGATAAAATAAGGAACACAGTCTGAAATTATTTAGAAATGCTATGAAATAAACAAGGGAGTTTATATACAAAGAGCGATCCTATTTCTAAAGCTAAACCTTTAACATAGACCAGTGGTGGCGAACCTATGTCACGCGTGCCAGAGGTGGCACTCAGAGCCCCCTTCTCACCAGCAGCCCCCTGGAGGAGAGTTGCCTCCAAGCGCAGCCTGCACGGAGCAGCGCAGCCAAGGACATAGCCAGGCAGCAGGGACAAGACTCCGCCCTTGCGCCCCATAGCGTGCAAATGATGCTGTGGGGTGGGGGCAGAAGGCATGGCTGTCATGGCGCTGCAGGGCTGCCTGGGTGATCTGCGGCGGGCCATGGAGGCGGTGGGTGGGTGGGGCAGGGGGCGGGCGGGGGCGGAGCAGGCAGGGCAGGAGGCAGAGTGGGGGCAGGGGCGGTTTTTGGGCACTCGGGCTCTAAAAGGTTCACCATCATTGACATAGACCATCCTTGCCTGCCTGACCAATCAAAAGGGAATATACAAGTTATTGCATCAAGTACTGTAGTCTACCATTAGGTGGCAGAAGACTGATTCTATTCTGACAATAACAGTTTTTACTTATCCTAGCATCAGTATATATGCTTTTGACAAATAAGAAGTGAGTTGAGTTCCTGTTTTTCCTAGCTGTAGAAATAAGTCCCTGGAATTTGGATTAAGAGTTAGCTCAAACAAAGCAATATTAAAGAGATTGCATCCAGACAGCAATTGTTTAAAGGAAGCCAGTTTAGTTGTCTTGGGTAGAACAAGAGAGTTTATTTTTCAATATTTTCAATTGTTATCATAATTATTTTATCATCTTGGTGACTTGGAAGTGTCATTCATTTGGTGCACTGTATAGGAAAGTTGTAGTTGAACATGGATTGGGTGATAGATGTAGTCTTACCATTAAGGGCAAGTTGTTCTCCATATGTAGTGCACTTTCTCATAATTATGTAGAATTTGTTCATGAGAAAACAGTTTCCTCTTGGATTAGATAATACTCCTTTTTAGGGGTTTCAATGTTGCTGTATCTCTGCAGTAGAAATAGACAACCACCCACTTATTGGATCAGTTGTGAACCACCAGGCCTCTTTAGGTAACCTTTGATGATGTGCATGGAGAATTCTTGGTAATAGTGTTTGCAAGCAAGCACATTAGGGGGACGGTACATGTCAACAGTGAAGTTCTGCCTATTCTGATAATTTCTTCATACTTGCTTGGAATACATTAATTCTCAGTTCTAAAATACTTCCCTTTCTCTTATTCTGTATGATTTTAGTTTACTTTTTATGATTGATTACTTTTTATAGGTAGTCCGTATAAGTGATGCTGACAGAGTAACGGTTATTGGAGCAGGTGTCACACTTCATGAAGCCCTTTCAGCTGCCGATGAACTAGCCAAACAAGGTATTGGACACTGGAGCTTTGGAGATTATAAATCCAATTATATATGTTGACTTGACCAGCAATTTTAATAGAATTTTTTGTTTCATTCTTCTCATTAGTATTTTGCTTTTTTTTTCTAGGGATCTATATCCGGGTAATTGATCCATTTACAATCAAACCTTTGGATGCTGATACCATCATTTCCAATGCCAGAGCCACTGGGGGACATATCATTACAGTTGAGGATCATTACAAAGAAGTTAAGTAGTTAACTAAATACATTTTTTCAGACATTCTTAGGAGAAATTGAATATGGCTAAAGATGCAGTACCCCAGATCCCCTATTTTAGTAACTTTTTTTTTTACAAACTAGTTTTGCTTCTGCGATTGCCAAGATTGATTATATGTTTATACTACCACTTTTTCATGTGCTGTTCAATAGTTTAGAAACACCTACTGCTGTGCCTTGTAGAGAAAAATTATACATTGGGAGTACAACCTAGTATGGTGATTGATTGCCAGATGGCCATTCAGTTTCTGTTAAAACAAATGTGGCAGTCTTTTTATATTTGCGGGCTACTTGTGATGCCAGTTGCTGGGTAGGGCTGTATATCCCTTTCCTCATGTTGAGGTCCCCGGTGCAATGTGTTTCTTTGCATCTGGTCAACAGGCTCTTATAAAAATGGTACCACACTTTTCAGCTTTAGCAGTATATTTCTGTCATATCATAAACATTAGAGGGCTACAGTCAGACGATTCAGCAGCCTGCTTATCCGCCATTTGGCATATGCCTGAAGTGTCACTAAATACAAGAACTCAGTCTGTCCACACATTCTTTCTGCCCACCAAATGGTCGATTAGTGAACTGTCAAAAGTGAGACAGTAGTCGGAATGGGACAACTTGCCATGGGACAATTCAACACGGGAGAACTCGAGAGAGGGACAAGTCGAATTGCAGCTTATCCCAGCCTTGAGGACTACTAACTTGAGAATGGTCAAACCTAAAGTAAGACAAGGCCTGCTGCAAGCACAATCTCAACTGCTCTATAAAAGAAGCTATTTGTGTGCTTCTATCTGTTCATAGTCAGAATGCAAGGCAATGAATGGGTAAAAGAGCTTCTATTATACAGTGGAAAGAAAAATAGATGCTTTCCTTTGGACCTGCAGTGTCAAACTAGAAAATAAGCACATCTTTATAAATTCCTTAAGTTTTAATGTTTCTTGCAGTCCCTCTGTTTCTCTTTCTGAATAAGAAAGTCAAAAGGTAGATGTTTGCTGCTAAAATATGTAAACCTATTTCTTGATGAGTTTAATTCATAAAGGGAAGTGTATATGTAACTTTGTAACTTTGAGTTACATACAAAATACATGTACTTTGTAACTCAGACTTTCATATGAAGCTGTTAAAGGGAGCAGATTGTACCAAACATGCTCTGAGTGAAAATCTCCATTTATATCCATCCCTTTTTCCTTTTCTCTTTAGGTGGTATTGGTGAAGCTGTGGCTGCAGCTGTCTCTGGAGAACCTGGAATTTTAGTCCAGAGTCTAGCTGTGTCAGGTGTGCCTCGGAGTGGAAAACCTGCTGAGCTCTTAGATCTCTTTGGGATCAGTGCAAAACACATAATAACAGCTGTGAAGAGCACCTTTGCCAATTGATTTGACAGGGATGAAGTAAAGAAGGGTTATGAAATTATGAAAATGAATTCTGAAGAGCAGGGTGACAGCTGCTTGGTTCTCTAGGTAGTCAATCAAAAGTAACCCCTTATGATTCCAAAACCTGCAATGTTTAACTTTTAATTTTTTGACAATTGCACTTAATATTAGTTTCATGGGTTTTGGACCGGATTCTGAGTGCAAATAAGCTTAAAACTGTTTTATAATACAATTCTCATCCCATCAGTATATCATTCCTTCTTTCTTATCTGTAATTGCACATTAACTGGATCTGACTATTCCACGTGGACCAATAATGCTCATCGGAGTTTATGGTTACCTTCTCTTGTCTTTGATTCCTATCCTACTTGACTTTCTCCTCTTCAGCCCGACATTCCAAAACTAAGTTGGGTAAATTTTCCATGGGCTATTTCCTGCCTGAAAAAGTTAATGCATAATTAGTTTTTATTTAACAAAAATGCAAGTACCTCTTTTGGGAACGTGGTCATCTAAATTCTTCAAGTATATATTACTAATGGTACTGTCTGATATAATTATTAAGTATGGAGTGGTTCCAAGGAGATGCAGGCTTAAGTCCAGCTTCCTCTACAGCAGCTCACAGCGATTTGGGTCCATTCATACTCTCTCAACCCAACCTACCTCACAAGTTGTTGTGGGGAAAATGGAAACAGGAAGCTGCTTATATGCTGCTATGAGTTTTCTGAAGGAAAGGAGATATAAACTTAACAAATAAGCAGACTTAATTGTGACCAAGATAATGTTTCTGTCTTACATGTGCTTTTACTGCCATCAAGCAAATCAATAAACTCACTTTATTGTGGAAGATTTGTGTATTCATATTGGAAATACTTAAGAAAATGTGTGAAATAGTGTGCAATAATCTTTAAGACCGAATAAGATTTTACATGCAAAATTATTGCAATATTTTGATTTTTCCCTTCTCCCTAATAGGAACCTCATATTTCAGTCCAGCTTCCTAAAATCTGATTTACCATGAACAAATGTATACACTGTTTCCATTTGACTTCCTCAAATGGGAACAGCAAACAAATGATGCAAACACTTTAACAAGTTAGAAGCCAGGTTCTGAACTTCTGATTACTGTTATTAGTGGACTAGCAGCTAGAGCATCTTCAGTTGAATTCAGTGCATTAAATAAAAATAGTGGAGAATATACAAAGCACACTACTGTAGCTCGTGGTATTTACATGACTCAGTTTTCTGGGTTTGCATTACAAACAACCATAAACTAACCATGTAGCTTGGGACTACAAAGCCAACTTGGGATTGTACAGACAATTTGTCATACAATCTTTGTACCTCAAAAGGCAGAAATCATTAACCAATTTTGCATGATAAAAACACAACTACAAATTATACAAGTGGAGCCATGTCCAATTATTATATTATGGATAATAAATGCACATATCATAAATGTGGCTTTCTAGACCCTTTTTTCTTTTGTGTACTGTCAGTAGCTCCCAACCTTTTCTATACCCCGCACCCCTAGAACGCTTCTGATATATTCTCGCTCCCCTTACAAAAGTTTGAAATAACAGCAATGAATCGCACCCCTGGTTGGGAATTCCTGCTCTGTGTAGTATTGATGCTGTCACTATTAAAGGTTATGATGCTGTTAAAGATGTTAAACTACTGGTGACATACTACATGATGCAGACTACTATATATTTAATACTTCTGGCTTGATGCAAATCTGTTAGGGTAAAATGTTCAGTAGTTTGTGGTTTTGTATGTTGTGCTAATTCATTCACTAGCTTACATTGAAAAGCCAAGCAATTAGGCTAGTAGAGTTAACAATTGTTCTGTTGTGACTACACAATTCTCAAAACATACACTTGCTGTTATGTATTTAAATTCTTTATATTTGTGAGTGGGGAATTATTTCCTTTCTCCTGAATTATCCAACTAATTAAGTAAAGGTATGTTTGATTTGGAGAGCAAGGGAAAGATCAACTTTGCTAATGCGTTTTACAGAGCACCTTTTCAAAAACTAGGAGTGCATAATAGTCCTCCGGGAGAAGGGCGGGGTATAAATTTAATAAAACTAAACTAAACTAAAACTAAACTTTGTACTGTACATGTTTTTTGTAGTATTTTAAAGTTCTCTACTTAGAGGAATTTGTATGGAAAAGAACATTTCGTTAATACACAAAAAGTCACAAGATCAAAAACTGGAAGCTTCAATTAAAACTCCAGATTTGCGCCTTGATCCTAGACAAGTTTACACAAAGTAAACATATCTTCGGCATCTGGAAAACATTAAGAAGCCTCCCCAGTGACACACTATAACCCGTTTACTTCAATGAGGCTGCTTCTCTCCCTAGGAAGAGTCATTTACCTCGCCCAAATTTTGCAGGACAGAAGCACAAATTTGCTTTCCCTAAAACCTGTTGCAGAAGTTAATCTGTTAAAGATAGTGTCTCATTGGATAACAAAACTGCCAGTCATTCGATGTTCTTGCCTTAGTCCGCGAACCGTTAGAAAAAAAAAAACGAGGCAGGAGAGAGGTGGGATAACAGTTTTTTCCAACCGAGAGCTGAAAGGTGGGACTTACTGGTGGAACGCTTTAGGAGTTCAGCCAAACAGAAAGCAGGAGGGGCGGGATTTAAGACTCTGTACTGCTTTCTTAACCTATCAGATGAGAAAACGGTGATTCTGTTAAAAAACCCTGTCCAGTTAGAGCTGCCCATGAGTGTCGGAGACCAATCAAGTTTCTCGCTTCTCAATCTACGTGTCGTATAACGGACAGCAGAGTTTCTCGTTTAGGCGCGCGAGGAATTTCAAACGTTCGGGGTGGGGGAAGGAGCGGGGCTTATAAAGAGGATGGGCGGGGTCGGATGAAAGTGAACCACATATTTTATTGGCGGCGGTGACTGGTGGGGCTAGTCGCCGGACGCCAAAGGCGCTTGACTTGTAGACTTTGGAGAAGAGGGAAGCTGTGGCTTAAAAACACTCCCGAGTGGACAGTTGCTTTGCCTGTGCTGAAAAAACAGAATTGAGCCCAGATAGTTTTTCGGAAATTCCCTTCCCGCTCAATGGGCTGCTGCTATTGGCGAAGGCGAACCACGCCCCTTTTCTGAAAAGCAAGGTGAGAAGTTTTGGTGTGGCTGCCGCTGGGTAGGGCGGGCCGGCGGGAGCGGGAAAGACGGAGTCCGTTCGGGTTGATAGGAATCGCCTTCCGCAGCAACAGTTTTATGTTACTCATAATTGCCAGCGTGCATCTGGAGGGCGTTAGGCTGGGGGAACTGAATCAGGCACGCGTAGTCTGCCGTCTTGTAAAAGCAAAACAACAAAAACAAAAATCCTGTACAACTTGAAAGCACCTTGGCTTAAATGAAGTGTTCCGTGACGGAGTTATGGTGCGCGGGGTCATAGTTTGGGATTTGCAAAGTGTATAGTTTTATTCGAAAACCGCTTTCAAGCAGTCTTGTGTTTTGCGTCCTGTGAAATGAGAGGAGGGCGTGCACCTTTTAAAAACCAGCGAGCAAAATCCTGCCCACTATATCACAGTGGAAAAAGGGGTTTCGGGAGTCATCTAGTCCAACCCCCTGGTTATTGCAAGGAAACTGCAACTCCAGCGTCCTATACACGGTGTGAATGCTTCTCTTAGTTACGTTGTAGGGAATGTGAGGCAGCATTCTTCAGTATCATATAATGGTGCAACCATTGTTGATTGTTCAAACTTACTAAGGCTTCATTATTTTAACGATTATGGCTTATCACATGTTCTTGGTGAAATGGGTATATGGAGAGTTCAAGCAGAAGGTACGTGATGCCTCCTGGGCAGGCTTGAAACACTTCAACACCGAGTTTGCCAGTTACTGCCTTGTTCCAGTTGTTCTACTACTGTTATGCTCTGTTTGCTTCATATGTTCAGTTCTTGACTACAGTGGGTTTCTCTACAT
Organism: Protobothrops mucrosquamatus; assembly: GCF_001527695.2. Taxonomy (NCBI): domain Eukaryota; kingdom Metazoa; phylum Chordata; class Lepidosauria; order Squamata; family Viperidae; genus Protobothrops; species Protobothrops mucrosquamatus. The sequence continues at coordinate 1,009,564 of NW_015386453.1, read as the reverse complement.
AGCAAATGTAGGTCATGGCTATGTTAGCTCAGATTATTTTCATCCCCAAGCACACGTGTGCACACACACTGTCCATAATTAGCTTTTGGGAAAAGTTTAGGTTGACATGCTAGCTAGGAATTATAATGGGAGGAAATGCTGTGAATCGGGAGTATTTTCACATCTGAGACCATTTCCTGACATTTGAATTGCTACACTTTCTAGTTCAAACGCCTCTAAATGGTAGGCCTTTGCCTACTTAACGCTGTGCAGCACTTAGTCTGCAGATACAATACATTTTTGTTCTTTTTCCGGTGGACTGGCCAGGAAAGGAAGTGAAAAAGGTTTGCCTCTGAAAGCAGAAATCTTTTTTAGACATTCTGAATGAAGCAATATTGTAACTTATTTCCTATGGCTAGTCTTTAGCTAACAGTTTGGTAACACAGTTGTTGCTCTTCAGGGGGCCATGAATTGTAGAAGATTTCGACTTTCTGCTCCTTTAATAAGGATCTCACCCATTTCTGAGATGGCAGAAATTTTTTAATAAGCTGCTTGTTCCCAGCGACAATTTCTTAGGCTTCTGTCAGGAGATGCTGAAACTAGAAGCAGGATTAGGTAAGTAGGTTTTGTTGTTAGGAAAAGCTAATGAAGTTGTTCCCAAGGAATTTCAGGCAAGCTGTGTTTACAGGTAATTTCAACTTGACTACAATTGGGACCAGAATTTCCTTTGCTATGCAAGGTGGCTCTTATATGAGTCATGCCCAATTTTATGAGTTTTTGCCACAGTTAAGTGAATTACTGTAGTTAAGAGAATTATATAGTTAACAAGCAAATCCAGCTTCCCCTATTGACTTTGCTTGTTGGAAGCCAGCTGAGAAGGTTACAAATGGCAGTCACATAACTCTGAGCTCCTGAATACATGTCTGTTGCCAAGTGCCTGAATTTTGAGTATGTGATCATGGGGATACTATAACTATGGGGGTGCTGCATCTGTCGTAAGTGTGAGGATTGGTTGTAACTCACTGTTTTCAGTGCCATTGTAACTTTGAACAATCACTAAATGAATAGTTGTAGGTCAAGGATTACCTGTATAGTGAAATCGAGGTTCAGATTCTTGCATCTTTTTTTTCTGCAGTGCAACCAACTTAAAAATTTTCTTTTGGGGGACTTGGAGAAACACTTTATACCTGCTGCTTGTTATGGTACTGGAATAGTTTGGATTCAGACTGTTTACTTCTGACCTTGTCATAACTAATTTTTACACAACAGTGTTGTGGCTCTATTGTGTCTGATTTGACTTGCTGCTTACTGGTGTCCAGATTTTGCATGTGCAGGGCACGTTAAGCAAAGTTATTGATTATACCTCAGCTTTTATTTTCCTTACACTTTATGTATATCACTGGCTGGTAGTAGACATTCTCTAATCAGGACAAGAATTGAGTTTGTGAGGGAGATACTTTGACATCTGGCTAGTGGGCTGTGGACAGCTGCTGAGTGCAATAGTGCCAGCCACAATGCCTGGATCTTTCTGTGAGAGAAAGAAGCATGCTAGCAGGAAAGATGTTGGGCATGATCATACCATGTCACAGTAGATGCAAGCAGAGAAAGGTCACGAGTTCTCTGTTCCAGAGCCTTCATCTCTTGGCACATTTACCACTTGCTTCAGTACCTATTCCTGGATATTTAGTTTCTTGGAGCTAATTGGTTGGGAGGGTGGAGGAGCAAAGTTTTTTACTTGCTTTTTCAACTTGGTTGATGTCCTATATTTATCCTTTTGTCCTAGGTATGTACTTTTAAGAGTTGCATTTCTGGACAGAAAAGCAAACTAATGGACTGGTTCCTTTTCCATCTTGTAGCTTGCCTGCAGTTCAACTTAGGCTAATTCTTATGTTTTATTTATGCAATTCTTTGGAGCAATATAGCTTAATTGCTGCTACTATCTTTTCCCCTCCAAGTCAGTGTATGTATCTAAATTATTTCCCGTAATACATTTTTGGGAGGGAAAACCTTAGCTTGACTTTCATCAAGGTTGGGTCCCCATAATAATTATTAACTCTGGAGAACAACTGTATCTTTTGTGTGTTTAGGATACACAAGCAACTCTTCAATTGTAAAGTTAGGACCAATGTATGCCTAATTTATTTATGCTGTGGGTTGAACATGTTTTTGTGTAGTTCCTGTCAAATGCACTTACTATGTGTGTAACATCATTTTTAATTCTCATTAAGTCAATAATTGTTAGAAGTTTAGACATCAAAGAGCCTGAAATAAGCAGTAGAACAAACACGAAACAGAAATTAGAGAAATACTGTGGATATAATTTAATTGAACTTAGTAAGGCATTTGATAAAGTCAACCACAATGTACTATTTGATAAAGATAGAAAAAATGTGGGATAGACAGCATCACCACCAGATGGATTTGTAACTGGCTGACCAACTGCACTCAACATGTTCTTAATGGACTGCATCTGCATGGAGGGAAGTATGCAGTGGGATATCCCAAAGCTCTGTCTTAGGCCCAATATCTTCACCAGTGATTTAGACGAGGGGATAGAAGGGGAACTCATCAAATTTGCAGACAACATCAAGCTGGCAAGACTAGCCAATACTTCAAAAGATAGGCTCAAGATCCAGACAGATCTTGACAGACTTGAACACTGAACCCTATCTAACAAAATGAAATTCACTGGTGAAAAAAGTAACGTTTTACACTTAGGCAAGAAAAGCCAAATGTACAGGTACAGATTGGGTGAAACTTGTCTCAATAGCAATAACTGCAAGAGGAATCTTGGAGTCCTAATGGACAATCACATAAATATGAGCCAGCAGTGTGCAGCAGCAGCCAAAAAAGCCAATACAGTCCTTGGCTGCATTAACAGAGGGACAGAATCAAGATCATGTGAAGTAGAAACACTTTAAAATACCTTGGTAAGACCACACTTGATATATTGCCTCTAGTTTTGATTGCCATGATATAAGACTGCCTCTAGTTTTGATTGCCATGTTGAGAGTCTAGAAAGAGTGCAGAGAAGAGCAACAAAGAAGATTAGGGAACTGGAGGCTAAAATATGAAGGATGGTTGCAGGAATTGCGCATGTCTAGTTTAATTAAAAGAAGGCCTCGGAGTGACATGATAGCAGTATTACGATATTTTAGGGGCTGCCACAAGGAAGAGGGGGTCAATCTATTCTCCAAAGCACCTGAAAGCAGGACAAGAAGCAATGGATGGAAACTAACCAAGGAGAGAACCAACCTAGAACTAAGGAGAAATTTCTTGACAGAACAATTAATCAGTGGAACAACCTGCCTCCAGAAGTTGTGGGTGCTCCAACACTGGAGATTTTAAATAAGAGATTGGACAATAATTTGTCTGAAATGGTGTAGGGTTTCCTGCTTGAGCAGGGGGTTGGATTAGATGACCTCCAAGGTCCTTTCCAACTCTGTTATTCTGTTAAACACAAACAAAAACTCAATACTTAGGATTGAGCATTTTAAGTGAAGTGGTTTTTGATTTGTCAAAGCATTGAAACATTTACTATAATATAGGTAGTCCTACGACCACAATTGAGTCCAAACTTTCTGTTGCTAAGATATTAAGTAGCTCTTGTCCCATTTTACGACCTTTTTCGCCACAGTGAATCACTGCATTTAAGTGAATCTTTGCTGGTCAAAAGCCAGCTGGAAAGGTTACAAATGGTGATCACATGACCCCAGGACAATTCAACTATCATAAATATATGCCAGTTGCCACATGTGTGAATTTTGATCATGTGACCATGGGGATGCTGCAGTGTGAAAACTGGTCATGTCACTTTTTTCAGTGTTGTAACTTCAAACTGTCACTAAATGAAGGGTTTTAGATTGAGGACTACCTGTAATTGCAGAACCTTAGTAATTATCTGTTCATAGACAAATGAACATTCTTCTTTATTTTAAATAAAATGAAAGAATTACAATGAGACTAAAAATAATAAAACAAACACAGAATATTCTTTTAGTTAAGAGGAAAATGAATATATCTGTATATGCTGTAATGTAAAAAAAACTAACTGAAAACGAAACAAAAAAGCAATATGAGAGCAGTAAAGAAACTTGTTCGGATTAGAAAAAGTAAATCAGTGAACATGACATTTTTTTCTCTTTCAGGAAGTATGTTTTCTCTTCCTTTAACCCTTGCAGCAGCCTTGTGAGGGAAGTCAGCTTGAGTGTGTGTGATCAAAACAAAGTTAGCTAGAAAATATTTGAACTTGGCTATGTAGTCTTAATGTGAAATATATCCATTAAAGCAATGACTTTTATAGATTTTAAATCTCACCAAGCACGTTAAGAAAGAAATAACTGCATTTTTATGTTTCTGCTTTTGTGCCTGCAGTTTTAACTTTGCTGAGGAAGAGAAGGAGAAGCTTTGTGTGCTGCTAGGTTTGTGCTGACTGCTGCAGGGCTAGTAGAAAAAGTTTTCTTTGTTAATATAAGAAAAAAAAATCTGCAATCCAAAATAACATTCATGGAATATTTGACTTTAGGCCGTTAAGAATAATTTGTGAGTAGTCAGCTGAGACAACATACTGTCTTAAAATTACCTACCAAAAAAATCTACATTTTCAGATCAGTTGATTTGCTGACAGTGGTATTTATTCATTCATTCTGTTCAAAAACATAAAGTCAAAAGTTTGCATTTTCCATTTTCCATACATAGAGACAGACTATAGATGCTGGTGCCATGTCTTTAATTGCTTCTTTATTTCATGATTCTTTCCTTCTCAATGCTTCATTAAACTTGAAGCTACACTAATTGGATCACAGTGTGCTCCACAAATCAGGTTTCCAAGATATAGTTTTATAAAACTTTAATCGGCCCTTAACAGCCCTGAAAGTTCAAATGACATGCATTGCACTACCGTTAGTATTGTTGTCTAGTTGCAGTGTCTTAAGAAGCTCCATGGAGTAGGAGTGCCCAGGGAAACATTTTCAATGAGTATGCAATATCTTATTTTTCCAGAAGCCCTTCAAGGATAGAAGTAATGTAGGATACACGTTAACTTGCATTGCATATTGTTTAAGAGCAATCTTAATTGTCTGTCCTTTAATCTGGCTCCTTTTTTGCCATTAATTCTTAACATTTGAAAGTCATGGAGGAACAGGTAGTGCTTAGATAAGTTAAAGTGCAGGCTGTGTTTATCTCAAATGTAGGTGTAGCCATGAGCACAACTTGGCCTACCAGCTATTGCTGCATTATTTTTTAAATATTTTATTTATCATATATGCCACCCATCTCATAGAAACATACTCTTAGTGGCATACAATAAAAACATTAAAGAGAGTAATTACAAAAACACACTACAATTAAAACTTTATTATAAAAAGCAGAAGAGTAGGGAGAGCATTACTGTAGTTGTTACACATGATATAGCCACCTCATTAAATCTGCATTCTTGTAAGACCCCCAAGCCTATTGACATAGCCAAGTTTTAAGGCACTTCTGGAAGCTGGAAGGACATCAAGGATGGGGCCAGTCTCACCCATCAAAGCCTGCTGCGCTACATCCAGATCCCCACAGCTTCTAGGTCCTAGAGTAGGAAAAAAACCTATAAAAACTTTATACAAATAGTCCTTGGTTAATGACCATTGTTCAGCAACTGTTTGAGGTTATGATGGTCCTGAACAAATGGTTCTTAAATCCAATCCTTGAAGTTCCAAACATCCCAGCACCCTCTTGGTCACGTGATTATAATCTGGGTGCTTAACAGTTGGCTCCCACAACTGCATTACATGATCACCATTTGCAATCTTTGCTGTTGGCTTCTTATAAACAAAGTCAGTGGGGAAGCTGGCAGGGAAGGTTATAAGTCACTCTGGTAAGTCTCCCCCACCTGGCATAGATATTCTCAGACCAGTTGCTTTCGTTCTGTGCCTCAATGGCCACTCGCATGCTCTCCCTGACCCAGCAGCAGCCACCTCTGCCATGCCTTGCCAGCCATCTGTACATCCTCCCTCACTTAGCAGCAGCTACTTCTCAGTCCAGAGGCTTGCTTGTGAGCCATCTGGGACTTGCAACTTCCTGCTGTCTTCTCCGACTCTGTGGGAAGCCAGTAGGAAGTTGCAAGGTGGTCTTCACTTAATGATCCATGATCCTAATTTTACAGGACAGGATGGCCGGAATTGCCATCACTAAGCAATATGGTCATGTCATGACACACTTTTTGACCGCATTGCTTAATGATGGAAATTCTGATCGCCATTATCCTCATTAAGAAGGACCAGCTTGCTTAATTTAGAAATGATCTGCCATTCCTTTATCTTGATGTGCTCAATATTGATAGCCAAATCTGACCTTAGGTTCTAACTCAGTTTACCTTTCCAATAAGTAACCTAGTCGGAAGATCATTTAAAAGCAGTTTATTGGGGTACCCTTATAAAGTGGGATTTCTGTATGAAAAAGGAGAGAGAGAACTTTGAACCCCATGTTACCTTCCTTTTTATAGTTAACACAACAAAGAAAATGGAAGAGGAAAGTTGATTGGACAGGATAAAAGTAACCCCCCTTTGCATAGGAAGTCAGTTGCATGTAGTCAAACATGTTACATATTTGCATCCCATAATATCACATGTTCATTAAAATAAGGTCTGACATCAGAAGGGACGTAAATTGTAAGGAAAAAGATTGTTTGGAGTTCACAAAAGAGATAAACCAAACCCCAATTTGTACTAAGAAACTTTTTCTTATCTGGAGATAAGTTTAGGAATGTTAAAAGCTATTCCGCATTCCAGTCTGTAATGTGCCTGAACATTATTTTAAAAGAAAGAAAATAAGTCAACTTAAACTACAAAATATGAAGTAAAATATAAAGTAACTATGTTAGCTAGCAAGTTACAAAGTCCATGTCATGTGCCCCTCAGTATGTAGTATGTTAGGCCTTCTACCCTTTGTTAGGCAAAATTTAGTTTATTCAGATACATATTCATGTTTTGTAGGATTGTATCGAGATTGGTAGCCAAGGGCTCCACTTAAGATTTATTGAAATGGTCAAGTACTGCAAAATGGGAGGCCTGCATCATTCAGTGGATAAGAATGGCTGAAAGACTAAATAGGACTATTTTTGGACTTTGGATTTCCCCCCCAACTACTGCACTCTTGGTGTTCACAAATCCTGACAATAATGGTTATTACCATTGGACTGCAAGTTGCCCACCTTGGGCTATATAATAAGTGAATTAGTCTTACATGGAAAATTGGTCACTTAACTCTAAGGATCACTAAGTTAGAACTATAAACACACAGTGGTTTCGGCTGTATAGGGATCCTATTCTTGAAATTAAAGGGAATTGGTTGTGCTGCCCACTGGATAGCCCTATCCTTAATTCTATCTAACGTATTCATTATTCCCAATTTCCTACCACATTTTTATTTATCATTAGGTATAGCATGCCAGAAACTCTCATGGCCCAGGATCCTACAAAGCTGCAAGCAGAGGTGGATCGACTAGCAGCTGAGCTGCAGGAGGCAATCCAAGAGAATGTCCAGGCAGCCCAATATGGGCTGGCTGTGCTGGAGGAGAATGAGGAGCTCAAGCAGCGCTGTGGAGATCTAGAAGGTCAGCTAGAGGTCCTGCGTGTAGAATTGGCCCACATGAAGGAGGTACGTGGAACAATTTTCCAGCTCTGCCTTTGACCCTTTAGGACAGACATGTCAAACACAAGGCCCGGGGGCCGGATGCGGCCCACGAAGTGGTTTCATGTGGCCCATGAAGCCATCCTGGAAACAGTGAGGGAACAGCCCCCTCTGCCTTGGCCCTGGTCCAGGCCAGCCGGGAGCCAATGTACAATTTTATGGTGGCCATCTATGCTGAAACGCATTCAATCTTAGCTCCATAAGCCAGCCCCCCCCCCCCCCCGCATGGCCTGAGAGGAACAGTGAGGCTCCTCCAGTGGACCATGCCTTGGCACTTGCCCTGGTCCCACCCCCTTCTGCCAGAGACCCTCAGATCTGTCCCACTCCTGCCCAGGCCCCCACAGGCACCCTTGACGCGAATGATGTAGAGCTGGCCACACCCACCCAGTAGGCCACACCCACTCCATCCACGCCCACCCAGTAGGCTGCACCCACCCTGGCCACACCCACCTGGCCCCCTGAGGGCAACCGCAATGCTGATGCGGCCCTCAATGAAATTGAGTTTGACACCCCTGCTTTAGGATGACCTAGCTTGGGCAGTGAGGATGCTGTTTCTTAGAATGTCTTCCATCTTCTTTGCCTTAGGCTTTGGCAGAATCTCATAGCAGTCATAAACGAGCAGCAGTTGATGGGGAGAACCGGGAAGAGTCTCTACTCAGGGAATCAGCTTCCAAAGAGGCCCATCTGACTCAAACCATTGAGGAGCTTCAAAGTGATGTGAAATTCCTGAAATCCCAGCTTGACAATACAGGGGCGGAAAATGAGCGGCTCAGCGTAGCTCTGCGAGACTTAAGGAAGGTAATTTGGGCAACTCCTGATTTAGGAGAGAGATGCTTGGAAGCCTCGGAATAAAGTAAATTATATAAAGTAATTGTATTCATATTAAGCAAATGGCTATGTTCTGGTACTCTTAGCCAGGAAGAAAGAGATTGCAACACAACTTTGAAAGTAGTATAGCTGAGGATCTCGTTACTGCACAGCTGGTTCAGTTTTTATTTGTCTTGAAATTTGACCAGTTACTGTCCATGTGCTTTAGAATTTCTGCTGCCGTAAGACTTGGAGAGTTTACTTTTCATGTTTAAACCGGACCTTAATTGCTACACTTGGGTTTCCAGAATTTATAAATATACTAGTGTAATGTCCTGCTTATTTAGGAAAAAGTCACAAAACCATCTCTCCCCACTCCTTTTCAGACTTAAAGCTGGGAAACAGGGTGTGGGAAATAATCCAAGCATTTAAACTTTCACTTGAGAGATCCTTTGAAGAACAGAAAAAAATGTAACAATCTTCCTACCGAAAACACCTCTGGAAGGAGGCCATGTTACTTTAGTCTGACATCCCAAGTGTCTGAAATATATTTTATCCATAAAATTGTACTGTGGTTTCCATCTGCTTGACTCAGAATAGTGGTGGGTGGTGATTCTGGAGGTACTTCTGATGTCTCAAAAGTGCAATGCAGCAGACTATTTCTGGCTGTTTTTCAGTCTTGGAACTGGAGTTCTGTATCCACTGCCGAATTTCTGAGACATTCAAAAGATCTGTGCAGCCACAAGTTGGCGATAAGCATTTGACTTTCTGTAAAGAAATTAATATTCATGTGACTACTAAATTCTTTCTTGAGAGTTAATGCAGCAATAACTCTATTCTGTGAAGGGAGGTGTTAACTTTTCCTATCATATTAACATATACTCTTTCTGTTGCATTCCCTTCCTTAGGAAATAACACTTTTTGCCCCTTTTCAGAGACCAATCAAGTGTGCTGCTGTATTTGCTGCTTTTACCCCTTTCTTTTGCATGCTTCTCATGTAAAGAACAAGGCTTCCCAGTGGTAGACTATGTATAGTTAGGTCCAGTTTAGAATGCTGGATCGCAAATTCCAAGGGTAACCGTCAAAACTTATTTTTAGGGGACTTCCGGTGGTGACAGGCTGCATCGCATGGCGGCTTTTGTTAGCCGCCCGCCTGGGAGCGCGTCAAAGCCTGAAGAGACAGCGTTCGTTAGCTGTCTCTCGGCTCGGAACCTCATCCCTCGGGCAAAGGGGGGGGTGAGTAAGTCCGGATACGGCTCGAGCTTCCTCTCACCCCGGTTTTGTTATAATCGGGGTTGAGAGATGCTAGCTCGCCCGGAGTCTGGACGGTCTCCGCGCCCTATGGCACCTTCGCTCCTCTTTTGGAGCGAAGCCAGATGCAGCTCCCACCTCTGCTGTTGGAAGGTATTTGGACTTAAATCTTAAGCAGACGGAACTAAACAGGAGGTTCGGATTTACAGTGGATTGTTTCTGACTTTGACTCTGAAATATACTAACATCTTCTTTATTTTGTGGTGATTTAAAGTGAGAGAAAATGGCTGCGGACTTGCCGTTTCTCTGGAATACTTTCGTTGTTTTTTTTTTTACTTTCACTTTTTTTTGGTTACTGACTGGAAAGAGATACATTGTTACTTCTCTGGCTCTGGAAAGTTTTAGCTGCAATGAATTTGTGGTGTATACTGGCTGGTGATATTAATACTGCTATCCTTTTGGATTAATGAAGTATATTTAAAGAAATTTGGAAGTTTTAAAATGGCTGCGGATCTGAGGGGAAAAAAAAGAGCGAGAAAGAATTTTTTCTTTTTGGTTGCTGAGTGGATCTCATTGAAAATGTCTTTACTTTTCATTATGAATGACCTACAGAATGTTTTGATGCAAGCAGTCAAGCAATACAGTGTGGAAGTTAAAAATCTATGTCTTAAGAGATTGGAAGAATTATATGGAACTGTGGCATCTGCTCTCCAGAAGTTTATAGTTTCAGATTTCATTGAGC
>NW_015386453.1:997221-998600 GCF_001527695.2 Protobothrops mucrosquamatus | reverse complement strand
TTTTGGATCAGCAATATAATAAGATGAATGAAGTAGATGATTAATGATATATAATTATAAAGGATTTATGATTATTGTAATGAGAAATGGTAAAGTTTAATTTTTAGATATTTGGATTGGGGGAGTTGGATAACTATATTATATTATGAGTCTTGGTGTTAAAATAGAGTTTTTTACTATTTGAGTTAAAGTTTTTTTTTAAGGATTGTTTTTGAAGCTTATACTTTTAAAATTTTGGATTAGTATTATAAATAAGATGAATGAAGTAGATGATTAATGATATATAATTATAAAGGACTTATGATTATTGTAATGAGAAATGGTAAAATTTAATTTTTAGATATTTGGATTGGGGGAGTTGGACAATTATATTATATTATGAGTTTTGGTGTTAAAATAGAGTTTTTCCATTATTTGAGTTAAAGTTTTTTTTAAGGATTGTTTTTGAAGCTTATATTCTTAAAATTTTGTATTAGTATTATAAATAAGAAGAATGAATTTATATGAATGTCTTGAAGTAGATGATCAATGATATATAATTATATTATTTTAAAGGATTTAATTTTTGTAGTTAATGGGATTATTATAATGAGAAATGGTAAAGTCTAATTTTTAGATATTTGGATTGGGGAAGATGGATAATTATATATGAGTGTTGGTGTTAAAATAGTATAATTTTTTTTTTATTCGAGTTAAAGTTTTTTTTTTATATAACTGATTGCTTTAGGGTGTGTTAGTTCTGGGAAGTCGGGGAGGGGAGGCGATTAGGGGGAAATTATAATTTGATGTATTTAATTATTATAGGTATATAATGGAATTGTATTAAGAAGAGGATATACTCGGCTGGTACCCCAAGTTGCACTCGATGAGGTGGTTAAGAAGGCGAAGGGGATGTAGAGAGGTGGTAAGAAAAGGAGGAGAGGTTGTAGGTTTAGGGGGAGGAAGGAGAGGTAAAGTGGATGAGGGTGGAGGCAAGGCGGGGACTGCCGAGTGTATCCGAAAATGTTTTGAGTATCTTTATTGTTTGTTGATGTATATACATGCATCATTTGTATTTGTTTTAATTGAAAAATTAATAAAAAAATGTTATAAAAAAAAACAACTTATTTTTAGGGGAAGCTTTTTATTCTACTTAATAGTTTGTTAAAACACAATGGGCAGCCTTAAATTGCTTCTAAGTTTAGTTCTGTTTTTGTTTTAGGAAATAAATAGCTTTACATACCCTTCTCATACAGTAATTCCTTTCCAGGAGTGCCAGACCCTGGAGTCTGAAAAAAATCAATTGCGCGAGGAGATGAAACAAGCTAAGTCACGGGAGCTTCGCCAGTTGCAGGATTGTGGAGAGCTTGAGGAAGAAAATATCTCCTTGCAGAAACAGG
>NW_015386453.1:925466-996246 GCF_001527695.2 Protobothrops mucrosquamatus | reverse complement strand
ATCAACCTTCTCCAGCCTCTACTCTCCATGTGTGTGGGAACTACAATACCTAAATGCCATGGTGCTTAGAAATTTTAGGAGTTGTAATCCCTATACACTTAGTGGATAATTGTATATTGGTGAATGGGGCGGGGGATAATCTTCCCTTTTCTTTAAGAGTATTAGTGGTTTTGGAAGATTTATTCTCTACTGCAGCACCAGCTCTACTGGTGGAATCTTCTCCCTCTAGGAAAAGTGAGGTTAGGTCCATCCCTCTCAACATTCTGCAAGTCTCCAAAATCCTGGCTATGTTATCAGGCCTGGGACCCAAGGGGATCAGAGAGATTTTGCAATGGTTCCCCTACTGCGGTTAATATAATTTCCTGTTTTGTTTGTTTCCTATAGCTATTTTTAACTGATTATTTTTATGTGTTTGTTATTTTTTAATTAAGCGCTGTACATAGCCCAGAGTCACTTTCATGTGAGATGGACAGCTATACAAATGTGATAAATAAAATTCCTTTTTGTCTAACACAATATGTTCTAATTGGCAAGTTCCAGGTATATATACTTCAGCTTCCACAATTCTCAGTAATGTTCCTTCTGGCTGGGGAATTTTGGGAGCTGCTCCACATACCAGGAAGGCTTCATGACAAATTGGCTTCAGAGCTGCTGGTGTAGTTGGATATGAAAGACAGACTCTTAACAAAAATTCTGGAGAATGCTTCTTAAGTGTAAAGGGTCAAAACTCCTGAAAGTTTCTATGTATATGGAGATAAGGTGTTAAAATTGTTCAGAGCATTAAGAAATCAAAATTTTCAGAAAGTATTTTGAAAATCTAACTTCCCCCTCATTGAAAACAAGTTCATTCTTGTTTTCTGATCTTTTCTTTGGTTAACGTTGACCTGCTTCCCTCTCTTATTCACTTGTGTTACTTGTATCTAGTTTTATGATACAGTAACTTAAACTAATCTTTCTCTATATGGAGTTTTCCAACAAAACAGAAATCCCTACAAAGTTTATCAACCTTGTAGACAATTGAAGACAATTTAAAACAATTATGATTGTTTTTAGAAAATAGATTTTTTTCCCTTGTGTAGATCATAGTATAAATATTTTCAAGACCCAAACAGATCCATTGTTGCATTTTTATTAAGATTTGTTAGTGTAACCTTATCTTCCTCATCCACATTCCAAGTTAAACTTTGATTATTATACAGTCACTGAGTTAAAATACTTTGTTCTGCTAATAGGTCAGGCAGTGAATTCCTTGAGGAAGCAAATTACACATGCTGCAATCACATGTTTGACATTTTTAAATGGAGAAAGGCCTTAGTAGTAGATTTTAAGAACAGTGTTATTGGCACAGAAAAAAAGGCATAGATGATGCATTTATTTATTTATTCATTCATTCATTCAATTTATATGCTATCAAGTGTGACCTAATCTAATTGATATAATTTTGATCTGCATATGAATGAAGAGAGATATAGACTTCAAAGTGTGAAATGGAATACAGTTGCAGTGCCAGTACTAAGTTCCTGTTTCATCCTAAGGTGGAATTTGAGAGTGTCAAGCGTGCCTTAAGGTGCCATGAGGAAGAGCTCATGTTGGCTGGTTCCCAGCTACAAGAACTGGGTCGTCTTCGGGATTTGGCTGAACAGCAACTTCAGGAGGCCCTTGAGACTGTCCAGGCTGAGCGTGAGCAGAAGCAGGAACTGCGGCGGGAGCTAGCCGTCTATGTTGGGGGCCATCATGATTCTCTGAACAGCTTGCAGGCCAACCTGGAGGAGCTCAGCCACAGCCACACCACAGAGTGCGAGGAGCAAGACAGTGGTTTTGCCAACGGTAGCAACGTAGGGGGGGTGACATCCACACCTCACAGCTTCCAGCCTGCACCTGGTCTTGTTGCAGATCTCTTCAGTGAACTTAACTTGGCAGAGATTCACAAGCTACAGCAGCAACTCCAACAGGTTAGGAAATCAGAGCTTTGGTTAGGGTTGGGGAACAGGAATTTGGATTTGACAGAGTAATGGTTTGCAATACTGATTGCTTTCTTATTGAACAGAGAAGTGAGCAGATTTGTTTCAGTTGCCAAGGAGTTACTGATGACCAGCAGCGTTCATTCAGATATACCACTTCAAATGAATTAAAAACAAAGGTGAATGGTCAGTGTATGTGTAGAATAAACTGGGATAATATGGAGAAAATTCTAGCCAAACTGTTCCGAGACCTGGCAGAATGGATTTTTCATTTTGATATGATTCTCAAAACACCCTGATATCACAAAGCCCATCCCAATAAAATAAAACTCTCTTGCATGGAGTTTCTGGGAACATACATAACTGCTATCTGATTATGTGTCCTTTAATGAAGGGTTGAGATGTTGGGAAACACATTTTTCCTGCAGGACTATTGCTTCTGCAAATGAACTTTTTGGCTTTTGATCTCCATGGCTGCAGCCCTGAAGATTAACTCCAGTATCTGATAATATCACGTAGAATTATAGGTAATCCTCAACTTATGACCATTTTTTTCAAAGTTATGATAGTGCTGAATAAATGAACGTATTACTTGTGCCTGATATTATGGCCATTGCAGCACCCCATACAGTCACGTGATCAAAATTTAGGTGCTTGGCAGCCCATCTGCACTTACGACTACATCTCCCATCTATGCCCTTCTGGCTACCTTGCGCCTTGCCTTGAAAGGGTGGCAAGCAACTGCAGAACCCCACAGCATTGGGGCTGCTTGCCATGCCTTGTGAAGCCTCGGCTTCTGCAGCCCACACAAGCAGGCATTCATTCACCTAGAGCTGCCTTCTCTCCCAGTTCCCTACAACAGTCTTTCACCTTTTGTGACCAGCCACTGAAGCAGAAGCACCTTGCTGCCTTTGCTATTTCCATTTTGAATCTACAGTTGCCATGCTATCCTGGGTGCTCCTGCTTCTCTGTTGTGAACACTTCCCATACATGGCTCCTCAGCCGACCCTAGGAGTGCATCGCCAAGCCACGGTGTCCATAAAGCGTCAGCACCCAAGAAGCACCAGCAAGCATTTGTTTGCCCAACTGCCTTCTCTCCCAGTTCCCTGAACTGACTTTTTGCTTTTGCACCGAGCTGCCGAAGCAGAACCACTTGCTGCCTTTGTTCTCTTTTTTTTAGACCCAGCTTCTCCAGTCAACCTTTCTCTACATGTGACTCCCTGAGCCTTCAAAACACTCTGCTGTCTTTGGAAGGACAGCATTCCAAAGGCTATCCTATCTCAGGAAATGAATGAATGGTAGCTGGAGTGGGCTGGGGCAGACTAGGGCAGCTGGAGTTTCATGGAGCATGGCAAACAACCCCACAAGGCAGGATGCCTGGCAGCCAAAGAGCAGAGATGAGGGAGAGGGGGAGATAGGCAGGTGGAAGGAATTAGAGGCAGTCCCTTACCTTACTGAGGCTGGGTGGGGGAGGACCTAGCCTGGAATGCCTTGGATTGGGGTGGGTACTCACTTAATGACCCACAATTAGAAGTGCCTGGATTGCCATTGTAAGTTGGTGCAGTCATGTGACATTTTATGACCACACTGACTTACAACAGCAATCGTGCTTCCAACTGTGGTGTAAGTTGAGGACTACCTGTACTAGCAACGAATGCAGAAACTAATGTGCAATTAATGGGTTGCAATGAGACTAAAACAATAAGTCCTGTAATGTTAATTCTAACTCATCAACGCTTAACATGTCACTGGACTCCTGTGGGGAGATTATAGGTCAGAAGAGCCAATACAAGGCTGGAGACATTTAAAACGTTTTAATCAGGGATTTAAAGGTGAAAATTACTCTTTGGTACTACGAATTGGCACTCAGTGCAAGAAGTGATTCTGGTTGTGAGCTCTTCAGATGTTGGTAGTTACCTTTTCTTGGACTATGTGATGCCATTTTTCAGATTTAGGAGCATCCCTTTCAACTGTAGAACTCATTGCAGCTCCCTATGTTTCGTTCACGTTTGCCTGATTGGGCTGCTTGACTACCTTGTGCCAAAGTTTCTGCTTGTGAAACAGGTTCTTGAAAGATGGTTTTCCACTTCCTCCTCTGTTGAGTATGTTTCTCCCCACTTTCTTCCCATTTAATAGTATACCTAGTTTAGCAAAGAACACTGTGTCAGGGAGCTCATTTCCAGCTCACTATGAAAGCTAATCCTTGGTGGCATATCAAGGTCTAAAGCTCAGCGCTTTTCTGTCTGAGTTAAACACTGGCTCAGAGAAACCCAGAGGGAAATTTGGCAGGACTGTTGAGATGGGCCAGAGCCTAAAGATAGATAATAGATAAAGACTGAAGAAAACAGTGAAATCAAGGCAGAATTTGGTAGTCTATGTGTTCTAATTTATTTACCACATTTGTAAAAAAACATCCAACAAAGTAAACCTGAAGTTCAGAGCCTCTCCCTGTCCCTGTTACAACCTGCTGTGGGAATTGATAGCAATCTTATTTTAAGTATTGGGGCTTAGCTTTTGAAAGGGCCCAGTGATATTCCAAACAAAGAATCTTTCTGAGTGAACTTAATCTAATCTGGGATTCAGAATATGGATAGATTGCCTCTCCCTAATTCTCTGCAGTCATATATTGCATTAAAGCAAGATGTGGTTTGTTTTATACTATCTTAATGTGTTGCATGACACCAATTACGTTACTTGGTTAAACCATGGTTCATGGTTTGCTTTGATGAATTTAGGCAGTGTTTCTTAGTGAATAAATTATCTTTAGTACATAGTGTAATTATCTTTAATACATAGTGTAATATGTAAACCCAATTAACATCTTACCATAGGAAATTCTGTCCTATCTTGTCTTTGTTTCCTTAGGCAGAAAAAGAAAAAGCTTCACTAGCTTCAGATCTGCAAGATCTCAAGAAACAGCTGACCAGGACTAAGGAGATCTTGGCCCAACAGCAGTTGTGCAACAGCCGTCAAGTAGATCAGCTTCCAGCCCCAGAGGCTAAGCCCAGTGCTAATAATGGTGGGGATAGCCTGTCACCCAATAATAGGGAATGCTACCGTGAGGAGCTGGAAAGGGCCCAACTGGCAATCCGGCAAGAGAGAGAGGCAGCTGCCCACCTAGAAGCTGAGTTGAGAATTGCTAGACGGATTACCAGAGAGTATCAGTCACGGCTGGCTGAGACTCAGGAGGAGATCCTTATTTTTTCTGAAGATATGGCAACTCTCTACCATCACATCTGTGCCCTCCACAACATAACCCCACACCGTGTAGTATTGGACTATTACAGGGAGGGCCGTGGTGTCCAAAGTGTGCGCAGAAGGCAGTCCTCCAGAAAACATATGTTCACAGAAATAGAGACAACTAGCAGTGCAGACAGATCACCAGCCAGTAGCCCTGTCTCCCCATGTGGTTTGGAGCCTCTTTATGTCACTAATCTGACAGAGATCTTGAGAGAACAGCTGGGGCATCTGCAGGTAGCACTGTCCTTTGCCCATCAGCAGCGCCCAATGGGGCACAGAGCTGAACTGGAACGTGATAAAGAAGTTCTGGTAGAAGAGGTGCTGAAACTGAAGTCCATGTTGAGCACAAAGCGTGAACAGGTTGCTACACTGCGCACAGTGCTTAAGGCCAACAAGCAGGTAAGTGCAGGAAGTCCTAGTTGCAGTACAGATCTGCCGTGGGCTAAAAGAATGGAAAGTGGTCCTGAGAGTCATGTTTGGGAGCATCCACTCCCATGCTCTTTAACATCTATATGAAGCCACTGGGGGAAGCCATCTGACTAGACAAGTATGGCACTGAAGATACCCAGCTTTATATGGCAAATTTAGACTATAGGCCAGGGATTGGCAAACTTTTTCTGTACAGGGCAAAATCCCACTCCTTTTCCACCTCTGTAAGTATAGCTGGCAGTTCTGCAGACGAAAGACTGCTACCCATTGGACAGCCTTGATCTACCAAGGAGGCTGCTGGATCACATTGGCTGGGACCCACACCTCTTGCACTGGGAGCTCAGCTAAGGTTCAGGCCTGGTGATCTGTTATCCATCCATCCGTTCTTAGCTTGCAGGCCATATAAAAACAGGCAGCAGGTTGGATTTGGCTCATGAGCGGTAGTTTGTTGACCCTTGCTCTAGGTCAGGGCTTTTCAACCAGTGGTACGGGTACCACCTGTGGTACATTGGCACCTGGTAGGTGGTACGCGACCATCCAGAAAAGTGGTAGTGGGGGAGAGGAATGAGCTGAACCAGTGGCAGCACCGCACAAGCCTGAGCGAGAGATGCCTGAAGCTGCAGGGCTGTCAGGGCTCAGCGGAAGTGCCAGGATCAGCGTTTCTTTGGGACTGTCAGGGCTCAGTGGAAGCACCAGGATCAGCGCCAGGCTCCAGCTGGAGCTCGGCGCTGATCCTGGTGCTTCTGCTGAGCCCTGAAGAAGCACCAATCAACTGGAAAGCAGTACTGATCCTGGCGCTTCTGCTGAGCCCAGAAGAAGCGCCAATCAGCTGGAATATTGCAGCATCTCCAGGGTCTTGTGATTTACATTCAGATGCTTGGCAACTGATTCATATTTATGACAGTCACAGTATCCCAGCAACCACCCAGCAGACGGGGGGAATAAAAACCAAACACCCCCCACCCCATCCCTGCTGCCAATCCTCAACAGAAATGCTCACAACAATGAAAACCTCGGACAGGAGGAAGAGCACCACTGGGTGGGCAGGCAGGTGTCTTGCTCGGCTATGGCTTGGGGGGCACTTTTTTCAGTGCCATTGTAACTTCGAACAGTTCATCACTTTTTTTCTTTCTTTTTTTTTTGGTCATCAGGTTTTTGACACCTTGCTTAGGCGATTGGTGGTACTCGGATATTGCCATATCCTAAAAGTGGTACAATGAGTGAAAAGGTTGAAAAGCCCTGCTCTAGGTCATCCCTTCAACCCCCATCACTAAACATACAGGTAGTCCTCAGTTTATGACCATCTGTCTAATGACCACTCAAAGATATGACTGCATTGAAAAAAGTGATAATTGGTTCTCACACTTAACGACCGTCGCACCATCACCATGGTCACATGGTCAAAATTTGGGTGCTTGGCAACCTATACATATTAATAACAGTTCCAGGTCCCAGAATCATGTGATCACCATTTGCAATCTTCCCAAGAGCTTCCAACAAGCAAACTCAATGGGGGAAGCCAAATTTGCTTAATGGCTATGTGGATCTGCTTAACAACTGCAGCAAAAAAAGATCATAAAATTGACCACGATTCACTTAACTGCATTGTTTAGCAGAGAAAGTTCCGGGCTCAATTGTAGTCATAAGTCAAGGACTGCCTGTAATTCACCTATTGTGGAAAGAGCAAAACCATTATAAAAAATAGCTCCTAGAACCTCTGCAAGTAGTTTAGTAAGCTCCATGGTCTATGGAAGGGGTCCCCAACCCTTGGTCTGTGGACTGGTACCGGGCTGCAGCATGCCAGCAACCAGTCCGCACAAACAAGCAAAGCCCCATCCGTGGGATGCAGGCAGCACACAAAACTATGCACTCTCCAGTCTGGAAAAACCTTTCTCCACGGAACCGGCCCCTGGTGCCCAAAAGGTTGGGGACCTATTGAAAACTGCTGAGAGGTCCAGAAGGGCTGAGAGAAATGCACTACCGTCATCCAGTTCCAATACCAGGAGAGCAACCAATATTGTTTCAATCCTATTACCTGGGCTTGAATGATAATTGAAAAGGTTCCAGATAATTGGATGTTTCTTGGGTGCTAAATAACTGGTCCACTAAGCAACCTTCCCTTTTTGAAGGTTGTGCCCAAAAGTTATCTAAGATCATTCGATCCAAGACTGGCCTTTTCAGAAAAGGGTGCACCACGGCAATTTTCAAGACTGGGGGCAACTCCCTTTCCTGTAACAAGAAATTGACAGTCTCCTGGACCTAGGTAGTCGCATTTCTGCCTATTCCTATCAAAAACCAGGATCTGTGAGGATCCAAGATACAAGTGGCAATGTACTGTCTAGATAGTTCCCTTCCATTTTTCAAATTTTGAAGGCCAAAAATTATCCCAGATGATCTAGATCAGGGCATAATCAGACCATGGCAATAGGGTAGATGGGAATCAACTGTCCAGATTCCATGCCATCTGGTTAGAAACAGACATGAGGTTCAAGGTGTGACCATCTAATGTGTCAAGCCAGGGGGGATATGTTGTCATCTTGTGAATTCTTGTGTGTTGTGTTGCTCCAGTTTAATATTGTTCATTAGCCGTCTTCGAATTTTAATTATTTTTATATTGCTGGATGTTTTATATTTGTTTTTGTATTGTGATGATTTAGAAATTTAATAAATAAAAACAGAAAAACTAAATCCTTATCTTTCATTATATTATGACTTTAAAAAGGTTTTGATACAGACCTTCCCTGATATTCTATGAAACAAATTTAAACAAAAGAACAATGTAACTCCTCTGAAAGGCTAAATAAGGATCAAATGGAAGTCATCAGAAAACCAAAATGAAAGGAGTTAAATGGGTTTCTTCAGGAAATTAGTCACAATAAAGCTATGTCCATAGCTATAGCACATAGGGTGCTAGTTACGGTTCTGGGCCTTCAAACATTGATGCCATAATTTGTACTGAAGCATGTCAGTCTGTCCAGATCTTAAGAAAATGCATTCCTTCGCTCCCATGAGTTGTGCCAATATAATTTGGATGATAGTCGTGATAATTGTATCCTTCCTTTTTTGTTTGGAAGCTCTGCTGCATCTCCCAATATCTCCTCCTAACCTCCTGTGCTTGCTGAGCCCTTCTGTTACATTTTACTGATGTCATGATGTCATCCTGCTTTCAAATATAGTAGGTTGTGTCTGCAGTACAGACACGTCTTTTCCTGACTAACTTTAAAGTCAACAAAAGCCAGAATGAATGTTTCCAAGCGTATAACTATAGAAATGGGCAATTAATTGTTTTCTGGGAAAAGGTTTTATGCAGATGTGGTCCAATCTGTTAATGTAGCAGCGCAGTTGCCCCTCATGGAGTTATTAACAGACTGAGCTTCCCAGGAAAACTTCAGCAATGATACACCCATGGTTGGAGTGACATTTGCAGGGTGATCTAGAAGATTTGGGGAAGCATTCAGCTTCTAGATTTTCTATAAATGATGCAAATGAAGGATATTTGTGTATTGTGAATGTGTGCAACCTTTCTTTGCAGACAGCAGAGGCAGCCCTCTCAAATCTCAAAGGACAGTACGAAGGTGAAAAGGTGCTGGTGTCAGAGACCATGATCAAGTTGCGTCATGAGCTCAAGGCCCTGAAGGAGGATGCTGCTACTTTCTCTTCCCTACGTGCCATGTTTGCTAGCAGGTTAGAAGCAGGGTCTGCTTAGTGAGGCAGGAAATGAGCCTGTTTTGGAGTAAAGAGTCAAATAGGATTGGGTTAGTTCTTCTATCACTACCACTGTTCTGTAATCTAGTGTATATGTATATATATTATGTATGGGTGTAGGCGTGAATTGGTAGATACATACTTTCTTTTGAGAGCAGGCAACAGAATTTCATTTTTAATGTGGGTCAGTGTGCTCACAGTAAAAAATACTATCTTAGTGCAAGGACAGGGTGACGGAGCTACATGGAACAGCCAGTTGCCTTTGGTGGATTTCATTCTTCATTGACTATGAAAACTCAGCAAAATTTACCACTGAATTTTGATGGTTAACTGCTATGAAAGAACCTTTTGTTACTGAATACAACACAGGATTAGGAAAAAAAGTTGAGAAACAGAAATGTAGTAGTGTGTGTCCAAAACCAGTGATGAATTATATATAAAGTTAGTTACAGAAATATTTTGGAAATTTCATTTTTCTTAGGTTGCATCTTTTTATTTTTTCCAAATACTTTAATACTACAGTGAGAGTAGCATTTTAACCACCCATCTTCAGTATTAAGAATTATTTTTTAAAAGGGATGGAAGTAGTGACAAGTACTGTATGTTTGAATGGGACATTCTGCCAAAGATTTCAAGTTAATGGGGACTTGCCTAATTGGCTTCAGCAGAATATTTATTTATTTTGCCACATATTTATTTAACATCAATGTGCATTCCTTTTCTGCTCTAGTGTGTTTTACCCAAGTTTTTTCTGGCCATGCTTGGTATAGTATATCAAAAGCAAAATGGTGTAACAGAAAGAAACAAAAGTAGAGCAGTCATCAGACATGAAAACACTGTAAAACTTTTTATTCCACATAATCTGTTATGAGAAGTGGCCAACTTTCTAGCAGCCTTATCCTGAAAACTGTGTTCTATCTCTCTGGCTTCTGAAACTCAAACATAAAATTTCTAAATATTCCTTTATTCTACATCTTTTCTCCCCTGATATAAGACAATCTGAGATGTGTTTCAAATGAGATTCCATACTGTTTCTGGCACTTAAAGGGTCATTGGATATTACCCTTGCAAAGCAGCTTGTGGAATTGTTTTTCGACATATACCTGAACCTGTTGCCTCCATTTTCTGCCCCCAGGTGTGATCAGTACGTGAGCCAGCTAGATGAGATGCAACGGCAACTGGAAGCTGCAGAGGATGAAAAGAAGACTCTAAACTCCTTGTTGCGCATGGCGATCCAGCAGAAGCTGGCACTCACACATCGACTGGAGGCTCTTGAAAACCCAGTGGAAGAGTTGAGGGGCAATAGGAGGGTACTCAGAGCAACCAAGGGTAGTGCGGTAAGAATAAAAGGAACCACTGAGAGATGATGGAGGAATAAAAATCACCCAGTTCTTAAATTTGCTATAGATGTAACACACTGTTCACCTAGCTGTAATGGAGATGTTCCACAGAGCTACATACTTATCTCTCTTTTTGTTCTTGAATAAGGTATGTAGGTCTGTGGAACTCCTTTCTTTGGCACCAGCTGTAGGCAATGTTTGGGTAGAGCTGAACTGAGCCTGCATTGTGTTCATACCAAATCCCGATTTGCAAATCTGCTTCTAAGCACAGTTTCTGTTCTTTACTTAAATGCATAAATATCAATGACTTAAATGCATAAACGTCATTGGACTGTAGTGATCTCGTTATTTTGCAGAAATAGGAGCTGTGGGCAAATAATAAAAATTATGACCCTGGGACGAGCAGTTGCAAATTTTGATTATAGATGAAGCCACTCACAAACTCTAGTCTGCATGCTGGAGCATTTCTGAATTGCCACTTATTTTTTAGCAAAATATTTCTCACAAGCCAAAGATGATGATTTCAAGAAATAAAAGGCACACAGTTGGGATTTATAAGAATCTGGGGCAGTCAAATAGTAATAAGCATAAGTGTACCATATCTACAGTGACCATATTTTCTTAGAACAATCCTGAAAAAGAGTAAAATCTGAGAGATTCATAATGATTAAAAAATTAATTATGTTTATTTTTTAAAAAGGCAGCAAAATTATATTTTTTAGTTTACAAATGCAAAGATTAAAAACTAATGCAAAGAAAAATATAAAAAAGAAAAATTAATTGCACAAAAAGGAAAAGAAAAAAGATATATAGTAAAGGAAAAAGATGTAAAGAAATCAACAATCTTGATTTTTTATTCCTTTAAATAATATCCCAGCATTTGATTTATTTTCATTTTCTCTTTGTCTCTTCTCAAAAACTCCTTCAAAACTTCAAAAGATCTCATTTGTTAAATCCAAAATAAACAGTCATCAAGTCACCCTTTCAGTTTGTTATTTGTATATCCCTTTTAATTAATAAGATATTTGTTGGTTTCATTTGTAAATCCAGTATAAGATCTTGTTCCATGTCATTCTGATAGCCTGTTATTTTTATATCCACATTTGAATCAGCTTCAGTCTCAGTTTTGTCCAGTGAGATTTATTCCTCTCCTATGGTCTCTTTTAAGTTTCATTTTTAAAGTAGCAGACAATCTTGAGAGAAACATCTGTATGCGTTGTTCCCACAGAATATTTGAAGTCTTTCCCAGTTGTATTTTGTTCCATTCTATATTAATGTGTCTCTTATTCTTTAATTCTAATGTTCTTTCTGGTTCCCTCTAAAGTCCAACTTTCAAAATTCCTCTTTTTTCTCTCTAATCACATTTTCCCACAGGAAGGTTTCTTATAATTAATTAAAAGTTTTATTGTTTATTATTTATTGAATTTATATGCCAGCTATCACCTCAATAAGGCGACTCCAGACGGCTTACAGATTTTTTAAAAAAACAGAAGGGTAATTAAAATAAAACTATGCAAATTAAAAATTTAAAACTATACAATATTCTTTATAAAATTCAAAACAACCCACAAATAGGGCAGCATTCTGAAATAATAGGATTGTCCTTTATAATAAAGGCTGTATGGTCACTGTAACCATAAGCAAAGGTCAGTAAAACTGCTAAATCAGAAGCAAATGCTGCTATCATACATTCAGAACAAGTCTCATTCATTACTGAATGAAGTTCCCAGGCACTTGATTTATCAGTGGGCCTCTTGGAGGATGAACATGTAATCTAATTAAGATTTTAGGTGATACCTGTAATTTCACAATATAACAATTTCACTATCAGCACATTTTTTCTGTTATCACTAGGATGTTGATTAGCTGAGCAATTCTTATGTCATAGAATTCATGACAATATACACAAGAGCCAAATTTGTATTGGTATCACAGGTTGGAATGGAATGTTACAGATAAAAAGGTTTTTTAAAGCCAAAAATTGCTATCTGTAACTACATGTTTTAAGAATTGGTAACATAGCCTTAAGCAAACCTCCACATCTAACCTCCTTAATATGGGGTAATAATGTTGGCCAATTAATACTTTCTATTCCAAGTGTTAAATAAATGTCAAGCAATATGGTAATTAAATCCATGCCATAATCAGCATAACGTTATAGAAAATTGATGAGATTATATGGATCTTTCTGATCATTTTTTCTTCTCCCCAATTTCTTTCCTCCTCCTCCTTTCAGAGATGAGATTAACTGGATTCGGTACAGGATTTCTTGGTTATTCAGGATGCTCTGTGACTACAGGACTCCAATTCTCTTGAGTAACCAAAAACACTGGGTACCTGCAAATTGCAGCTACTCAAGAAGGAAACTGGATAAGGAGAGAGCCTCTAGCCAGAACATGCTTCTTTATTATTATTATTATTATGCCTCCGCCTCCCTGCCTTAAGAATTCCCAAAGATATACTTTCTCTCTAAATATTTTTCTGGAACTGTTTTGTAAACTACCTGTAATATCTTTTTAAAGCTCTCTTCCAATAACAGTTATGTTAACCTTGAATAAGGCTACACACAGTGTTAACTGACTGAAAGAAATTATGCAGGGATTAGCTTTTTCACTACCCCATATTTTCATTTTTTTCCTCATTGACTCAACATTTATTCTGCTTATCTGTTTGCCACAAGTTTTACAGGTAGCTTGAAACAGGTGCACAACTGATGGATCAATGCATATGTAACAATGAGATGTATTGTCAGATAAAGATATACCTGGAAGCAATTTTGCAGCTTGGAGCTAGGCAAGCGCCTGGTTTCTCTTAAATGGTTTATAATCTCTTTTTAACTACAATCCAGGAAATAAAACTGTAGTTTAAAACTTTGCAAAACATAAGGAATATCAAAACACTTTGTAGTTCTAAATAGACATATTATTTAACATGCCAAAAAAGATTATCCTTTACAGTTGCCCTATAATTCTATCCCAAGATAGTCTGAAATCTTTTGCAGAATCATATCACATGATCTTTGACATTTTTGTTTCTTTTCATCATTTGTTAATTCTATTCTTGATACATTTGCATTGTTCCAAAAACACCTGCCCATCTATGATAGTTTCATAATATGTTTTCTCTTTCTCCCATTTTTTACTGACATAATATACTTAAAGGGGAAGTGTCTTACTGAAATGAATGGGGGTCTATATTTGCTGAAATATTTTCTCTTAGTTTTTTCGGATCATAATGAACCAGAAATAGTCATTTCTTTTTTGCAATATCTGAATATCAGAAAATTTCTTAATAATATGGTCAATCTCTAGTTTCTTGGGCGGTTTTCTCTGTGCTAGGAAGTAGATGCATATAATTATCCCTTCCTCCTTTGGCCTGGATGCAAGTGGTTTTGAAAGCTATTTCAAGGATATTGTGCCAGGCACTGGGAGAAAGGCAGAGAAAGATATTTTGGGCTTTGTTTAATTATAATATTGCCAGACAGAACAGTATTGTGAAGACTGTATGGTTGGCTGGTGCCCCCTTCTGGTGAAAATTGGGTAGCATAATATACTTATTTAAAGATCCCTTCTTGACTACATACTTGATAACAAACATTGGTTTTATTGTTAAGTAATATTGTGTGAAAATCTCCTTCCCCTCTTAATTGAATGACATCTGTGGGAATTTGATAAAAGGAAGGGGTTAAGAAATAAGAAAAAAAATTATCACACCTTTGAATTAAAAAAACACAAATGTTAATATATAACGGTTCTTTTGGGTTTCTCAATAGAAAGAAAGTCCCTGTAGAATAGTATGCCCTCATCAATATGCAATAATAAAAAATATGTATTTTTAAAACTTAAGATGTAAATATTAATTTGCATTATCTATGTTTCAGTTACTGTAAAGAAGACCTTTCATTGTCCCCTGTATCATTCAAAACATTGTCAGCAGGCAGGGAAAAGTTATGCTTGATTCAGAGAGACAGAAAGCCATGGCTACTTGTGTCAAATACTGTTTAATGCAGAAATTTTCAAACTGGTTCATGATATCCTGGGAATTTTTGAGCAAATCTGGGAGGGGTTTGCCAAGTTTTTTCACCATGCACAGGAAAAGCTGGAGCCTATACTCCTTCTCTGTCTAGGTAAGCTGGTTTATCCATTCGTTATCAGGCTGATTGCTTCGTTGCCATAGTGGGGCGGGTCCTGCACATCTAAGATCTTGAGCCTACCATACCCAGTACTAAAGGCCACACATGTTATTTATTTAAATTTATTGACTGCCCAATTCCACTAGACTCTGGGCTGCACACAAAGCTAGAAAAGACATAAAAACAGTTAAAGATATTAAATTACATTTAGAGGGTGATCATGACAGTAGATATAGAAAGGAGCTGAGCAGGGGTATTTTTGACTCTATTCTATGTTGATGCCCAAAAGGGGAGTGCTATGAATCAAGGTAGTTCGGGGTACTCAGCTGCTGATGTGCTGGTAGGGGAAAGAAAGAATACCACACGAAGAAAATAAGGTGGCACTAGGCAGGACAGACAAATACAATTGGCTTGCTCAAATAAAACCAGACCATGTTCTGACAGGACTCCAGCTTTGCATTTGAAGAACTAATAGTTTGTATAAAGAATTGGCCAGCGCAAACCCCCCAAAACTTTACCTGCGTTAGTTGTTGATATGTTTTTCTTCCTCATTCATCATATATAGTATTTTTATTCTGGGGAGTCATGATACCACAAAGTTCAAAAACCTCTGGCTTAGTAGTCATTAATTACCAGTACCAGCTGTGGAAAGTTTTAACACTATCCATGAAGTCCTAGCTAGTTTTAGTGAGACCTATACACAAAGTTAGGGGAGGTAGGAGATAATCCTTTACTTCACTGGGACAATGTGACAAATTGTCAGACTGAACTCTGCCTTGGACTTGATCATTTTTCCCTAAAAAATAGCATTAATAAGAATCTGGGACCATTTGTATTAACAATTTATGAACCATGTATATGTATTATCTACTTCCAACTAAAATGATTTATTCCTAAACTATAGTAGCTTTTCCTGAGCTATCCACACACAAACAAGGGAGGTATGTAGACAACCGTGTGGATCTACACCCTTCCTCCATAAAGGGAAACTAATAATACTGTAGCTTAATGAGTAAGTATATATGTTCTTGCCAATGCTTGCCAATAGCAAGAAGCTAGTCTCTGTCATTAAGAGTGGCAATGTCATATCCTTTGCACTGGCAAAAGTAAGCCAGAGAAAGTAAGTAGCCACATGTAGAGCAATATGGCACAAATGAAGGACTGTATAATGGAGCTGTGTGATGCTTCCAAAAAAGGTGTATTGGAGTATACAGCGATACAAAAGTAGCACTTCCTACCTTTAATGTTTATATCACATAAAAGAACATGTAGAATAGATAGAACTGAGTGAAGATACTTTGCTGAGGTGGTGTCCCTTCCAAAGTCAAGGTGCAGAATATATGCATTAACTACAATAACTGAAAATGGGAAATTCCACTAGCATCACTTAATAGGAATAAAAGGATGGGGAGTAAAAAGTACTGCTCTTCCTAGCAGAGATGGAACTGAAATACTCCCATCTGACACTGATTCTGAAAAAGACAGTTTAGAAAATCACGGGAAGTAAAATGATGATGCTAACTCTTTAAAAAACTGCACATTGATCAGATGGAGTACAGTTCAAGGAAAGGATAAGATTAAAAATTATTGATGTCCAGCTTAAGTCTGGCTGAATCTGTCAGCTTTTCAGTTCTACCTCTGATATTGCACCTCATGTCTTTCTCCCAGATACCTACATTGAAATGACACTATGAGGAAACAGTACACATTTAGACTTTCATAGATCTTTTTCCCAAGATTTCAAAGAGCAGTAGTGATAAAGGGCTTTAGATGAGGCCCAAGAAACTTTAGAATGTGCTACTCCTGTCAATATGAAGGGCACAATTTGATTTCACTGCTTTCTTGATCTTCTGTCAGGGGAGGATAATCTTTTAGAATAGATAAATAAAATGCAATTTTATACTGAAGGCACAAAATTCTGATAAATAATACAAACTAGGCTAGCCATAATCTGGTTTGTAGCTTATTGTGATGTGTGAAGCCAGCCATTGTAATTTACTCAACAGACCATGTCTTAGCTTTCATAATACAGAAGAACAACTTCAAAAATTATCTCAGCCTCTAATTTGAAAGAAAAAGATGAGCCGTGGTTAAGGATAAATCTTGACAATGGGACTGAAAGGAACTGTTGGGTCATTTTTAGGGCATCAGTGGACAGGTCAGCAGTATGTGGGAGGAAAAATGAACAAAAGTCGCAGGAAGGTTGCATTATATTAACCATGCTTAATATAATGGTTGCATTATATTAACCATCCTTTAGTTAATCCAATGTTATGGATGAGCCATGAACTGATCACACAGGCTGGCTGGATTTCTGGGCTAAAATATGGCTGGGAACTTATTTACTATTCAGATACGGCTGGGGGGGTGTCCTCCCAACGAACCCTCCAGCAACGAACCCTCCAGTTTTGTAATCCTGACCAAACAGGAACAACCAATCGAAGGGGAAGCCCCACGGTGGCTACAACCACCATCCTCACCCTTCGCCGTTTTTTCTTTATTGTGTTTTAAGATCCGACGCCTTAGATCGTTGATCCCATACAATCTATCCTTTTCCAGAAGAAAATGTCTCCACTAAATCTCTGGTAATCGTTTTCAAATAGCCCAGCTGGGGGAAAGAGCGAGGGAAGCCTGACTTCCAAGAAACCAGGAAAAGCTGAAGCTACAATAGACACAACAGCGAGGTGGGGGCAGCCCCTCGGCGGCCACGGGCGTCCGAGCGGGCCGGGGGCCTGGAGCTAGGCCCTTCCCTCGCGGGGGCGGAGCTACCTCCCCCTGCCCAGCCTCTTGGCTGCCTTTTTCTTCTCCCGCAGAAGGCGGCTTCCCAGACGCTTCTTGCAGCATGGCTGGGGCCGCCGTGCGTGCCGGATGGTTAGTGCGCCTGGCGGCCCCCTCCGCTTCCTACTGCACTCGCTTCGGGGCCGAGGTACCCGCCGCAGCGGCGCAAGCCCCCCAACCTAGCCCACCCTATGGCAGCAAAAAGCCGCACGCCCGGCGGGTCCCGGCAGAGGAAGACCCGGCCGCCCGAGCCTTCTCGAGCGCTCCAGCTCCGGGGCCGGACAACAAGAGCTTTCTCTGGGCGCGCTACGGCGAGATGAAGCGGCTGGTGCAAGGTGGGTCGCCGAATAGGAGCGAGACCTTTCCCGCTTTCGTGGGTGAGGGAGAGCCCCTGCGGAAGTTGCTTTGGGAAACCGGGGAGGTCCTCCCACCGAAAGTCCCTTTACTTCGACTCTCTTTCCGTCTCCCCCGCGGCGGGGCCGCTTCATTGTCCTCTTCGGTCTCCCAGCCTTTTTCTCCCTTCTGAACAGGCTCCCGTTTAGGGCCGTTAACTTCGAGATTTCTCCCTTCCTAAAGCTTTCAACGGGGCGATTCGTCTCCGAAACGCCACCCGGAGTATCTCAGTGATCCACGTATTCCGCTTCTCGTATTCCTGAGTGCCAAGTTGGATGCCAGGCTTTTTGCGCACGCCCGAGCTTGCACGTCGAAAATGTTTTTGATCGTTGCTTGCACCATTCCTTATTTTGTCGCCTCTCTCTTGACCTGACGGAGCTTTTTTTGAGGGGGCGAAAGGGGTCTTCATCGAGAGCTTTCTCCTCTCGCTCCCCTTGAAATCTGCTTTCGAGAATTGAACGCCGACTATAATTTGTCGCCCCTTTAAATGAGAACTTCGGTCTCTCCTTTGCACCCTTGTAATGAATCTGATGGCTTTCGCGCCTTTCCTCTCCTCCTCCATCTATTTTTGGAATTTGAGGTTTGCTCCGAGGTCTGGTTGTTTTTCCCCCAGGCATTCAGGCTGGCTTATCCCAGCTCTCCCTCCCTCCCTCCCCCTAGTTTGCTGGACGTGTTGCGGGTGGGAGGGAGTGATTTGTAGCAAGTTTATACAGTATCGCTTTGTGTCTGGTTCGTAGGGAGGACTTAGTGGGAAGAAGAGAATAACAACAGAGAATCCTATGAGGCGTTGAAGGTCAATTTACTGTGATATGTTCCCACAATCTTATTTACGTTGCTTTTTCTGCTGAGTATATATAACATTTCATGCATCTAATATCTCCAGCTGATAGAGTGTTACAAGACTCTTGATATTAAGGAATTAATCCTTTATTTTCTAAGGTGCTTGAAGTGTCTGTTCTGGCTGCAACAGCTTTTCTACTGCACCTAACCAAGGCCAACAACATTTTTTCTTGCTGCCTCCAGGTTCCCTTTATCTCATCTAAAGCCCACCAGAAATATATTTGTTCAGGTTTAAAGTAGTATTTTCTCACTCCAGTACCATTCGTTTTAAGAGTTTCAAAGTGCATTTAATTGTTCTGCAAACTGAAGGATGGGTGAGTAGTGCTTCAACTCAGCCGTAGAGAAAGCCCAGTAACTGCAGCTTTGGTGGACTTTTCCACTGAAGTTAGCACTCTTTCAACAGATTAAAGTCTGCATGCAGAACAACAATAATTTGGGAGAGTATATGAAAGCATGTTATCTTTGCTTTTCAAAAGCTGGTATGTCTAACTCAGGGGTAGGCAACCTTGGCTCTTTTATGACTTGTGGACTTCAACTCCCAGAATTCCTGAGCCAGCATGCATGGCTGGCTCAGGAATTCTGGGAGTTGAAGTCCACAAGTCATAAAAGAGCCAAGGTTGCCTACCCCTGGTCTAACTGTTCTTTAAGCATGACCCTAGAAAAGAAGATCCCACTTTTGTCAGAGCAACGTTTCTTCTAAGAGTATAGTTGCTAGACCTGGGTTTTGAAAGCATGTCTGTGATATTTCATCTCTTTATCATCTGTTGTCTATTATCTAGAACAGGGGTATCCAACCTTGGCAACTTTAAGACTTGTGGACCTTAGTTCCCAGAATACTCCAGCCAGCCATGATCTAAAACAGGGGTGTCAAACTTGCAAAATCATATGATGTGTTGTGACTTTTTTCCCCCATTGCTGGCAATGGCAGGCCGGCAATTTGGAATTCTCCCTCTGTGTAGTAGATCTAATCTCCTCCAGAGCAAAGGAGATCCAAATTTGTGTAAAGAGTAGAGTGGTGCTTCAGATGTTGGTTGGGATCATTGGAGTTATGGTCCAAGCACATCTATCCAGGTTAAGGAAAATTGCTCCAAATGGTTTAAGAGTCCACTCTATCCACAACACAGATGGTCAACTTTTGAGGAGTGTTGGGGATGGTACTTAAGCCTTAGAGTTGTGCAACATTTCAGTTGGTAGGGCTGCATTATGCATGGGGTAATCTGTTTCATTCTTACCTTTTTTTTTTTTTTTACAGAAATGTAGTTTTCTACTTTTTGGGATAAACAAAGTAGTAAGCCTATGCTAAAGCATGCACTACTTTTTTCTTAGTTTCCCACCTGACTGGTGAAAAACAGCATTAATATAATTGGGGCCACTGCCAAATTGCAGTGGCACAAAGGACTTAGGATGGGAGTAAGGGCCACTAAAAAGGTGTTTGAGAAATGTGTGATCCTGAGATTATACTTGGTGTAAGTCAGCCCATGCTCTGTGAGGGTGCTGGATAGTTAATGCAACTAACAAAAGAAAAAAGAATGCATTTGTCCACTCCAAAGTTGTTACATGATAGCTGCTATCATACCGAACCAACACAACCACATGTTATTTATGATTCTGTATAAGGCAGCATCTTAATGTTTCTAAGACGTAAGAGTTATCTACAAGGCTTGACACTTCTCGGTTCCTTTCTGATATAGTCATGCTGTGAGGGATTCCTGTTAATGCTGAGTGTTCATGTAGCAGCAGTGATTTTTTTTTTCAAATTAATATGCAGTGAAAGAAAGTTGGCTGGTTTTGTCTCTGTGTGCTAGGATCGAAATATTTATTTTGGAAATCCACAATTATCCAAGTCTCTTCCTTATTTGCTGACTTCTTTCTTTCTGGCTGCTAACAAGCCTGCCACGTCTCTCCCAATCTCCTTTTCTCCTCCTTCTGCTACCCCCTCTGCATTGCATGTGTATACAATTTCTGCTTCCTTCCTACATATTGCCAGTTCTTTCCCAATATGCTGTGCCATCAACAGTCTGTACAGTATTGCAAGGTCACTGCCTGACTGCCTGACCCACTGTTATTTGTCGGGAAAAAGATCTTACTCATCCCAGGGGTTGTTTGGTTTTTGGTTTTTTTTATAACTGAGAAGACTCATTTTCAGTAAAGCCTGTTTCAGGGAGCTAAGCAGAAAGGATTGGGAAAAGTTCCCCCTGGACTTTGAAATTAGCTGACTCATCAAATGACAAATGGCAGCTTCTGCTATTAACCGGGTCAGCTTGCATATGAAAAGCCAACCAGTTCAGATTTCCAGTTGCATAATCACAAAACAACTGAAGCATCAAAATCTATGCTATGTTAGGAGTCTGGTGTCACTGATGCTGTTTAGGTAGCTCATCCTTGAAAAGTATAACAATTGCCTTGATAAATTAGACTAAAATTGGATTCTGATTCTAGTAGCAATGACTATCCAGCTTGTAGGAAGAAGCAAAAACTTTCAAGCAAGTTCTGAAGTGAGGGGAGGAGAATGTTCCAGGAAGGAAAAATAAAAGTTTAGAAGAAATAAGGAGACAAAATCCAGTATTACGTAAAGAAATATTAATTCCGGTACTATTCATCTCTAATATACTATGCCTGAAAGCTAGTAGAGAAGAAAATTGAGCAAGTACCTGTTTTTTTCTCAAGCTATCCCTGTCCCAATATCCAATACCCCAGGAGAAATGAGCCTATATGTGAATTTTTAAATAAATAAAGCAACAAATATTGCATTTTGGCTATTGCCATTGAAAGTTAGTAGCAGACTTCTCCCAACAAAAGATAATTCCAATTCTAAACCTGTTAGGCCACATATTCATGTATCTGCATGTTTATTTTTAACCTGTTCCTTAATCCCAAAAGAAACAGAATTCTTGCTTCCAAATAACTCTTTTTTTGTTGTTGAAAATTCAGTGGAACATCAATAGTTATTAATTTATTAATAATTATTATTTACAAGGGGAGTGCATTGATACTATTTTAGTAGGTCACACTTTCATATTACTGATTTACAGATAGCTCAGATCTATTAAAGTGCCATCGTGATATTTCTGCATATGCATGGAATCTGGTTGTTTTACTTAGTGATGAGAAGACCTGCTGCAATTGATGAAGGCCATATAATTTTGTATGTTTCAGAAAATGTAGCTGCGTACGAAAAACAGATTCAAGGATTATGATAAAACCCTACAGCAGCGATCATTTCTAGCTATCAAACGTACCAAACAGATAAATTTCATAATAAATTATTAGAATGAGAAATTATTAGGTGTATCAGTGTATATTAAATGCTAGCCTATTTAGTAGGATGGCTAATTAGGAACCTCCAATTTTGTTTCTGGTCATGGTTTTATAAAAAGCAAAGGACAAACTGTTCTAATTCAACATCTCTTTGCATCTTTTCTTCATAAACATTCTTTGCCATAGAGAACTCATAGAATAACTGCTGATGACTATATAGTCAGAAAAGTGATATAAATGTGCTTGGGGACAGATAGATAAGTTTAAAACAAGCAAGGGCACATTTTTTTAAAATTGACAGCTGAGGCCACAAAGGCAGGGCCATGATTGTATAAATGGGCAGGTTCAAAATTTGTAGATAAATGTTTGTTAAAATATAACATATGCCTATGTGCTGGCCAGAGTGTTTTTAAAACTGTCTGAAGTTGACATTCCTGCCCTTGGGGGAACCATGAACTCTGCCATTTTAAATAAGAAAAACACATTACGGGTACCCATTAAGTGGGCCAAAGACAAGCAACCAGTCTTACAAGAATTAAGCATATTAATTAAAAGCAAAATGCAGGCTGCAAAAAACTAGGAAGGTAAAGAAAGTATAGGAAATCTGACTCCCTGGTGCTGTTTTGGACTAAAGCTCCATAAACTCAAGGCAGCATGGTTAGTGACCAGGGATTATGGAATATATATAGTCCAAAATATCTAGAAGGAAGCTGGGTGACTGACTCTCTGAATTAGAATATTCCTGAAGTGTTTGGGATAGACTTCTGTTTAGCACAACATAGTGTACCATGTAATATTTTGTTGGCATTCCCATTCCCCTGCTTGGCAGTGATGCAGGATGGCTTTGGGTTGGGACACTGCTGAATTGCTGCCCTATACATTGAGTTTTAGTATACTTTACAAAACGTTTGGAATGGGATGTTGATAAACAGCAATAACTTTAAAGCATGATTTGTAATGCCTCATTTATTTTATTTTTATATTTTTTATTTCTTAACTGCCTATCTCAGAGAGTGGCTCTGGGAAGTGTACAATATCACTAAAATTAACTTTAAAATCAGAATTAATTTAAGATTATGAAGATTAAATCCTATGATTCTTCCCTCATAGGATTTAGAACATAATAGAAACAGTTTCATTTCATCAAGCCTTCAACTCCTTAAGCCTAGCATTAATTGCTGTCCATCTTGGGGGATCCTTTATTATTATGGTGGGTTTTAAAAATGATTTCTAATATATTGTAACCCATTCTGAGTCCATTGATTTGGGCAGGAGGTAAAAGCAACAAAATAAGTAAATTGGGCCTTGGCTGCAAAGTTCAACAGATGCCTTTGGGCAAATGTAATGTCTGTATTCAACCAGTTTTCTGTAGCTCCCTGAGCTTCTTTGAAGAAGAGTGAGGCATGGATGCTTGGATGGGATTTCAGAGATTATGACTTCCAAGGAAGAAATAGACTGAAAACGGCCCTGCAAAAAGCGAAGCTGACTGTCACAGTGGGAGAGCCAATTAGTAGACTTTTTCTTTACAATTCCTCTCCAGACAAGGAGAGGACTTGAGACACTCACAAGTGCTCCAGACAACTGCTCTTCATAACAAAACAGAAGAAACTGGCAGCTTTACAACTCTAGGAGATGAGGGAATAACAATTCTTCCTCAATCCACAGTTGGCACCTTTGAAATAACACTAAGTTTACATACATCTTTTCTAAGTACATTAGGAAATCATTGTTAACA
Source organism: Protobothrops mucrosquamatus (assembly GCF_001527695.2). NCBI lineage: Eukaryota > Metazoa > Chordata > Lepidosauria > Squamata > Viperidae > Protobothrops > Protobothrops mucrosquamatus. The sequence goes on along the minus strand of NW_015386453.1, from coordinate 972,435 downwards.
GCTATTAGGAATCATTGGATCAACAGGTTTTATAGAACCAGGCAAGTCAATCGTTAGCAAAATATATTTTAGTACAAGGTTAAGGATTTAAAACATATTTTGGAATAAAAGGCAAAGGGGCAATTACAAAAATTTTAGAATGTTAGAAATGGATTGAGGATCCAAATAAATTTTAAGTGGAATTTTGGAACTAATTATAAAGAATTGTTTTCATGGGAAAAATGCTTTTGTTTTGAATTAAAAAAAACAACATAATACTTTAAAAGTTAGACACTAGAGGCAAACAGAAGGAACTAAAGATTACAACTAAAGAAGAATACTTAAATTTGATTTACAAACACAGAATGGAGCAAAATACCTTAACATTGGATATATTGAAGCATAGGTTTAAACAGTGGGTCCAGAAGTTAATTTAAAAAGTGTCTGCCTCTATAGATAGATTACATCTAAAGGATATTATGGAAGAGGAACAAGTCCTACTTGACCAGACTGAGACTGAGTTGAAAGTGGATTTTAAAAACTATCTCTCTGATTGCTTTGATGTCTCCCTTTTTGGTAATAGAAATGAGATGCCCCCTTTACCAACCCTCTCACAATCTCTGAATTCAGTTTCCTGCTTCACATAGAAGTAAAGTACCATGTATTCCCTTTAACCCATCTTATTTTCTGCCCCCTCCTTCCCTCTTTGAACTCTTTTGGTACATTGTAAGAGATAGTACTTGATAGGAGATGATTATCCACGTGGAAGGTTTGTTTGATGGACTGATTTGTATCCCACGTTTTTCTGTATAATTAAAGTTTCCCACAGTAACAATCTTGTGAGGAGGGTTGGGATGAGAGAGCACAACCGGTTTAAGGTCACTCTGCCAGCTAACAGAGGACTAGAACTCACAATCTCCTATTTTCTGATTCAGCATCTGAGGAGAACAAGGAAGACAACCTTGATGGAGGTATGCAAGCTCTGTTGCCAGATTGCAAGGTTGATGTTAGCCTTGCTAGGCTGTTCAGACCAGGAAATCAACTCCACAGGAAGACTAAAACCACTTTTTAATTGAGATTGGCTATAGTAGCAGAATCATGCCAGTCTGATTTTATTATGTTGCTTACTCCATCTTACAGTTCAATGAATTAGGGAGGAGCCTGAGGCACTTCCAAATGTTATCTGGCTGTTGTGAATTTCAGATACGTTTTATCCTTTTCACATTGGCAATGGAGCTTGTATAACTTAGTCAAGATCATCTTCCTTATTTCCCACAAAGCTTTAACCAAACTGGCTTGTAGCAACCATATGCTATGATAGCTTGTACTCCATGCTTCTCTTTCTTGATTTAGATTTGCTCCCACCTGGTGTCTGCAACCTTCTGAATCCTTCAACTATCTACGCCAACAATGAGATTTCACTGAGTACCATCGGTGTCTACGGCTTTGATTATGACTACACCCTAGCTTTGTACTCCCCCGCACTCCACTCCCGCATCTACAACACTGCTAGGGACATCCTAGTGGAGCAGTATAAGGTACCCCCTGATCTGGGAATTTTTTCTTCTTGTTGACGAAATATTAAAGCAGTCAGGATTCTAGTGTCCTTGGCTTAGAAACTGGACAAGTGGGAAGCAACTTTTTTTTAAAAGTTTTTAACTATACAGCAATTGTATAATAAGTGGCATATTTTATAATAAAACCTACATAATAATAAAATAAGTTGAAGAAAGCAAAAGAAAACCTAAACTAACTAGAATAAAAAGGTGCTAATAAAAAGAAAAATGTAAGTAAAATAAAAGCTGTTACATAATGCCACACAAATAAATTACTGTAAACATGGAAGAATCCATTTTTAATTAACTAATTGAAAGGCTGACAGTTCAGTTTTCATTCATCCACAATATGAGCACTTTATTAAATTTCCAGCATAAAAGGAAGACAACCAGCTGAGCTTTTAAATCACATGAGACATATCTGACATGCCATAAAATTTGAAATCATTAATTGGGCTTTTATTTGTATGTGTGTGTGTAGGTGGGTGGGCTTTGACACCTGGCAACTGCCTAGATGAGTCCCTGCAGTTTTCATGGCAAGATTTCAGAAGTGCCTTTCCACTGATTTCTTCCTAAGACTGAGAGAGAGGTACTGGTCCAAGATCAAGGCTTGTACATAAGGCAGGACTAGAACTCACAACCTCACGTTGTCCAGCCTGATGCCTCAAAATGGCACTCTAATTGGGTAATATAGGATACTTCTAATTCTTTGTTCCAGTTCGTGCAAAGTGTCCAAATTTCTTTCTATAAATGACAATAGCAGTAAATGTTAAACTCATTAAAATCCTTCTTCAGTATGCTCAGTGCTTCTAGAATATTCAGGGTTGTGGAGGCCAAACAATAAAGACAGCAAGCATTATACAGGTAATCCATTGCCATGGTTAAGTGAAAATTGTAGTTCATTAAGTGAGTGCCTCCTTGGAACTTCCTGCCAGTGGGGAAGCTGGCAGGAAGTTTGCAAGTTCCAGATGGCTTGCAAGCAGGTTAGCTGGGAAGTAAGTGGTTGTAGCTGGGTAGGAGAGGGAACAAGGGAGTCGTACATGGTGTGAAGTTTTGGCATGAGCCCAGCGGGTCTTGGGGTGGCTGCTGCCAATTTGGGGAGAGTGCAGGGGTGGTTGGGGAGATGCAACACAAATGCAGAGGGACTTGGGGAGGCTGAGAGGGTGGGGAGAGCATCCATAAGTACAAGCCACTTGCCAAATGCCAGATTGTGACCGCATAGATCAGTGATGGCGAACCTTTTAGAGACTGAGTGCCCAAACTGCAACCCAAAACCCACTTATGCATCGTCGAGTGCCGGGTGAGTGTGACTCATTGGATGGGTGTGGCCAATTGGGTGGGCATGGCTGCAGTGGTAACGGCAGACTGGGTGGGACTAAAAAGTTCAATCAATCAATTCCAACTTTGCAAGATCTTTTTTTCCCTGCGAGAAGTTGAAATTGACTGATTGAACCTTTTTTTTTTGCACATGGCGGCGGAGGCCTAAAGCGAAAAGGTTTTATAAAACCCAGCTGAAGGCCTAGGACTGGGGTGACGGCACGCGTGCCCACAGAGAAGGCTCTGAGTGCTGCCTCTGGCACCCGTGCCATAGGTTCACCACCACTGGCATAGATGCTGGGAATGCTGGAACTTTAAGGACCAGATGTAATCATTACTCATTCAGTGCTGTTGTAATTTTGAATGGTCACTGAACAAGTGGTTATTAACCAAGGACTACCTGTAGTTGTATTTGTTGGCATTTAGCCATTATAGGCAAATTATATTCCTTTTGTAAAATCTCAAAAGTTTAATATTTCTGAGATTATAGCTGATTAAGAGTAATACTGTTTTTAAAACCACATTTTCCAAAGAAGACAACTAGCAGCCAGTTTAACATAATAATTGCTCAAAAAATTACTTTCTTGTAGAAACAAAAATAAAATGATAAAGTTTGCCCAGTAGAACTCAAATACTAAGAAAATGACCAAATTCTTACTATCAGTAGAACCAATAATTATACTGAATGACAGCTCTCAAATTGAGAGCTGGCAAATAGTCATTATCATCCTCCTTGTGCTAGTAAATAAAGTTAGAAAGTGTGTGACGGAGGATAGCTTGAATGCATTAGGGCCCGGGTAGACATGATAGGAGAGGGCAATATTTGTTTGCTTACAAGTCCACATGTAAACTGGTTATTTGTGTTCTAATGTTCTGATACTTATGTCAAAAAGAATGTTCAGATAAAGGAAAGCTGAATCAGCTGGGATTTTTGACTATGCTTTTTCCCCTTAAATGTACAGTACTTCTTCCATGTCCTGTACAATGAGAGAAGAGATCCAATTTGGAAAGCCCACGATTATGTACCTGATAAAACTGTATCCAATGGTTCCAAGCAGTTTGTTCTATCGATTGTTCAAGAAAAAATAGTTAACTTAAATTCCTTAGAAGATTGCACATGGTGACATACTTCTCTTTGTTTTATCACATCAGTACCCAAAGGGCATCCTGAAGTATGAATACTGGCCTAACTTTGCTGTACGGGGCTTACATTATGACATTGCAAAGGTGAGAGAGTGTCATTTGTGTTTCTGGGAGTTTAGCAAATTTGTCTATAAAGTCGGAGGTGTGTGTGTGGTTGCTTGCTTTTTCTATGAACTCCCCAGAAACCTTTAATTTGAGGATCCAAAATGGCAGACTATCAGAGGTGGAGGGGTGGGGAGTCACCATGAGAACCAATGGGAAGGAATAAATCCATGAAGCTCCAAATCTGATGCAGATTTATTTCCTGGAATGAGAAGGTCAGGGATCTTACATTCTAAAACAGAGGTCCCCAACTTTTTGGGCATCAGGGACCGCTTATGTGGGGAGAGGTTTTTCCGTAGACCGGAGGGAGTGTGGTTTCGTGTGCTGACTGCATCTCGCGGATGGGGCTTTGGTTGTTTGTGCAGACCAGTTGCTGGCGTGCTGCGACCCGGTACTGGTCCACGGACCGGGGGTTGGGGACCCCTGTTCTAGAATGCTATAGTACTTTGGGGGCTCTTTGCACAAATGTAAGAATATTCAAAATATCCAACCCAAATGCCGCAGGATTGCGGCCTAAGTCATGTAAATGCTACTGCCTTTATTATCCAGTAGCTACTTTTCTGAATAACTATGGCATATAAGTCATCTGTTGAAGGTCCCTTGTAAGCTTAGGACAAAAAAGCAATGATCCTTTTTTGTTTCTTTGTAGCTGACAGTATAGAATCCAAGGGACAATATTGTTGAATGTGGTCTAGTTGCCTGAAAACTTTTATGAAATTTATTTGCAAGGGTTAGGGATCCTAAGGTTTCTATGTGGGTCCTAACTTCACTTTTCCCTATCCCCTATAGGGCTTGCTCATGAAGATAGATGCATTTCACTACATTCAATTGGGTACTGTGTATCGGTAAGTATTCATCATGTTGGTTTCCAAATGGCTGGGTTGGTCAAGTTCAGACACTACCCTAGCTTCTGGCAATTCATAGTTTGCAAATTTATAACAGGCCTTGGGAAATGTTGTGTTTCTTCCTTGCCTGGCTTACACTGATAGTGTTTAGCAGTAATAAATACGTGATCCCAACTATTGTCAAACAAGGCAAGGGAAAGAAGAATTTCTTGTTCTGCATGAAGTTGGGTAGAAGCATTCATATAATGTTCTGGCTTCTAATTTTCAAACTGGTTAGCCTAATGACAACATGTTGGGTCAGAATTGAACTTAACTGTTATATGTCTGCATTGGAATGTATTTTATTATGCCTGTGAAAGGTCTTGTCCTTCTATAGCTGACACTTCATTTTGTGTGACCCAAGAATTATCCTGAGTTGCAAAATGTCTGATGCCTACTGTGATGCTGTTACAAGAATACCTTATTAAGATATTGTTATAATCTAACTCAGTATCTCTCAATCTTGGCAGCTTGAAGATGTGTGGATTTCAATTCCCAGAATTCTGGCTCAGGAATTCTGGGAGTTAAAGTCCACACATTTTCAAGCTGCCAAGTTTGAGAAACACTGATCTAACTGCTAAAGATACTCTGTTATTGTAATTCTAAGCACCTCTGTTCTCTCTTTTTTTTAACTTTGTGCAGGGGCTTGAAACCTGTTCCAGATGATGAAGTTCTGGAGATGTATGATGGCACCCATCATATTCCCTTGCACCAAGCCAGTGGTTTCTATGGAAAGGTAGAATTCCCAGAGCTGTCTAAACGTGTTACTCCCATGCTGAGTTTCCATTCCTAGACAAGCTGCCTGATTGAATGACATCTGGGCTGATTGTCTTTATTTAATCTGCATATTAGTGGTGTACATGAAATGGGAAAAATATATTCTTTTGAACTAGAGCAAACTTTATATCATGTTCATGTTATAGTTAGGTAGAGCCAAACCTAGAATCTTTTGATTGCTCCACATATTGAATGTAAGATGAAACAAGTGGGTCACAGCGGTTGTGCATTACCCCTTCTTTTCTTTTTTCCCATCAGCAGTTCTCAGCCCAACAAATCTCAACAGCACACTTACTCTTCTCTGAATTTTGGTAGTATCATTGCAATTTTAGTGTCAATATTCTTTCTTTTTTATAATATTTTTATTAAAAAGTACAATTAAAAAGTTAAAAACTGCTACAAAGTAAGAAAAAAAATAGTAAAGGAAAATAGAAAAGGAAGAAAGAATATAGTTAAGAAAAAGAAAAGAAATATATAAAGAAATGGCTTTCTTCTTTGTCACAAGTATAAACAATTTTAATAACTTAAAATACAACAGATCTTATTTGTATATCCCAGGGGTAGGCAACCTTGGCTCTTTTATGACTCGTGGACTTCAACTCCCAGAATTCCTAAGCCAGCCATGCTGGCTCAGGAATTCTGGGAGTTGAAGTCCACGAGTCATAAAAGAGCCAAGGTTGCCTACCCCTGGTATATCCAGAATAGCATTTATTCCATATCATTCTTGTAGACTGTTTTAAATCCACTTTCAGTTTAGTCTCATCCTGTCTAATAAAACTTGTTCCTCTTCCATAACATCTTTCAAACACAATCTTATCTATAGAAGCAAACATACTTAAAATTACCTTCAGGGTCCATTGTTGAAAAATATTCTCCTGTATGTCAACTGTTAAGGTATTTTGCTCCATTCTGTACTAATAAGTCAAATTTAAGTGTAATCGTTAAATTCCTTTTTATTCCCTCTAGTGTCCAGTTTTAAAGTCTTATTATTTTTTTTAAATTCAAAACAAAAGCATTTTCCCATGGGAAGGATTCTTTATGATTCATTCCAAAATCTTATTTCAAATTATTTGGACCCTTAGTTCTTTTCTTAGTTCTTTTCTAAAATCAAAGTTTTAATCACTTTTTTGCTGTTCATTCCCAAATAATTTTAAGTCCTTAAAGTTAAACTTTATTTTTGCTAAGGATTGAAGGAAACTCACTTCTGTAAAACCTGTTGATCTAATGATTCCTAATAGGCAGAAGGCATTTACCAAAAGTGATTAGAAAAGGAAGTATGCAAAACTAGTGTCCTTTCCAAAGGTGCCGACTGTGGTTTGATTGTAGATAGTTTTTCCTTATCCCCCAAAGCTCTGAACTCACTGTAGACCACTATTTTGTGGTCTCCTTGCAAGGAGCAATTGTCTGGAGCATTTATAGGCAATCTCAAGTCCTCATGTTTTTTGGGGAGTAATTGCCGAGAGCAATTCTTCATTCCACCATGATTATCAGCTCTGCTTTAATGTAGCTGTTTTCAGTTCTCTTTTCTTCCCTGGAAGTTGCTACTCACTTTCCTTCTAATAGCCTATATCTAATCTCTCTCTCTCTCTGCACTTTCCACTTAATCTATCTTTGTCCAAATTCCAGATTGTTTTGGATCAACCTAAATGTTGACTTTCTTAATTCTGCTTTTTGAAGGTTAATGGTGTGTGTGTTTTGCTAAAAAGCCAGAGGGTAGAACTGAGTAATCTTTAATTTTTACAGAAATCCTTCAGAGCTAACACTAAATGAATGAAGATCAGAAGACATTCTGGTCTTGTAAGTCTAATAATTTGTATCCCTCGCCTTCATTTTCTTTTCCTTCCAGGGTCCTGCTGTTAAGCAATTCATGGACATCTTCTCTCTGCCAGAAATGACACTCCTGGCTGTAGCCAATGATTTTTTCATCAGCAATGATATTGATTATGACCCCATCCATCTCTACAAAGATGTTACGGTATGTACTTCATCCCCCTTTGGCAAGCTTCTCCCTTTTCACTCTTGTTTGTCTAGGAGAACTTCTGTGTTGAAAGTTAGTAGTAGGAGGAAGTGCTGTTGGCTGGCAGCTGTGTGTTTTCTTCCCAGTTCTGAGTGGGGGGTGGGATTCTGGCAATTACCTTTGGGAGGTTTTGCAGAACATAGTGTCCTGTGTGGTTTGTCCTACACAAAATGGCAAGATTTTAGAGCCTGGAGTTCTAAAGACCCTGCATTAGCTCTGTTGGTTCCCGATTCTGTTTTTAAATAGAGCCTTTATTATAGGAGGTTGTGACTTACCTCACCAGAGAGGAACAGGCTGTCCCAAGCTGGAGGAGGACTTGGGACGTGCTCTGCCTGCAAAGCTGCCCGGAAGGCTTATCTCTAAACCCAACTGCTCGAAGGCGCACGTATTGAGGGCCCCTCAGCTTATGTTTTCAGCATGTTTTTTTTTTAAGTTAGAGACCGGAAAAACCATCTGTTCTGTCTCTCTGCCTCTCTGGAGCCTGCCCAGCCCCCTGATTCTGGGCAAGAGGTCAGAATTGGCATTCTCATAAATGTCGTTCTTTCTTTCCTGCTCCTGCCCTTGTCTTCAGCTCTGTCCCACCTGCAGAACCCTAGTCTACCACCGGAGAAATGTGAATGGCACTTCTGAAGTTTACTTAACATTGAGAGGTTATCATTTAATCTGTGTTCCTCTGTGTGTGTGTGTGTGAGAGAGAGAGAGGGGGGGGGGACAAGATTAGGTTACATGCTGTGCTGAACAGTTTAAGGAAAGAGAGAGAACAGGGTCAACAGAAGCAGATGTCCTGTTCTATAGTACATATATGTCAGTAGCCCCACTGTGGCTTACTCTCCCCCAACCCCAAACCAGCCTGAAAATTAACGTCATATACTTTGAAGGGAATTGAGGAAGAAATAAACAATAATGAGGGAGAGGGGAAATGGAGACAACCAAACCAGATAAGATCTTCTGTATTTTAAACATTTCTAGAGACGCAGCCTTTTTTTTTTTGCAACAAATAAAGAATTTCGTTGCAACTTCAAGATTAAAATCTGACTTTTTAATCATTGCAAGGCTAATGTGAGAAAACAGATTTGGCTAGACTCTGTAATGCCTTTTTTTCCCTACACATTTTTAAACGATTAGAAACAGCCTTGGGGTATTTTTCAGATCAAGTGAACCTTCTCAGCCTTCCCTCAGGCTGCTATTTGCATATGTGCAAAACACACAAATACAAGTTGCTTAATGTTTTGTTCCACAAGGACAGATGAAGGTTTCTTTTCCAAACCTTTTGCTTTCAGTTCTTTCTAAGATTGTATTTGTCTCTGCGTTTGTCTTGTTATGGTTCTGTTATGTTGTTTTAATTGCTTTAAAGGTTATATCTATTTTCATGTTTTAATTTGTGGTTTTAATTGTTACTTATGAATTACCCAGTTACTTTTTTTGTTGATGAAACATGTATAGAAATACTGAGAACAAAGAATAAAAAAGGATATATGTGATCATCATTATCCACAAAACAGAGTTATGGGGAAGAGTTACTGTCACTCCCTCAGACCACAGTTATCTACTGGTTATCTAAACCACATACACGCAAACACATAATCATTACTGCTATTTAAAGTTTTTTTTTAAATTTTTAAAAAGGAAATCAGATCACAAACCTTGAGTATTGTTTTCTGGTTTATTCTTTAAAGAAATAAAAAGCAGAGGAGAGGCATAAAGCATAACACTGATGTGGTCTCCCTACACATGTTGAAATGCAGCCCAGAGGCAGAAATGTCAGGGCCTACAATGTTAACATTTATTCCTGGAATTCATTTCTTTTCTTCTTCCATCATTTCCACAGGATGCCATCCGGGATGTTCACATTAAAGGCTTTATGTACAAGTGGATTATGCAGGATCTGGGTGAGTATCTGCTATAGCATTATTTCTAAGCCTTGGAAATTTTAAACTATATAAATTTCAACTCCCAGAATTCCACAGCCATGCTGGCTGGGAAATTCTGGGAGTTGAAGTTTGCACAGCTTCAAGTTGCCAAGGTTGAGAAACACTGTTATGGCATACAGGTATTCCTTGACTTACAATCACAATTGGGACCAGAATTTTGGTTCCTAAGCAATGAGATTGTAAAGCAAACTGTCATTTGACTACATCAGCGACTGCAATCCTGGCACTTTCAGCTGCCAGTGTTAAGTGAGAACCATGAGTTGTTTAGCAGAGGGAATTCTAGGTAAGGAGTGCAGGGGTGCCTCAGGTGGTTGGGGAGGCCCTGGAAAACTAGGTGCAGGCCATGTGTGAGTTGGGGAGGTGCTACCGTGCAGTACAAAGCTGCAGCCACTCCTGGAAACCTTAGCCGTCCCAGCTCGGCTCAGCAGCGTGGCATAAAGTTGCTGTACCCCAGGAAGCCCCAACTGCCCACCCAGCCCAGCAGCACTTATGACTGCAGGGGTGCTGCTACTCTGCCATCTGCCTACCTCCCCTTCACCTCTCCCCGGATCTATGTCCTTTTTGTCGCCCTGCACAATGGCACTCAGCAGCAGCAACACAGGAGCTGGTGCTGAAGTAGAGGCCCAGAGCCTTCAGCTGTCTCACCTAGATCTCTACTTCAGACCCAGCTCTGCCCCTGTGCTGGAGGGCAAGGGGGCAATGGGACCTTGCACAATGCTGCTGGCATGGCTGACCACAGTGTGTGGGCTTGAGGCTGCATTTCTCAGTGGCAACAGTGGCTGGGGCTGAAGTAGAGGCCTAGGAGTGATGGCAGCTGGCTGAGACTGCTGAAGGGCCTAGGCCTCTACTTGAGCACCAGCTCTGGTGCTGCCTCTGCCAAGTGCCACTGTGCAAAGTGGCCAAAAGCGTATAGATGGAGGGAGATAGGCAGCTGGGGGGGGGGGGGGACAGCAGCACCCTTGTGGTTATAAGAGCGCATGGGCTGCCAAACACAAAAAAATTGATTATGTGACAGTGGGGTTGCTGCAATGACTGTAACATTAAACCTGGGTCACAAATCCATTTTTTGTAATGCTGCCATAATTTGAAATGGTTGCTGAGCAAGTGGTCATAAGTCGAGGATTACTTGTAATTCTTAAAGGCGTCTGTCCATCTTCCTTCTTCCAGAACAATACATCCTGCACGGGGATGAGACCTACGCTGTGCTGCACCGTTTGGCCAAAAATGGCAAGAAACTCTTCCTCATCACCAACAGCCCCTTCAGCTTTGTGTGAGTTTGAGCATGCCTTGGTCTCTAAGATNCCCCCCCCCCCCAGGCATTTAGCTTTAGTTCAGCTGGTGAGTTGGATTGCACTCCAACTTTTTTTGTCTGGATATGAGTTTCTTTTTCTTTTGCTTATTTAATTATTAGCTTTACACTCGTTATATCCATTTACCTGGCTCTTGTTATCCATGTTTTGTGTTTTTTATGTTTTTATGCCTTTTGCTGTATACCCCAGAATACACAGCAAGAGTGTATACCGAGTATATAATACGGAGAGTGAGATTGGGCAGTACCCAAATTTGATAAATAAAAATCAATTCTGCCTTTCATTCAAGAGCTCAAGAATGCGTACATGGCATTCCTTTTTTCCCCACAACAACATAGGAGAAAATATATAAGGTCGATTCATTAATTAACCATTATCCTGAACATATCATGCTTTCAGATTCTCTTTAAAATATCCCATTCCTCGTTTTTCTTTCTCTTAGCTGCTCTCTGGTCCTCGTTGGCAATGTGGGATGGGAGAATAAAATCCCCAGATAACTCCCACCCTCAGTTATGTGGGAAAACAGTGGGTTCAACCCACTAACATTTTATTCATTCTTCTGAAATTGAGGCCTTTCCCTGCCTCATCCTTGGCTGTGAAAGTCCACTGAACAATGGTTGGTGATTTATTTTCAGATGGAAGGAGGTGTTATCAGAATGGCAGAGGGACCAAGCAATAATAATAAATAACAATAAAAAATAGCTGCAGTCTCAAGTATTGCCGGATCTCCTGAGGTTTCCTTCAACTCTTTCCACACCTGTAAATGCATTTGCTCTACATCTGTTTTAATTTAATTATTTAATTAATTTATAATTTTAATTTAATCTAGATGGGCAACATTTTGAGGTACCACTGATGATAGCACAACATGCTGAGGGCTTTTTTTTTGCCAGCTCTTTTTTTAGTGAGTTTAAATCAGCATTTCTGAACCTTGGGAAGTTTAAGCTGTATGGACTTAAACTCCCCAAATCCACCAGCCAACGTGATTGAGATTCTTGTTTCACAATTGCTCCCTACTCAGTACTTTTAGTACCACTACCCCCCTCCTAATTCTCTTCCTTTTTCTCCCTGTTTCCCCTAGTGATAAAGGGATGCGATACATGGTGGGCAAGGATTGGCGAGACTTCTTTGATGTGGTCATAGTCCAGGCAGACAAGCCTCATTTCTTCAATGACTGTGTCAAGTGAGTGTTGCATATGTTGGTTTCTGTGTGGGGATGAGCTAATACACGTCCCGAGGGCATATGATACCTTTCTGGTTATTGGAATTTGCACACTGCTGCACGTACGTTCTGATGAATTATACCCAAGTCAGCAATTTGTGAGCCATGTTTAGCTTCATTGACCCCTTGTTTTGTGGTGTTTCAAGCCCCTGAAGATTGGCTGCAGAAATGCAGCTATACACAAGGATTAAAAAAAAAGCATGCTAGGAATTTAGTTCTCCCCTAATGCATTTTAAAAAGGCAGACAAGGGATTGACATTTCAATCCTGCCTCTGCCAGTAATATCACTGTATCACTATCATGCTCCCTGCAGTTTACAGAACTTCCCCAGTTTTTTTTTTTAAGGCATGGTCTGTAACTGCAACATTGCAAAAAAAAAAAAAAAAAGGTAGTGTGTTTCTCAGTGCTGCCATTGTTGCTCAATTTCTGTGGAGAGTAGACAAATCAGCAAATGTTGTGTGCTGATAATATGTGGCTTTGGGGGACTGTCCTGAGTAGATAAAGCTCAGACCTGAAAGCACAATGAAAAGAAAACTACTCAGGCTAAAAATGAGGGAGCTGTTCCTTTAAGACCACGAGGGCAAAATATCCTGCCTCTGACTACTGGCAGAATTCTTTGGTTGCAGCATTTCATTTGCTGGTTGTTGGAGAGGATTTTTCTCCTGCATATATTTTAACTTCTCTATTCTAGCACTTCCTTTGTTTTTCTTTCATTTTTAGATTTTGTTTTTGGTCCCTCTACCCTAAATCATCATCAGCTTCATTTTTTGTGCAACGATAAAAAGTAGAAGTAGAAAATTTGAACTAACAAATGCTGACTGTATGAGAGAGGCTGCAATGAATTATACTAGAACTCTGGCCATTACGTAGGGGTTTTTTAAAATTCTCTGTGCAAGACTTGCTTTAAACGCTATACCATGTCTTTTCAAACCTCTAGATATGTCAAAACATTATGTAATGAGTGTCCAACATTCCTGAAGGGCACTTGATTGGGAGAGGCTGCTGAACAAATACATTATAAAATCAAGATTCCTAACTTACTTTTGCTTTTAGGATCTTTTGATACCCACCAGAAATTTGCAGAAAATGTGCTACATAGGTGTAACATACAGCAGTGTTAATGTTTCCTATAGAGTAGTGTTTCTGAACCTTGGCAACTTTAAGATCTGTGGACTTCAACTCCCAGAATTCCTCAGCCAGCATTAGAGAATACGTGCCTATGCATGTGAGAAAAATAGTTCTGTGGATTTGGGGGTCAGAGGTTAGGACTCCTGTGCTGTCCTCCCCTTGTATAGTGGAAAGCAAAAGGCCTTCCCGGCAGCCTCCCCAAATGATATTCATTTTTCCTTCCAGGCCTTTCCGGCGACTGGATAGCAATGGAGATCTGCAGTGGGACAAAATAAATAAGCTGGAGAAAGGACAAGTGTATAAACAGGTGAGGAATGTTGACATTAGGTGGTCTGTGTTTCTGAAGAATCAAGATAATACTTATATGCAATATGATTTTAATATCTTGATCCTTGAGTGTGGTTAACTCCATCAGCATAAAAAAAAATGAAGACTGCTGTTGGTGCTTGGTGATGTTTCCTATTAAATTACTAGATAAGATAAGATAGGATAAGATAAGATATAAGATACGATAAGATAAGATAACCTTTATTGTCATTTTTTTAATGTGAGCACAATGGCACACATCAAAAATGAAATTTAGTTGCCCTAATTATCCACCTCCAACCCTTTCAACCCCTTTGAGCTTCTTGGAGAACTTTGGAGGGATAGTAAGTCAGAGATCTAATGAGATGAAGGAGGAATCTCCTCTCTAGTTGCTATCCTGAAAGGGCATAACAGCCAGTTAGCCCAAGCAGAATCAGCTTTGAATATATATGCTCCTCCACTTCCTCCTTTGAGATTTGCCCTGTGGGTATAGAGATGAGAGAAGGAGCATGAGGACATGTTTCAGGAATGGCAGTACTGGGCATCTGTTGTGGCCTACTTCCAAGAAAGGTGCCACCTTCCTGGAGTTTTGGACCTCCTCCTCCTACTACTGATGTTCCTCTTTCCAGACACCCAGCCTACCTACCATCTCTGTCTGGGACAGAGGGTGGGGTGACAAAAATAAGAACAGCTGCCAACTCTTGCTTGGGCCTAATAATTTAAGTTTGAGGGTGGAGACTTGGCCAAGGTGGAACAACTAAGTGAGAAAAAAGGCAAAAGGGGGATTGAGTGTTATATGGTAATTTGCTCAGAGGTCTCTTGAGTCCCGGAGACAGTGTGGGGCTAGTTTTTCTGTACCTGCAGGATATGAAGGGGAACTTTCCCTTTTTCCTCTGTTATATAAAATATTGTCTAGAAATGTTGGTCCTGTATCCAGGGACTTCTAATTATTTTAATGCAATATTTCTAACTACAATATTAGGGCAACCTTTTTGACTTCCTCCGGCTCACAGGCTGGCGTGGATCCAAGGTGCTCTATTTTGGCGACCATCTCTACAGTGACCTGGCGGTGAGAGCTTTGGGCATAATCCTCTGGGTCATGAAGAGAGGATTGGGTGGAAGTTGAGTCTTTTAGATTTTCTTCCCAGCTCTGGGACAAGAGTGGGCTGAGTTACGGTGTGTAATGTCTCTCACGATCCTATAAATCTTTTCCATTATGTCTCTCTGCCCCAGGACCTGATGCTGCGGCATGGCTGGCGGACAGGGGCCATAGTTCCTGAGCTAGAAACTGAGACAAAAATGGTCAACACAGAGCAATACTCCCAAGCACTCACTTGGCTACAAGCCTTAACTGGATTGCTGGAGCGAATGCAGGTAGGTTAAAAACTCAAGATGCTGCTTGTCTGTTAGGACCAGAAGGGGGAAGATCCCAAATTCTTGATGGAACCAGTGTGGAAGAAAGGTGCTCCCTGAGTAACGTAGGGCAGGGAATACTTAAAACCGCATCACAGTCAGTTGCTCTCAGGCCAATTAACTTAGAATCAATGGGACCTGAGCGACTAATGAGCTTCAGGGGAAGGTAAAATTAATTCTAGGGGAAGTTAGTTTAGTGAATGTTGAGAGATGATGGAACAGTAATTACAGGGCTGTCTAACTTTTTGGTTCTTTTCCTGAAAAGATGTTTCAAGATCCCGAATCCCAGCAGGTGCTGCAGGACTGGATGAAGGAGCGCCAGGAACTCAGGTATTTTATTTCTTCTCCCTTCTTTTTTCAAGGGCTTCGGTATGCTGGTTCAGACTTACAAATTAGCTACTTTCCTGCTTGCCCATTAACAAATAGGAACTGCCTCCATCCTACTGAACACAGAGGTTTTAAGCTTTTTCTTACAACGTGAAATTGTATGCAATACTCTGTTGCTCTTTTCAGCATTAAAGTATGAGCACCCAGGCCTCTAAATCCTGCAGGGTTAATTGGGACCTTAATTGGTGGTTTTGCCTTTTTTGTGTGGTTTTAATCTTTTTGTTTAATTCTAGCTCCTCTTTAGTTTGACAGTTTATTTCTGCTTTTTGGTCTCTTCACCTCTCCTGGATTCATGATTTCCCACTTCAGCTTTGTTACAGTTGGTATAATTTGAGCCCCACTCAATTACTTGATCTAGTTTTTAAAAAAGTTATTTATCTTTAGTCCGGATTCAACCCCTGATTCTCTCTATGCTGTTGAAACAAAGTTTAGAATTTATTTTACCTTTTCCACTTTCTCCCCCCAGCATCAAATCTATATTTAAATCTGGATGCAGACTTACCTCTACATGGTGTTACTTTGTAAAGTGTAACAAAGATTTATATTATAGCATTGGCTTTTGTACATTGTCCAATTGTGCTTAAGCTGTAGCTCTCATCCACAACTAAGCATCCGGTCCAACAGCAAAAATAAAACTTTATTTTGGTTATAGACCAGTCAGCAGCAGGTTTTTCTTCTCTTTTCTCTGGTATACCTTATTTTCTAAAACACATTTGATTAGCAATGTGGAAAACAGAATTGTGAATTAGCTAGGCCTCTTTTCAAGTTTCATTTAAAGTTTTAATAGATTGGTTTCAGGCTGGTTACACAGGTCCAAACATGTCCTTTATTGCATATTTGTAATTTCCTCATGGAATTCTGTTTTGTGTTTACTTGACTGACTCATTTATCAGTCTCATTCACTCTTTCTGGATGGGCAAAGCCATGTAAATAGAATCTCTCATTGCTCCCTTAGAACCCAAATCACCAGTTGCAGTATCTTGAAAAGCAGAGCAAATAAATCTCCTGTTAATCTGGAGCAGCTAATTTCTCCTTCTTCATTGCAAAAACTGCAGTGAGCTATTGGCCACAATTACATTGTCTTCTTGATTCTAATGATTTTTTTCCCCTTCTCAATCATGTCTGATTATAAAGAGACTGCCTGGACAAGTCTCTGCAGTTTTCTTGGCAAGATTTTTCAGAAGTAGTTTGCCGTTGCTGCCTTCCTAGGGCTGAGAGAAAATAATTAGTCCAAGGCCATCCAGCTGGTTTTGTGCCCAAGGCAGGACTAGACTCCACACTCCCAGTTTCTTGTCTGGTGCCTTAACCACTGCACCAAAGTGGCTCTTATGACTTACCTCTTGCCAAATTCTACCACAAAGCTGAGCTGTAAATGGCTAGACATGGAATCTTGCTTGAGCTCCAGAAGAGAAACATGAATTGATGGTGTTGGAGAACAGGGACAGAAACATAAATTTCGTCTCAAATCTTAAATATTCAGAAGCTTTCTTGTAAAGCATGCATTAAATAGTCAAAGAAAATCACCTTTGATGTAAAAGTGACAAAGTAGGCAACAGATCCTTTTTTGAAAATAGTGTTCCGGCTTCTGTACAAAGACTCAGCAGAAAAATGACCTTCATTCAGTTTTGGGAAATCTCCTCTCCCTTGTTTACATTAATATAGCTTCTTAAATGGCATTGATAACATCATTTGTGAATTGCCTTTGTGCTGTTCAGAAACCTGGGGAATTGCTATTTGTTTAAAAACTATGTTCTGATCTTACTGTCCTTTGATGCTTGAAGCTAGTTGAAATGTCACAGCTAGTTTAAATACACATTAAAGAAAATCCCAGGCATGACTGGCAGTTTTAACAGCTCTGCACCTGCCTTATGCTGAGAGTAATTATTCTGGTGTTGAGTGGTATGAGCAATAGCTTCCTTTTGCACATGTGCACCTTGACACGTATAGACACTGAAAATTCCATGAAAGAATTACAAGCACAGGCTTTGCTGTTGTGAATCATATCCCATTTAATAAGGGTAGGGTTTTGTGTCTGTAGAGTTGCCCTCTCCTCTGGTCTTTATGCTCTAGGCATGACATAAGCTCTTTTAGATTATAGTAGGGCTACGAATTGTTTTAACCACTGAGTTGCATGAAAAAAAAACCTAGCTCAGATTGTCTGATAATAAAGCAAAGGAACTCTGTGCTTAGAAACTATTAATACAGAAAATTCCTAATCACAAAATATGTAAGTTTAATGATACAGTAATATGAAACAGAATTCTCTGATATACTGTAAATATAGCAGTGCAAAATTGACGAAGATAAATGGAAATGATCTGTGTGCAGTTATGTAAGATAAAACATTTCTTGGATTCTATTCTTACTTGGCTATGGAGAGGACTAATATGTTTTATATGCTTTGTCACTCCATACCCCAATCCTATTCAGCAGCAACTTTGTGTTTTGAATATTCAGGCATAATATCCAGACCTTAGTAATCTTTGTAACCATAAAATAATGTTAAACCAATTCTAGAAATGAAAAGACAATTTGGAGCTAAGGGCAGGCAATGTACAGTATAAGCCTTAGTGCCCTCTAATATTTTCTTTTAAGAAGCTACATATTGCAAGATAAAGTGCAATCTTCTGTCATCTTTATTTGGAAAACAATCACTGGCTACACTGCAAGATTGTTAGAAAGTAGAAATGATGCCAGCTGCAGTTTCAGTTTTGTACACATACACATTTGCTCAGAATAAAATAGGAAAGTTGGTTATTCAATAAACAGAAACTTGGCGGAACCCAACCTTCTGATACTGGATATGCTGTGATTGGCTATGTCCACCCTAGAAACCCTGAGAACACCTAATTCACAATTATGGCTTCAAGGTATAAAGGTAATGCAATGTAAAATCATTTATCTTAAATATTTGTATTAAATTAAAGCCTAGATTCTTAGAAAATTGTTTGATTTAATCTTTGTAGTATTTTATTCAGAAATTCCACCTTGCCCTCTGAGTCATCTTTGGAGAATGAAATCCAGCAATCCTGATTGTCTGATCCCTCTTTCTTTTCTTTCTCCCCCTGCATACTGTTACAGGGCACTCACCAAGAACCTCTTCAACCCGCAGTTTGGCAGTATCTTTCGCACGTGCCATAATCCCACATACTTCTCTCGCCGCCTGTGCCGTTTTTCGGATGTCTATATGGCTTCCCTCAGCTGTTTGCTCAATTATGACCTCAACTACACCTTTTACCCACGACGTACCCCCTTGCAGCATGAGGCTCCCCTTTGGATGGATCAACTCTGCACAGGCTGCATGAAGACTCCCTTCCTGGAAGAGATGGCACATATCCGCTAGGGACCAATTGGGGAGAAGTTTGCAGGTGGTCGCGCTCCTATTTTAGGGCAGTGATGGGATGGCTTAAATCTTATATGGTTCTTTGTATTAGAATCAAATCTATGGTCTGTGGTTACATGTCAGATTTACAAAGCAAGGGGCCTGTTAAGCCTTAGTGAATGCTTTTCAGCATTCATTTTTGCTTATGGATTTAAGATGTACCTTTGAGGCTCACACCGAGATTTAGCAAGTCTGGCCCATTGTTGTTTGCTGAAACATCAGCAGCTTCCCAGTGAGCGCTATAAAAGAAGAGGCCCATGAATGAAGCATTGTCTGCCCTTATTGCCAGCTAGAGAGTTTGGAATGTCCATATACACAGAGAGAAGGGGCTTTGGACTGGCCCAGAATCTGTTTGTTAGTTCTCCCTTAGGGTGGGTGCTTCTCCTAGACAAATATGCTCAGCGTATGCTAGGTGGAAGACCTTGGTTTTGTTGATCGGTACACAAAGTTCTCGTCCCTTGTAGAGCCACATATATTTTGTAGTGTTTGAAGTTTACATTCCCTCCCCAACTGTGAGGTCTTTTTGTGCTTGTAATGGAGAGGAGAACAGGGTGGGAAAATGGGGTGAAGGGTGGGGGTTCCTGTCCTGTAAGCCCTGGGAAGGACAGGAGGTGCTATAGAGGGGATGGTATTTTTAGCTGATGACTGGAATTTTATAATGTTAATAAAAGAGCAGTGTGAAATCCATGGCTGATTTGTGTTCTGAAGTTGAGGAATAAGAGCAGGAGCTAAACAAGTTATGAGTTTGGTTTGCCATCGTGGTATTTTTCTATTCTTTTTGCAAATTTTATATTTTTATTAGTTTATCAAAATATAAAATACAAAAATACAAAGCAAAATGAAAACAATGGGAAAACAGGGGAGGAAAAGGGAAAGAGGAAAAAGTGTAAGGGAAAAGGGAAAGCAAAAAGAAAAGCATTGACTTCCGATTTCTTTTGGAACAGTAGAATAAGGTCATAACATACCACCTCGACTTTTTTACTTTTACATAATATATACTAGCCATTTCTATAATAACAAACCTATCTAATCAGCAAAACCTAAAATCAAAGATTCATTTTTTTCCACCACAAGCACAAAGTCCAAAAGCTGTTTCCAAGTAGAAACAAAATTAATTGTATTCTTTCCTTTGGTCAAAGCAGTCAATTTCACCACCCCTGCTAACTCCCATCAACTTTTGCAACCATTCGTCCATTGTGGGAATGAAAACATCCTTCCATTTCTGTGCATAAAGTATTCTTACTGCTGTCAACATATATAAGATCAAAATTCCAGTTCTTTTTCAAGTTTTTTATCCAAATTAAGCCTGAAAGAAAAATATCTGGTTTTATCTTTATATTCATCTAAGAATCTTCTGTATTAAGATGTGAATCCTACTCCAGTATTTCTTTGCTTTGTCACATATCCACCCAAAGTGATAAAAAGTTCCTTCTTTACATTTGCATTCCCAACGTTCATTTGAAGTACCTTTAAATATTCTTCACAATTTTTCCGGTGTTAGATACCATATAAAAATCATGCAATGCTTTACATACATACATTTTCAGAGCATCTACAGCTCTATAATGGAGACATATAGGAATGTAATGCCACCTACAGACTATATGTATAATTTACAAGTAATATCCACATACTGGGGAGAAAGGTTTTTTTTTTAAGATTAAAATATTATTCAGAATTATGATATCTTCACTTTGCAGTCTATTTGTAATTTATGATTATCTATCTCTAGAACTTAGTAATTTGTTTCATGGCAAGATTGCTCGTAGGCAGGGCAAGGTGATTAGGAAATCATTGCATGCCACATCATTTGCCAGAGCCGTCTCTGTACAAACCTGTGACCACTAGATAGTAAAGGCATAGTAAGTCAACCGGTAGCTTTTCAAGTAGGTAGATTTGACCTTTCATCCAATTGGCAATGTAAGAAGGGTGCTTGTTATTTGCTATGCAGTCACATGTCTGCAGTCTTAAATGGGTTTATGTTTTAAAGTCTCAATGATTTTGAATAAAAGCATCTTGCACCCATGCTTCTAGCAAAAACATACATATCTCTTTGTCTGATCCAACTCACAACAGAGCCACCTGTCTTCTCCCATCCTGCTACATTATATACCACAAATTACAGAAAGTCAATAGCTTATTCAATATTTTTTTTCCATTGCTTCCTGTGAATTTTTGGTTTTTTTTACAACAAAATAAGGAAAATTGTACTGCTTGGACCAGGTAAAATTAAACCTACCGTCTTAAACTTGAATAAAACTCAGTACTGCAAGCTTTACTGCCTGTTGTGAAGCACAGAATCAAAAAGGTGATCAAAGACAGAGTTCACAATATGAAGCTGTGCATTGTGCTTAGCACAGTAGCTCTAGAAAAGCTTTAAGGATGAACTGAAAATAGTAGAAAGAAAGGAAGACGTTTCGCTAAGTCATTTGGCCATATTAAATCAAATTAAAAGATGCTAGTTCCCCTCTTGGAAAAAGACCTTTCCACAATTGGTGGACACCACCCACTGATCCCCAGTGGTCAATCTGTGTTCAACAATAGCTAGCTACTTGTAAGAGTCTTAGCTGTGAGCTTGCCCTTACAGCATGAGGCTTGAGGTAGGTTTCTGAGCATCTTTAGGAGTCCTGGCTCTGTTTCTGCTCGGTTGCCTAGAGTGGGATCTTGTTTCACTCTTGCTGGCTTTCTGCTTCCCCCAGCACATGCTGGGGGTGGCAGACCAGAAAGACGCAGCAGGAGAGACAATTGGAAACCATGTAATTGTTTCACCTGGTTGGGATGGCAGCATCTGGGCCACCCAATCTCTTCATCGGGGAGATGGGAGCTAGGGAGCTTCCAAACCTCCATTTGCCTGGATCCCGGGTGGAACAGACGGGCAGTGTGACATGGCAGCAGGACACGGCCGGCAACTGGACACGTCTGGAAGGGTCTGGTGAGAGCAACTAGCTGTGGGTTTGATGAGGTGCATGCTGTTGCAAGGAAGTAACTAAGAGGATGGAATGCTATAAGTAAAGTTTAGTGGCTAAAAAGTTCATAATTGTTTTTTTAAAGAGTATTCAAGTATGTCTTATGGGAAGTTTAAGAAAACATTTTAAGTGGGATTGTGTTCATTTATTTCCTTACCGTGTCACCTCTATCTAAATAAAATTATTAACGTTACAAAAATCCATTTAGCAGAAGTGAAACTGAAATGAATGAATACTTCAGCTTTTAAATAATATTCATGTCTCCTGGGTATTTAAGCCACTATATTTTTCCACTCTTCAGTCGCAGGGAACCTAATTTCACTCAGAGCTTAGATAGATATACTAATGTACTTCTGAAATAGAAATAAAAAATATAAGCATTAAATTAAAATGGAAAATATCATGTA
Organism: Protobothrops mucrosquamatus; assembly: GCF_001527695.2. Taxonomy (NCBI): domain Eukaryota; kingdom Metazoa; phylum Chordata; class Lepidosauria; order Squamata; family Viperidae; genus Protobothrops; species Protobothrops mucrosquamatus. Next base: position 950,208 of record NW_015386453.1, on the reverse strand, counting down.
AGAGTACCGTGCATCAAGGCATACTGACACTAAGATTTGAGAAATACACATGCTTTAAATGCAATTTTTTTAGTTAATCAGAAGACACAGGTATTTAAGGAACTAAAACTAAACCGGTGACCCAGGTATGGTCCTAATTTTAAAAAGAAGCATGATGGTGCATAGGAAAAAAAAAGTGAGAATGAAGCCATCCAAATGGGGAAAAGTTGACCTGCCATCTCCCACCAAGAACCCTGTCCCCCATTTCCTCCCCCTCATTAGGACTTCTGACCAGCTCTGGCTTTGGGCCAGATCTCAGGTCCTGGCTTTTATTCCCCCCTATCCCACAGCATGAAATCCATTATTTATGGTGAAGGCTTGTTAAGGTGTGTGTATGGGGAGGGGAGTCTAGAAGTAGTCTCTCACTTCTACAGCCCAGTGAACTCAATTCCGCTTCTCCCTTCCTTCTAGCTGCTCGCTCAGAAACCACATCCAGGGGTGCTGAGGCCCAGCCTGTCACCGCTTTGCGGGTCACAAACCCCAGCAAAACTGCTGGAAACCAGCAGCACCTACACCGGGAGTTGCTGTTCACCCATCGCAAGTATGGCTTGCAGCTCCAGGCTGCTATTGCTACATAAGCTTTCCAAAAGCTGGACAGAACAACTTCTCTCTGGAAGCTTTGGCTTCTGTGGACCGTTGTTGATGTATCCCCTGAGACTTTTGCAGATTGTCTGGGTACTTTCTCTCTGAAGTAAATTATTGTTTATTGTTGGGAGAAAGCTTGATACCCTTGCTGGAAGAAATCTATTTTATGATTTGGCATTTTGTTGCTGAGAAAATTCCATTTGTTTCTTGCTCCTCCAATTCTGTTTACTTTTTATTTCATATGACATTGTGCAGGTGACACAGACACTGCCCCCCCCACCATCACCATTGCCTCACTTTCCCTGCCATTCTCATCTGTTGTTTCAAGTCTGCAAAATATAGCTGTTACTCTGCAAGCCACAAGTAGAGGTATCCATAGTTTAACACTAGGCCAAAATGCTGTGTATTGATGGGAAACCACGTTAGTTGGTCAAAACAAAAACATCAGAGAAGCTCATGCGTTGAAGACCAACAAATATGTACAGTTTTATAGCCATATATTTTCACGATCATCCACATTATCCATTCTGGTAGTTTAAAGAGTAGTTGCTACTCTTTAAAATGCTACATTTTATATATAAATCCTAAATATTTCAACTGTTTAGGAATCAATAGTCTGCGTTTTGAGGAAGAGATGCACATTATTCTTTTTCCTCCTTAGCAGTGGAGAAGATGTACCAAATATATACCTCAGGGGAAGTACTTTTCAAAGTAAGAGACCTGGCATGCTGTTGTGTAAGCTGATCAGACCACTCCAAGCAACCATACAGTTATTATTTAAAGATGAAATATTCTCTCCTAAGACATCATCAAAATATCAGGGCATCCACAAAGCCCATTAAAATAAAAACAATAATGTACTTTCTGCAAGGGAGAGTCTTAAAAAACCTGGTATAAGGTAGCAAAGCAAATATTTTGTTGGAGGTGTAACAGAAAAAAACATTTTCCTTAGGTAATTGTAAACAAATTAGGGTTGGCTGGCTCAAAGTAATCCAACCAACACCTGTTGGTTGGAACTCAATATCCTGCTTTCTAATCCAACACCTTAACCATTACATCAAAAAGTTCTGCAATAAGATTGCCACAATCACTGACATACCACAGATGCCTAAATGTATTCAAATTAATCCCTTGTTTCAGGTGAACATATTTTACCTTGTGTTTTCAGTTTGATAGAAATAATGAGATTGTGTGAGAAAAGCAGCAATGAACAGGAGTCATTCCTTATCCACATTTGTGTATCATGTATGTGTGTGTGTATATCTATCTATCTATCTATCTATCTATCTATCTATCTATCTATCTATCTATCTATCTATCTATCTATCTATCTATCTATCTATCTATCTATCTCTATCTGCATACACAGTTGTGTTAATATAGCATTAATAATATATGTATCTAGTAGGCCCTTCAATTGTATAGTTAGTATCTGCCTGTTTCTATCTATGAATGCAGTTTCACCCTCTCCAAAGAGTTCACTTCATACCCAGGCTGTCCATATAGGCCAAATAATGTCCTTTTTACCAGCAAAATTCTCCCAATGCCAACCCTACAATCTTTCTCCCTGGGAGTAAGACACACACATACACATACACACACACAACCATCCAAACACAGTCTGGACTTACTTCTGAGTGGACATGCATAGGATTACATGAATTGTAACTTGACTCACATTCCCAGCCCATGAGACACAGCGGGAGTCACCTTTCTTTCCTTTGCTGGCCCCCAGCCAGACTGGGCTTTGATCACCAGTAGGTTTTTCAAGCCTCATTTGCTGGCCTATTTCTTGAGGTCTAAAATAGAAAGGACAGTTTTAAATCGATGTCTGTTCTACTACTTCTCTAAGGTGTACTCTGTAGAAGGAGGGAGAGAAACACAGCCAAATTCTCATATATCCCCCCCCCTTAAGCCAGAATAACACATTAATTCTCTGTTATTTTGCTTCACCCCTACTCAGTCACTGAACCCAGCAGTAGATAAACAAGAGCTAAAATGTAAAGCAATGGTGGTAGGGCATTTTTTCTTCCTACCCTTATATACCCCATTTTGTGTAAATAACAGTCCTCCCCTATTTTTCTGCTATCTTTTTTCTTTTCCTTTGATGACCATCAGCGGACTTGTTTAGCAGAGGCAGCAGGAACCATCTGCAACCACAGACTTTCATCAATTTTGCTTGGTTGTTAATGCTACAAGGAAAAAAAGATGGGGAGCTGTCATTTTTTTTTGTCCTTTTATTTTTCTATGGAGATTCTCAACCAACCAGGTCATAGTTGTCCCAAAGGTGATTTTCCAAAGGCAACAGGACTTCCTTGTTTTTTTTCTCTGAAAACATTTTGCTTCTCATCCAAGAATCTTCTTCAGTTTGTGAGGAAAAAGTCCAGTTGCCTTTGGAAAAGCCTCTTTGGGGTGTCCTTTTATTTACAAGTTAATTCATCTACTTGGAGGTGGTATCATCTAGAGCAGAGGTCCCCAACCTTTTGGGCAGCAGGGACCGGTTCCGTGGAGAAAGGTTTTTCCACGGACCGGAAAGTGTGTGGTTTTGTGTGCTGCCTGCATCCCACAGATGGGGATTTGCTTGTTTGTGCGGACTGGTTGCTGGCATGCCACAAATCGGTACCGGTCCACGGACCGGGGGTTGAGGACCCCTGATCTAGAGTATCAGGCAGACACTCTTACAAACCCAAAAGGAGGCTGGCAATGGAGGTAGACCAGTGGTGGTAAGTAATAGATGGAGCAGTAAGCTATCAATTCTGAAGATTCTGAAGTTAATATCAAACTTGGAGACTCCACTGTAGACTAGATTAGGGTAGTTGAAAAACCATCCTGGATGAAGGCAACAGAATGCCACTAAGGAATCAACAGGACAATTCAAGGGAGTCATCATGTTGCAAATTAGTGGCTTAGAGACCTGAAGATTCTGATAGGTTTACTATCTTAGTGACAACAAGGCTGAGCTCTGAGGGCATGTGATTGAAGGAAAAGAATCCCATGTAAGTTGACCTGTTCTTGAATATCTTTAGCCACTTCAGACCTCAGCTCTATTTATTCAGAAATAAATCTTGGTCTTTACTCAAATATTAAAAGTACATGTAGTACTTGCAGTCCTAATTTGTAAGAATGCCAAAACACACAGCAAATTTCCTTACAATCCATAGCAGGTTTAAAAAGCTTTTATGACTCAGGAAGCTAGACAATAATTATTGTTTCTCATCTTAAAGAAGAATGGAATATACACAGTAGGAAGGGAAAGTTTGTTATTTCACCAGTTTCAGTACCAGATCCATTTAATGTTGTTATAAAAGTAACATTTACATATCCAGTTTGTGTTTTTTTTAAAGGGCTGGAACGAGTTGATATAAAACCAAAAGCAAACATCTTCAGTGTTTGTTGATACATCTAGGAATATTTCTTGTTTTCTTAGCATGCTCAGCTTCAGCTTAGATGGACGATGGTTTTCAGATTTTTCCCCAGAGAACTTTGTGAATCATTGTTTTGTGAGAGATAACTATGTATTTTTTAAATATGGCCTTATTGCCCAAACATTCTTTACATCTGATACGTTGAGAATTATGAATGAGTTGTTCGACTTAGACGATACATGGGATAATTATGCTGAAATATGGGAATCCTTTATTGAAACTTGTGTATAATTTCATACAGTTCATACAGTACACACACAAACACACACACACACACACACACACATAATTTTCTTCTCTTTGTTCTGGTTGCTATAGGACATTTCTTCCGTGTTCCAGTCTAAATTGTTACATTATTAGGCAAACTAAGCCAGAATGAGAAAGTTTATTGTTAAAGGGAAACAACTGTTGTCTGTTTTTATATGGGCTGTCCTGGCTTCACGTATTATCTTGTTGATGGGCTCAGTGAGGGTGGATGCTTGTCACAACCATTTATCTGCACAGGTTAGGATGAGTGAAATCCCTGTATTGTGTCAATCTCCCTTCTCAGAGGCCTGAGCCTTCGATCAAAGCCAGAGTTGCTCCAGGTTCTAGAGCATCGGAATCGGTGCCGGGATGGGACAGAAAGTGGCTTGAAACCATCCCCACTTGAGCAGGAGCTTTTGCGCTGGCAGCAGAGACGGGAACAGGTAAGGAGGGGTCAAGTGACCGGGACAGTCTCCCTACAGTTCTTGTAGGCAGTGACAGGAAATGCCTGGCAGTGGAACCTTCAAGGATATCTGATAGAAGTATTCTTTCTTGTCTGCAGCATCAACAGCAGGAAGCAACAGGGGATCCTGGTGGGAGCCAACCAGAGTTCGTAAAAGTCCGGGAGAAATTACGAAGGACACAGCAGCAACGGGATCCCTCTCCCCAGCATGCATCCCCTTCCTTGATATCTGTTCCCTTCCCGCGCCTTCCTCACCCCAACAGAAAGCCCTCTCAGGTCCCAGTCAAACACCCTCCTGTAGCCCTACAGGCTGTGGCTTCACATCCTCAGAGTTCCCTCAAGGCCTCTACTCTTACCTCAGTCCCATCAAAACATTCCCTTGCCAATAATACCTGACTGCCTCCCACCCATGCCCCTGCTACCAAGAATGCTTCATTAGGTGGCTTACACATAACATCAAGCTGTGATGTGTTCATTTTAGGGTTAGTGGCTTATTCAACAACCTTGGTTTAAAAACTTGGCTTAGCGTTACATGGGAATGCAGCTCCTTGATCCTGTTCTTCCAGATTTGGGGAGGGAATCTCAGAAGGATGTGAACTTTGTCTCCACTCCCAAGTGTGAAAATAGAAAGGAAAAAGGTTGGCCCAGTGTGTGAATTCCATTTCTTTCTTTTTAGCGGTCTATGAAAGTATTTTAAAAAATCCCATAAACACTAAAAAAAAGACTTCTGGCTTAATGTCATCTTTCTTTACACGGCCGGCCAAATCAAAATGATGAAAGCTATGGGGAAACCTTTCAGCTATTTGACCTTAAAAAGATTTGGAGTTATGGGAGGGTGAGCAATGTCTACATAGAAATGGTGAATATCTAGACCAGGGGTAGGCAACCTTCGCTCTTTTATGATTCGTGGACTTCAACTCCCAGAATTCCTGAGCCAGCATAGCTAGCTCAGGAATTCTGGGAGTTGAAGTCCACGAGTCATAAAAGAGCCAAGGTTGCCTACCCCTGATCTAGACTGAGGTGAAATAATGAAATAAGACAACCTTAAAAAATGGGAAGATTTATTTAGATAGTCCATACATTTGTATATTTAAAACAAAGCAATTGATAGGCTACATTTCTTCCCTCTACGCCCATCCACCCCCTCATAAGAAGCCACCCATATAAAGACAAGCTATAAAATCAGCAGATAAAAATGCCCCATGTTAGCTGGTTTCAGGAAGGAGATGGCCCGAGGTGTGGGGAGCAGCTTTATCTCTGGAAAGTTGGTAGAAACGTTTCCATCCCTGGCCCTCAATATACTACTTTCTTTTTTAACTGACAAGAAGGCACTTACTGTCAACAAAACATTCTACCCACACACAAAGAATTCCCTCCCCACAAAATTCTAGGCCATTCCTGGCCATCGTGGTGCCTTCTGGCTGGGTTAGAACTGCAAATCCCAGCATCCCAGCCTCTGGAAGTTACACCCCGACCAATCTGAAGGGGACCAGGTCAGGTAAGACTGGCCTAGGTAATAAGAGCCAAGGCTTCACTGAGGAATGTACTTGACAAAGGGGTTGTCCTCAGCCCCTCCCTGTAAGAAGTAGATGAAGGCCAGGAAGGCAGCCAACAGCCCAAACAACAGGAACTGGAGCCAGAGGGGGAGGTATCGCTTGGTTTCTGCACTGCTCCCCAGAGCCGTCTCCGCTGCCTGGGCCTGGCGTTCTGGATGTATGGCACGGCGGGGCTGCACCTGCAGCGAAGACAAGCCAGGTGATTTCCGTTGGAAAACGCTCTGGTAGGAACTGCTGTCTCTGCAAACATAAACCCAAAACAGAAAAATGTAAGGAAATTTCTCCTTAGTTCAGATTGCTTCTCTCTTTGGTTAGTTTCCATCTGTCGCTTCTTGTCCTGCCTTCAGGTGCTTTGGAGAATAGCTTGACTCCCTCTTCCTTGTGGCAACCCCTGAGACATTGGAACACTTGGATTTGACAGTCATTTTGACAATCTCTTTGTCTTTTCTCATTAATTAACACAAAGCAAACCATTGCTAACAAGATAAGCTCCGTGGAAATGAATTGCAGGGATGCAGTTCATCTCAGGGAGTGCTGTGCAGAAGAACCTTATCAACCTCAGGCACTGCGATTTAAGGCCGCCTAGATTAGATTTTCTATCTGCCATGATACTCTCACCTGATCTCCACTAGTCATCATTTGCATGTTGATGATACACCCCCCTTTCAGATTTTTCACAAAGATTGCAAAAGATTCTCATTTTGACAATTGCAGGAACGCCGATAAGCCTACAATTTTACACTACTATATATGTTGAACACAGCAAGAATCTTAATAAGCACAAGAATGGAAAGACAGATTAGTTCCCACAATGGAAGAATGGATGGTAAAGGTGATGGAGTTGGAGATGGCAAAGTGAACTGTTTGAATTAAAGATAACTGTGTGAATTATCTAATTTTGTTTGCATTTGAAAACCATTTCTGGATTTTGAACCAAAACTGAAAAAAAAAATGAAAATTTAGTTTTAGGTTTTGACGACTAGAATGACTTTGTTGTTATAGAAATGGCTTCTAATGGGTAGTCCTCGACTTATTCAGTCCTCATTTAGTGACTGTTCAAGGTTACAATGTCATTGAAAAAAGTGACTTGTGACTGCTTTTCACAGTTACGATCTTTGCAGCATCCCCATGATCATGTGATCAGAATTCAGATGCTTGGCAACTGGTTCATATTTATGACTGTTGCTGTGTCCCAAGGTCATGTGATCACCTTTTGCAACCTTCTGACAAATCAATGGGGAAGCTAGATTCACTTAACCACCAGATTATTAACTTATCAACTGCAGTGATTCACTTAACAACTGAGGCAAGAAAGATCGTAAAATTGGGCAAAACTCACTTAACAAATGTCTCACTTAACAACATAAATTTTGGGCTCAACTGCAGTCGTAAGTTGAGGACGTGTATTTTTTTGTATTCTACTATACTAAAAAAAACAGAATTCACTATTTTTTCCTTTTTTACCTCTTTCTGCGTTGTCTGTTTAACATTTCTCTGTTTTTGTTTTTATTTGTATCTTATAATAAACTTGAATAAAAAAAAAATTCTGACAGTGCTCAAAATTCACTGCCTAACCTTAGCATAAACGCCTTCACTGGTCTGGTTCCGTCAAAATGTGCAGGAACTGCAACTTCCAACACTGACAGCTGGCAACTATTCTGCAAATGGCAGCCCTGGTATATCAAGGTGGAACCAAATTGGGGAAATCCGTCTCAGCTGATGGGAGTTTTAGCATCAACCTTTCTTTAGAACCAGAAATATTTGGCAACACTGAGAGGACTCCCTATTATAGATAAGGCTGAGCAGAATTTCCAATTCAAAATCTACAAATTATTTTGGTGCATAGGGGCATGTAGCTCTATCTGGACTTAGGATCACCTGGCTACCCTCAAGGAAGGTCATCAAATCATTCATTTACTGAAGGAACCACAGAATGGCATCTAGCCACAAAACAAGCTAACAACCCATTCCACTAGGCGTTCTTGGGAATATTCTTTCTTACTGATGCCTCTGCACTGACCCTACTTACCTCTCAGCTGGCCTATCCTTCTCACTGGAAGAGTAGGAATATGGCTCGGCAATCTGAAAGAAAGCATGGACAGTAGTGAGTGTACGCTTCACTTATAACTATTGTTTACCAACCATTTGAAATTACAACAATACTGAAAAAAGTGGCTTATGACCGGTCCTCTCACTTATGACCATTTCAGCCCGGTTACATGATCAAAATTTGGCTGCTTGGCAACCAGCATGTATTAGCAACAGTCATGTGATCGTCATTTGTGACTTTCCCAACTGGCTTATAATAAGCAAAATCAATGGGGGAAACTGGATTTGCTTCATGATCACATGATTCACTTAACTGCAGTACAATAGAATAGAATAGAATAGAATAGAATAGAATAGAATAGAAGGGACCTTGAAGGTCTTCTAGTCCAGCACCCCCACTCAAGCAGGAGGACCTATACCATCTCAGACAAGTGACTGTCCAGCCTCTTTTTAAAAATCCCCAGTGATGGAGTGCCCATGATTTCTGGGGTTAAGCTGCTCCACTGGTTAATTGTCCTCACTGACAGGAAGTTTCTCCTTAATTCCAGGTTGCTTCTCTCTCTGATCAGTTTCCAACCATTGTTTCTTGTCCTGCCTTCAGCCGCTTTGGTGAATAACATGACCCACTCTTCTTGGTGGCAGCCCCTCAAATACTGGAACACTGCTATCATGTCTCCCCTATTTCTTCTTTTGCTTAACAGCTGTGGCAAAAAAGTTTGTAAAATTGGGTGCAGCTCATTTAACAACTGCCTTGCTTAGCAACGGACACTCTGGTCCCAACTGTAGTCGTAAGTCAAAGAGTTGTAAGGAGAGATCTTTCCTTGATTGTTTTGGATGTAACCCCCCCTGGATAGCTTTCTTGTTCTGTCTAGGTATGTGTGATGGAATGGAGAACAATGGGGGAGAGTTTGGCCAACACAGAGCTTTCCCAGAGACAGAGCAGGATTAAAAGACTGTGCAGCCCAAGCTGGAGGGGGAAGGGCAGGGGAAGAGATTCAAGGTAGCCAGTCCCTAGAACAGTGGTGGCGAACCTATGGCACAGGTGCCAGAGGCGACACTCGGAGCCCTCTCTGTGGGCACACGTGCCGTTGCCCCAGCCTCGCCTCCCCCCGTGACCCCCTTCTCTCCAGCAGCCCCCCTGAAGGAGAGTCGCCCCTGAGCGTGGCCCATGCAGAGCAGCGCAGCCAAGGACACGGCAGCCAGGCAACGTAGACAAGACTCTGCCCTCACACCCCATCGTGCACAGTGATGCTGCAGGGCGCGGGCAGAGGGCGTGACCGCCATAGAGCTGCTGGGCTGCCTGGGTGATCTGCAGCGGGCCCTGGAGGCGGTGAGTGGCCCTGCGGGCAGGTGGGGCGGGGATGGGGGGCGGGGCAGGGGTGGGGCAGGGGGTGGAGTGGGGGCGGGGCCAGTTTTGGGGCACTCGGTCTCTAAAAGGTTCGCCATCATTGCCCTAGAATCTCTCAAGCTATATCTAGTAGCTTGAGTTTATAGTTTATAGTTTTAGTTTTGCAATATTCTCTCTATTAGGTGTAAGCAAGTAACAGATTGAATTCAACCAGTGTCAAGCACCAGGGAAATCAGGAGATCCAGGTAGATTCTACAAGAATCTGACCAACTAGCGGTCAAGGGAAATGAGCGGGAGATAAGAAAGGCATTCAAGGTGGGTTGGACTTAGATCTACTCATGATGTATGACACATATGACCCCTCCCTCAGGCTCAGCCTGGTCATCTCCTACAACTAGACTTCTCAGTGTTGTCTTTGGGCTTGACAGCATGTGAGGAACAACTTACTGGCTGGCGGGCGCTCACTGTCCCTGGAAATGTTGTATGGCTTAATAAAGATGAGTAACTCCGAATGGAAGGTCTGGAGGGCTCAGAAGTGTTGGCATCCATATCTGACATAAGAGAGAGAGAGACAAGTCTATCAAAGACTCTGATGGCATGGCATATGATTTTTGTTATATATGAATATAAAAACAATAATAAAGGCTGAAGATCAGATTTCTCTGACTGGGTGCTCTTTGGATGGGTGTTTTTTTGTTCCCAGATTTCTCAGCAATTATCAGTTTGACCAAATGTTATGGTTCCAATCTTATAGGGGTTGTGGATTTTCAAAGCCCATTTTGCACTCTCATTTTTTTCCCTACCTTCTGATACATATGAAGAATGCTCTTCATGGTGGGGCAAATTGTAGTTATAACTCTGATATGACTTGGTGGCACTGGGATCTAGGAAATCACAGGAAAAAAATTACGTGAAGCAAAAGCTCTTTCTCTTTCTGGCATATATGTGTGTATTTGTATTTATAGTAAAAAGCAAGTCAAGCTATTTAAGCTAAGAACATGTTGCAGAAGGGACAGACAGTATCTGCAAATGGTTTTGGATCCATTTGGCATTCTGATGATACAAAACAATTACAGGTAATACGAACTTCACAATAATAATTGGGACCAATCAATGCAGTTGTAAAGCATAACATCATATGATCATGCTGCTTAGCAAAGAAATCCCAGAACTTCTCATCGCCATTATTAAAGGAATCACTGCAAGTTGTTAAACAAGGACATCACACGGCCGCTATTTGCTATCTTCTGCTGGCTTCTCCATTGATTTTGCTTGTAGGAAGCCAGCAAAGAAGGTCACAAATGGTGATCATAAGTCCAAAGACCAGCCATAACCATCATTTGTCCAGAACCATCCTAAGTTTGAATAGTCATTGAACAAGTGGTCATTAATCAATGACCATCTGTCCTTCCTGCCATAATACAACATTCCAGAAATTCTGACTTTTTAAAAAATAAATAACTTTCATCATATTTACCAAAGCAACATTTAATATAAACATATCAATGAGTAGTACTTGTTTATGATGTAGAGTATTAATTTTGGCAGTGTCAGTGCCAACAAAGATATAGTTAACCTTGACGTCAAAATGCCCTAGAAGCGCAAAGATCAACCTTATGGGACAAATACAGCATTGACTGCACATAGTCTCTGATTTTAAAATAAAATCCCATCAACCTATTTATGATTTTAGGCACAACCGAACAAGGTTTATATAGAAATCCCTGTTTTGGGGGTTGAGTTCCGAATATGAATAAAGCATATTAACTATGTCGTTTTTTTGGTGAGAGAATATATACATTTCTCTAGCTATAAAGAAAAAGCAATAAAATATATCTTCTTCCCAAATGAAAAACTCCCAGCTTTTCAATATCCTCATCCCATGTCCATGACCCATAATCCATCTTCCTTCAGTCAAAGACTCTCACACCTACCTTCATCTCTGTACTCAGAATAGTATTCCTGTCTTGGGACATATTCTTTGAAGTAAGTTCTTGTGGAGCCAAGAGCTGCAGGGTAGAATTAATTAAATGGTATTTAAATTTGATCCAGCCTTAATAAGAGTCAGTACCTGGGTCACCTTGTCTAGGCTGGGAAACTAAAAAAAGGTTGGGTCTGTTTAGTATTATTACAACATACTTGGGTTGTAGACTAGACTGCAAAGTTGTAAAACACTCTCCAAACAAAGCAATGGCAAACTATTTCCCTACTGTTGTCATGAAGGCAGCATGGACATGCCAACATAGTCAACCCAAATGTTGATCTCAACTCAAAGGAGACTTTCCCTTTTTAACTTGGATTGTCCATTTCCTTGGAGCACCAAGAACCCACATGCCATTGCCCTAATTTTCACCTGTTCGCTTGTTTGTTTCTTGGATTGCTTATCCTTCTAACGCCTTTTGATTCATAGACCATGTCTGTCTTTTACTCCTATCTTAGCAATTCACTTCACTCACCTTCTCGTCCGTAGCTGGAATCTTCCTTCTTTTGTGGACTCACAAAGGTCTCTTTTACGTAGCTTTGGCTGGTGGCTGGCTCTGTGTGGATAGGAAAAGAAGTCAGTGCCTGGCAAGGAGACCTTTCTCCACTTGGGTCAGTTTCTTCTTACCTGTGTGGGACACAGATCCTCCATGCGAAGGATATTGAATCCGCTCAGTCTCATATTCGTAGATTTTCTTTTCATAAAGTTTCCGGGTAGTTCCTGGGGAACGGAAATCAGGCTGGGGTTATATCTAAGCAGAGAACAATATACAACCTTTCAGCCTCCTCCACATGTTTCTTCTATTCTTCTACTAATACTTCATAGGTATTCCCAAATAGTTTTTACTGATTTTGCTTCCAAGTCTTGCCAACTCCAAAAGGACAGCTCATTGCACAACCTGTTCTACATATTGTTCAATGATGACGTAAATCTGTGGTGAAAACACGCCCAAAGCCACAAGATAAATGTGGGTTGGATATTTCACAGGAAAGCAATTCCTGGTTAGGTGCAGCATTCCCTTTAACCATTTTAAAACTCTTCTGACTTTTCTTCTTCTTAAAGAGCCAGAAGACTCAACTAACATTATTCACATTTGTTATTTATGGATCTTCCTCCCTCATCCGTGAGAGCAGAGGGGCAGAATTTTATCCCCATATGCTCCATCACTTCAGACAATTCACTGTGAAATTAGTAAATTAGTGAAAAACCTTCCTATTTTGAAAACTGGAGAAAGGCAAATAGAATCTTCTCTTATATGCTGATCTCTTCTGCTGTAAAAGCCAGATGCACAATTTTTATGAGCCAAAAAGTATTCTGGGCTTTCAGTGCTGCCCTGAAGGGAGGGCCTGGCTATGCTCCAAAAAGGGAAAGGATCCAGAGTAAAATAAGTGATTAGAGGAAAATGAACTTGATTTAATGTTAATTAAAACCATTAAAATTAATTAAGGATAATCTTACATCTAATATTCAGTATTTTAGTAAATTCCCCATCCAGTTCATTAAAAATTACATTTTGGCAAGGCGGGAGGCTGCACATAAAGTTTGGGGAAAAGAAATCACCTTTGCTATAAAACTTCATCTTTTTTGCTTATTTTGCTTCCTCTCCTAACTTGTTACTTTTCTATTTCCAAATTCCAAGGCATGTTTACAGGCAGTTCTCAGCTTACAACAGGTCGCTCAGCAATCATTTGATGTTATGAAGGACCCCCAAAAAGGGAGTTATGACTCAGATGCTAAGATCTGACATTTGGGGCCCCTGACATTCATGGCTGTTTGTAGCACATGTCTGTAATCAGGCAGGATCATGCGGTAGCCCACTTTACAATCGTCATAACTTACAGCCAAAATTGCAAGCTCAATTAAGGTTGAAGACTACCTGCACTTATTTTTTCTGCTCTGGGTAAACACATTGTCACAACACATACCAACAAGTGGTCCGTGGGGAATGCTGTATTTTTTCAATCGTGCAATAAGTTCCTTGTCTGTCATGCCTTTATACTCATCCATGGTGCTACCTAGAAGATGCAGAATGAAGATGGGGAGAAATAAGTTGCAGCCAATATCCCTAAATAACAATTAACTGTACAATTGGAAAACACCTACTTTTAAAAATAAAGGAAGATCTCTCGCACATGATCACACCAACCACTAAAATACTTTATCTTGAAAGCAAAAGTAGCTTCAGTACCAACATTGCTACAGGTTCTCTGCAGAGTATGACTTCAGTGGAAGCATGTGTGTTTTTTCTTTTTTTGTGTGAAGGGGATAAAATGTAATTAAGCTATTCCTAAACTAGTTATATATGAAAGGGAGAAATAAGATGGGGAAGCAAAACCCAACATAAATAAAGTCAATATTTGGAAGTGACTGTATCTCCCAGAATAGGAAAGGACTAAGGACAATGTGCTCTGTTATAATAAGAGGGGCTGAGCAATAACAATAAAGGCAATGTTGCCTCAACAAGAGCTAGTATTTTCAACCCCTTACAGTACTACAAACTGGCCATGTCTGTGAATAGTTGGGCAATGTTGGATTAAGCCAGGCAAGACAGTGGTGGGCGGATCTAATTCAGTGCTAGGCAGTTTACTAACATAGCATTGCTAAAGCCTCTAGGAGGGGCACATAATTTCCCAAAGCACATTTGCTGAGTGTAGGAAAAGAGGATTATGTTCTTCTGATTCCTCTTGATGAAAAAATAAAATCAAAGAAACCCATTTGGTGACTCCCTCTGAATCAGGATAAAGATATTATCCCATTACACACAATTTACTATGAATGCACCCTTAGGATTACTGTCAGCAACAAATATTTTATCATGTGTACTTATTTTAATCAGATTTTATTTAATGCCAGTCTACATTTTTGTACATCATTTCCTTCTATACTTATGTGTAGAGATTTATTTTATTTATTTGAATTTATTATTGCTGCCCAAATTCAATACTTGCAAACTTTGGATAATTCTTAAGGCAACTAATAATTTCAATCTATTACATAAACATATAGGCCTTTGATAAATCTTTAAAAAGCAACAAGCTTTTTGCATTTTTGCCAGATTACAACTTTGACAAAAGAACTGGGGGGAGGGTGTCAGGCAAAAAAATTATAAGCCACTCCTTAAGTTTTTCACCTTATTATTTGCCTGAGCATGAATACAGAAAGATTTTTCAGTAACAAAACAGGCCATTTAAACAAATTCCCCTCACCATCTTCATAACATAATCAGTTCAGGAATCCAAATGGAATCCATGCATTCTAGATATGTATTACAACGGATTGTGTCTGATTAGAATCCACATGTTGTACAATGTTATTCTGGACCTTTATCCAATTCAAATTCTCCTAAAACCCAACATAACTAAAAAAAAAAGAAAGACAAAAAGCAAAACTTCAAGTTATTATTGTACTTATTAGATTTGTCTGAAATCCTGTCTTCAAGATTCAGGATCTACCTCTATAAAGAAGATAAAATGTTTTTATTTAAATGGAAAAACATTCAGAGCTGGGGCCTGAATTAGTATCAAACACAGTTTGCAAATTTGCTTTGTCTCAGATGCCTGGGTGTGCCTTGGCTTTCCCTTGAATTCCTCCCCCCCACCCCCACCCCATATGAGTTTGGCACATGTTTATTCCATAACAATGAAACTTATTATTACAGTTGCATGCTTCCTATGCCTAAGATTAAGTAACATAAAAAAAAACAATTTAGGCAAGCAAATGATCACAGGGAAACATTGTGCTAATTAGGAGTTTCAGTGTGTAATAACCAACAATAGAAATCCTGTGTCCTTTTTAAATCTGGGGAACAGTTAAATAGGGAGGAGGGAGAGTTGACCAAGAGAGTCACTTTGGTCTAGTGCAGGGGTAGGCAACCTTGGCTCTTTTATGACTCGTGGACTTCAACTCTCAGAATTCCTGAGCCAGCTGGCTCAGGAATTCTGAGAGTTGAAGTCCACGCCAAGGTTGCCTACCCCTGGTCTAGTGGTTAAGACACCAGTCTAGAAACCAGGAGAGCATGAGTTCTAGTCCCACCTTAAGTATGAAACCCAGCTGGATGACTTTGGGCCAGTTACTCTCTCTCAGCCAAACTCGTCTCACAAGGTTGCTGTTGTGGGGAAAAAGAGCACTAGATATGCTCAAAGCTTTGAGTTATTTATAAAAGAGGGGTGGGTGAGGGCTTTACCAATCAGCGGCTTGCATGCCTGAATTTTAAGCTGCACCCTTGATTATGCTATCTTTCTCACTATAAACGTCTGCATTCAACCGAAGTCTAGATTGCGTTGAATGGAGGAAAGCAGACTCGCGCGGGGAAAGAAGGAAAGTCAGCCAGCGGGTAACTGAGCTCTGGAGTTAAGTTTAGCAGCGGAGGAAAAGTAACCCCGCCCAAAGCATACTTCAGGGTCAGCTAAGGAACCCGAAAACCCATATATCCCATCAGCCACCACCTGCAGCCCTTTTGCAAGGAAAACAGCTTGGCCGCGGTCCAGGCCCCCCAACACCCCCCCATCCTTTGACAGGGCGGCAAATGCCGAGGGCGCGAGGGCCAGACGGACAGGCGGGCGGGCGGAGGAACCGAAGCCTGCAGCTGCCAACTTTCAAACGCCTGGGCTGCTCCGGCCTCGGCTCTGCCTTGCCGAAGGAGGCTCAGAGGGGCGGGAGAGGCGTCTAAAAGGGCCAAACGGGCAGAAAAGGTCACCCTGTCGCCCGGCTCCTCTAGTCCAGTGTTTCTCAACCTTGACAATTTTAAGGCATGTGGACTTCAACTCCCAGAATTCCACAGCCAGCAATGCTGGCTGTGGAATTCTGGGAGTTGAAGTCCACATGCCTTAAAATTGTCAAGGTTGAGAAACACTGCTCTAGTCCCTTCGACCCTTCGTAGGGGGCCCCGCTCTCTACCAAACGAGAGACGTGCAGTCGCTGCCCGGGCAGGCTCGGCGTGGGCGATGCCTTCCCTGCCCGGATCCTTATACGGCCCAACCTCTTTTCATAACACGCTTCTCTCTACTCCCAGCAACGATATATCCAGTTGCCCAGGAAGAAGAAGAAGAAGAAGAAGAAGAAAAAGAAGGAGCCCACCCATCTCCGCCCTCTCTAGTCCAACTTCAGGAAACTAGAAAGCGGTGGGGGGGGGGGGGGAGAGGCGAAGCTGGCTTTGCAACCGAAAGAAAGGGTGGGGCCGGGCAGAAGTTCTCCTAACGGCCGGGCTGCGAGGGAAAGGGGCAGACAAGCCCCCCCCCTCCGCAGGGAAGAGGGCAGGGTGGTGGCAAGGAGGGTAGCGGGGGCTCTTTCCTACCTGCTATTCCGGGCGCCCTGGGCTGGCCCCCGTAAGGGAAGTGAGTCAGGCTGCGGGGCGGGAGGACCCGACAGGCTGTGGATCTCAGCGCCGCACACAGCCGCCGCCTCCTCCTCCTCCGTAGCTGCCGGGCGGGTTCGGGGCGGGCTTCCTTTTCTGGCTGGCTCTCGTTACCGGCCTTTGCGTTTCAGATCTTTTCACTTCTTGGCACTGGTTAGCGCAAATGAACGACGCGCGTTTGCCGCCTCCCAAGCTCAGGAAACAAGGAGGCAGACGTTTACAGGCGGGGCCGAATCCATCTGGCAATAATAATGAACACCGCCAGATATCAACATCTGCCTATCCCAGATCCTTGGGAAGGACTCCCTAAGTTGATAAAAACGCCAAATCCAGTCTAAATGCCGACTGTGATCAACCATAATAACAGAAGTAGAACGTCCGTGGCAAAAGAAAGCAAGGACGGCACCAATTGTAAATAGAATATTCTTTTATTGGCCAAGTGTGATTGGACACACAAGGGATTTTTCTCCGGTGCATAAGCTCTCAGTGTGCATACAAACAACAGTGATAATCATAAGAGACCAATAGCAGAAGGTAATCCGAAAGATGAGAAGGAATAATAATACAGCCCTACTATATGGGTAAATATCCTTAGGCATAAGTCAGTGCTGTGGGAATTAGGTGTTGTTTAGCAGAGGGATGGCATGGGGGGAAAAACTCTTTGTGTCTAGTTGTTTTGGCATGCAACGCCTGCAGTGGCCAGGACGTCCTGAGGGGAGGAGTTGAAACAGTTTGTTCAGGATGTGAGGGCTGTGTATATTTCTCAGCTCTCTTTCTGGCTCGTGCAGTATACAGTCCTCAATGGAAGGCATGCTTTTGCAATTGTTTTTTCTGCAGTGCTAATTATCCGTTGGAGTCTGTACCTGTCTTGTTTGATTGCTGCACCAAACCAGACAGTTACAGAAGTACAAACGACAGACTCAAAAATTCCTCTGTAGAATTGTATCAATGGCTCCTGGGACAGTCTGAACTTTCTGAGTTGACACAGGAAGAACATTCTTTTAATGATAGGTTCTAATATTAGATGTCCATTTCAATAATAGGTGCCTTGGGTGCAATTCCAAAACATCTGTAGCACCCGTTGTATACCATCGGCATTGACAAAATCAACAGTCAATTGCAAAATGCAACTTTACTTGGAACACCTTACATCCTGCTACAGTACTTTTGATATTATTAAACAACAACATCTGCATATCCCAGGTCCTTGGGAAGGACTCAATAGGTGGACAAATCAACTCTTAACATCCGGTTGACTGTGCGACCAACCATAATAACATAACTGACTTGACAATAACTGGATGCAGCCAAATAATACAGAGTGATTAAAGGAACTATTGAGGCATTTATTTGTGTGTGGTTTTTATTAATTGTGTTTTTGTTGTTGTTGTTAGCCACCCAAAATTACAGATAGACCTTACAACCATTTGTTTAGCAACTTTTCAAAGTTACCACACTGATAAAAAAAAGTTTTACATCTGGTTCTCGCATTTACAACCATCATAATATCCCCCCAGTCAAGTGAACAAAATTCAGGTCCTTGACAACTGCCATGTACTTACAATGATTGCAGTGTCCTGCCATCATTGCAAATGCATGTCATGGGCGTTGCCATCTGGCTTCTGACAAGCAAAGGCAATGGGGGAAGTCAGATTCATTTAATAACCACATGATTCACTTAACAACTGCAATGATTTGATTAACCATGGCAAAAAAGGTTGTAAAATCAGGCACAACTCACTCAACAATAACCTTGCTTAGCAATGGAAATTTTGCTCCAGATTGTGATTGTAAGTTGAGGACTACCTGTATATGCCACAAGATGGGTGTCGATAGAAATCTTACACACAAACATATGTTAACAGTATGATTCAGTGTCCATTTTCTGGAAATATGAAATTACAGACAAATGACAGTGAAAGCTTTCTGGGATTTTAAACTTACTATGGATACTTGATACATAGCACACCAGACATTACTATGGTTGGACATGACCGTGTTGGGTTTATTGAGGATGGTTTTTCCAAGAGACGGTAACTTTGAAAACAGGGTTAGGGTTTATAAAATACCAAGATTTGCAATTAGGATTGGTTCCAAATCTGAACAGAATTGAGGCAAATTGACCCTCTCCTTGCTCAAACAGCTCTGCCTGCCGAATATATTTGCGTGAAGTGGCACTGCTTCAAGAAGGTGGGTGGGTGGGGCTGAGCCTACACTTTTTAGACTTCCTCATAACTGCAACTCAAGATCGGGAGCCGTGCAAAGAATGTAAAATGACTGATGTTGCCAAAAGTGCTGAATTGGTATGTCAAGCAGAACTAGGTACTTGCTCTGAGACCGTCCTCTGTCCCAGTTTGCCTTTTGCTTTTGTCTTTAATCTCTTGGCCTCTTCCTCTTCTTTGAACATTATTTGTGAAATCATTAATTGGGCGGTTGATGTCAGTTCAAGAAAAAATATCTCCAGATATAGTCTAGCAATTTTCTGTTAATATTTAACATTCTTACTTCAGCTGGGGAAAAATAGTTAAGTCGTTGCCAAGTTTGCAATTTTTCAGCCATTTGACAATCCCATCAGTGTCCCAATGAAGATGGATACCATACTTTGAGTGTGATGATTAAATGCAATGATTCTGAATATTTAAATGATTGCTGGTTCGGCCTAGTTACTTCTTTTACTCACTTTTCTCCTGCAAGATGAAATGGGGACAGTATTCCCATTCCTCTTCTGATCCTAAATGGTGGCTTGCCATTGCTATCATTGAAGAGGGGCAAGGTTTAGGAAGGTTGATTTATTTATTTTTATTTATTAAAATGTATATGTGACCCATTTCACCATCCAAAATGATTCTGTTTTAATATAATGAGCCAACCTAGTCAATGGTTCAACAATGGTTCAATTAAACACTCTAATGGTTAGAGTATTTACAAAAATATTGAGAAAATTTTTGAATCTCAGTTTACATTTTGTTTAATTCTGTTAAAGTAAGCATTGTCTTCACTCTTACTTGCTCAAATTGGGGAGTGTTCAACGTTACAGTTCCCCCCAGTTTAATATAACATGCAAACATTTGGGGAAGCTTTTCTTAGATTGATAACATTCTTAATTACTTGATGAGAAATCATGAACTAAGGAGGGATTCAAAAGAATTTGGCCTCCACTGATGCAAGATTGCCAAATAGCGCTGGAGATCCTGAGAGCTGTGCAATCCTTTGGGGTGCATCAGTAAGTACATCTGTCACCCATATAATTATACTCAGTCAAACTCTGAAGGACCTGTTTGGAATTGCTACATCTCTACTTGATAGCATGTTCCTTTACATGTCTACCAGGAAATAAGATCAAATGTTGCAATCTACTTTGGAATAAGCTTCATTGGCCTCAGCAAGGTTAATTTCTTAATAAATGTATTTAGATTTGCATGATTGTTTTAGTTTTGACCTGTCCAGTTTATAATGCATTTTTTCAAGCCTTATAAGGGATAAGCTTGAAGAGGATAATTTTTTTGGGGGGGTGGGGGTAGAGCAAATTAAATGTATAATATGTAAAATATTGGGCTAAAATAAAGCTTATGGCATAATTAAATAAGTGGGAGGTTTTCCTCATTGGTTTTGGGTGTGACTGAAATATTTCAGCTGCTCTCTGCTTGCATTGGGTTAGTAATAAGCAACTTGCCTAGCAAACATTGATTTAATCACACATGACACCTAATCAGTTCAATGAATCTTCCCCAACTCAATATGTTGGGACGGTATCTCCCAGAATGTCCAGGCAACATGGAGAAAGTTTATATTACTTTTTAAAGAAAAGTAAACACTGATAGAGTTACAAGATGACTTGGGAATACAAGAAAACCCTCTTTGCCCAGCTCAGGGCCATCAATCTAGGGGACTGGAGGCTAAAACATATAAGGAACGGCTGCTGGAATTGGGTTTGTCTAATTTAATGAAGAGAAGGACGAGGGGGGACATGATAGCAGTGTTCCAATATCTCAGGGGCTGCCACAAAGAAGAGGGAGTCAAGCTATTTACCAAAGCGCCTGAAGGCAGAACAAGAAGCAATGGGTGGAAACTAATCAAGGAGAGAAGCAACCTAGAACTAAGGAGAAACTTCCTGACTGTTAGAACAATTAACCAGTGGAACAACCTGCCTCCAGAAGTGGTGAATGCTCCAACAATGGAAGTTTTTAAGAAAAGACTGGACAGCCATTTGTCCGAAATGGTATAGGGCAGTGGTTCTCAACCTTTTTAATGCCGCGACCCCCAACCGGTCGTAAGTCGAGGACTAAACCGGTCATAAGTCGAGGACTAAACCGGTCATAAGTTGAGGACTAAACCGGTCGTAAGTCAAGGACTACCCAACCGGTCGTAAATTGAGGACTTTCCCTGCCCGGGAGCGCCACGCATGCGTGGTTCCGCCCCCTGAGCCGGCTGAGGCGTAGCTGGCAATTTGCAGAGACAGAGCAGGCCGACCACCAGCTGGCCCAGCCCAAGGGAGGTAAGGCACCCGCCGGAAAAGGGTAAAAAAAATGGCGGACAGCCTTGCTTCGCGACCCCCGTGAAATAGTCGATTGACCCCAAATGGGGTCGCGACCCATAGGTTGAGAACTGCTGGTATAGGGTTTCCTGCCTGAGCAGGGGGTTGGACTAGATGACCTCCAAGGTCCCTTCCAACTTTTATTATTGTTATTATTGTTATTGTTGTTATTATTATTATTATTATTATTATTGTTGTTGTTGTTGTTGTTGTTGTTAATTAATTAATTAATTAATCAATCAATCTGCATCAGGTCATCCAGAAGTTTTAAGTAACCTGAGCGTAACACTCTGTACGGCCACGCGGTGGCAGCAAAGACACAAAGAAACCTTTAGCTCCTTGCTATCATTTGGTGATCGTCCCTGAATTTTATGGACCAGATACAGTAGGCAGCCCTAAACGTTTCTCCTCTCATGGCCTTCCTCTGCCGGCACCGGCTATGAATTCAGCCAGATATTGTGAGCGGAGCTTCGACACTACAGTATTAGTTCCATCCTCCATGAGCCGATTCTAGTCTCACAATGGGCCCTTGTTATTTGACGCCAGGAGAAAGGAGACGCCGCATCCCTCCAGACACTTTGGGCGGACAAAGAGAGCCCGAATTGTAAGAACTACCTTCCATTAACTACTGAGCAGAAAAGACTACATTTCCCATCAGACTCTGGGAAAAGACTGCCCTTCGCATCTCCTTCGCCCCTCCCACTGGCCAGGAGGTCCTTGTTCAGGACTTGCCCGAGCATGCAAGTTTTCAGTTTCTCTGGAGAGCGAGCGAGCGAGCGAGCGAGCCGGGAGTTCAAGAGTCCCTGCTTCTGCGCCTGGAGAATTGCTGCGAGGTGAGATACATAACGCTTCTCTCCCGCTCATCTCCAACAAGTGAGGCGGGAAGACGTTTTCTCTTATTCGGGAGAAAAGAAAAAGACGCTTCCCCTTTTCATTTTGCCCCTTTCCATGGGTTTGAAAAAGGAATGACCAAAATACGGCAGTGGCACTGACTGGCGCTGTCTCAAGCCATCGTGCACCCCCTTCCCCAGTTATTAAAGGAAGGAGAGCCGGGTCAGTCTGTGAGGGTAAAAATCAGGAAGAATCGGGGGTCGCCTCTTACAACTGACACGCTATATTAAAAGCATCCGCTTTGGCGAACTGCAGCTCACTCCATCGGATGCATTGAGTGCTAGGGTGATGTGGGATTTAAATTGGAGGGGGGGGGAGGGAAGAGACAGGTGGTTATGTAGGTGCAGGATGTATGCGAGAGAGGTTGAACAAGTCTAATGTGTTACAAACTCATTGTGTTGGTTGAGACCTTCTGAGGTTGCCTGGAAATTTTTTGACGTGAGTTCAACAATTTCTCACGTGGTGGTGCTGTTAAAGTCCCGCTTTTGTAAACCAGCCACTATGAAATCTGCTAGCAAGGATCCTGGAAAGCCGAAATGCTCTGAGATAACACTTTTCTGGTTTTGAGTCCTGATGTCAAACTTGTGGTCCATTAATTCTTTTGTGCAAAGTTTACCCTGTTTGGCCTATTTAAGAACCCAGGAGGGCATTACTGGCAGATGTCACGTTGGAGGAATTCACATTACTTCCCCAGCTAGTACCTCTGGCTGCTCAGAAAAAATATATCCCATTATTCCTAGCCAGCCACAGCATTGAGTTTATTGGCTGTGGGATAATGGAAGCTGTGGTCACCCTGATTGGGAGAGTAACAGGTTAATGGAAATAGCCTTTGTGGGTTGAAAACGCTTTTCTGGAACAGACCTGCAAGCTGATGTTCTGGCTATAGTATTTGTAAGAGGACTTCTCACTTATTGTTTGCCTCACCATTTAGAATCCAGATTTATCTTGATTTGAACAAGATTTATTTATCGGCTGCCCTTCTATTCAAAGGAGTGCTCATAACTCCCCTTTGAGTCATTGACAATTGACAATGGCGTACTATAAGCTATTGATTGTGAAACTTACATTGGTCAACATAAATGACCAGTCTTCTGGCAGTGATAACAATTAATCAGTGGAATAGCTCACCTCTGGAAGTTGTGGGTGCTCCATCACTGGAGGTTTCCAAGAACAGACTGGACAGCCATTTGTCCAGAATAATATAGGATCTCCTACTTGAGCAGGGAGTTGGAGTAGAAGACTTCCAGCATCTCTTCCAGCTCTATTGTTCTGTGTTCTAAATTAGATTTATAAAATTGTGGTGATATGAGAGAGGAAGAAAATTTATTTCTCTGCGTTGTAATTTTATAAATTTCTTGTTTCCTGAGCTTTAGCCACTCCACTTTTTATTTTTAACCCCAGCATTTTTGTTATTCAATATATAAAAATCACAACCTAACCCTTTTCTTTGCATCTGCACATCCTATAATGCCTGTAAAGGGGAATATTTGGACTCTGAGGTGCATCCTGTATCTTCAAGACAGGAGAAGACAATTTGCAACCAGGCCTGCAAATGATTACCACTTCTTTTTCATGACCTTAGAAGCCCCTTTGATCACAACCAGTGTTATGATTTCCTGCTACGGAAAACATACACAAACTATGATGTAAAGTTTGGGGAAAAAAACAAAAGACAGAACTCTCAAAATCTCACCTCAGCTTTAGGAAACACAAAGTAGAGCACTGCCATTTGGTACAGTTCCCTTCTGTATTTTTTTTTAATAGAGGCAGCTTGGTCCTACCCATTGATGTGCAGAGCCTTGGAAATAAAATTACTCAAAAAATTTATCAGAACTGCAAAATAAGCTACTTCATAACACTTGTGTCATGCAAAGCATGATGAAAGGTTTATTATGAAGTGGCAAGATTCAGTTCCTTTATGAAATGTAGAGGAGGAAGAACATTTATCTGGCTATGTATGCAGTTTTAAAAACAACCTCAAGCTCCAGTCCAGAGAAGACATTCATGTGGGTATAGTGGTTGACGTCCTAGATTTGTGGTTATGGAGCTGAACCCAGTTTGAGGCTGACTTCAGGCATGAAAGCCCTCTGGGTGATTTGAGGCCAGTGGCACTCCCTCAGTCCAACCTACTTCACAGAATTGTTGTTGTGGGGAAAAATTGATAGGGGGAGTGCCGTGTGTCCATCACTGCGAGCCCTGGAGGAAAGGCAAGGTGGAAATCTAACCAACCACAAAATTCTGGGCATCTTGTTTTAGAACAAAGAATATGAAG
>NW_015386453.1:921369-925091 GCF_001527695.2 Protobothrops mucrosquamatus | reverse complement strand
GCTTTGCTTTTGTGCCAGCCATGACTGAACCTCAGGACTACCAAACATTTGTCTTCCTTGACATTGAGTCCACCGGCTTGCCCAGAGACCAACCTGGCATAGCGGAGCTGTGCCTCTTTGCTGTTCACCAATCTTCCCTACAGCCCTCTCCGCAGACAAAAGAACCACAGCTCCCTCGCATCATAGACAAGCTCACCCTCTGCATTGATCCCCGGAAACCCTTTACTCTGGGCGCAGAGAGTATAACAGGGCTGAGCAACCAAAAGCTGGAACAGAATTGCAAGCCTGAAATCAACCGTTCTTTGATGGAGACCCTGAAAGGATTTTTAGACCGGCAAGCTCAGCCCATTTGCTTAGTGGCCCACAATGGTCTCCGCTTCGACTTTCCCTTGCTGCGTAAAGAACTGTGGCAAATAGGCACTGACCTGCCTGCAAATACAGGATGCCTCGACACATTGAAGGCTTTGAAGGATGTGCTTGGAGAACCGCACCTGAGCTATAAGCTGGGAAATCTGTACCAGCACTTCTATAGAGAGGAACCATCCAGAGCCCACACAGCTGAAGGAGATGTGCTTACTCTTCTCCTCGTGTTTCTTGCGAAGGCCCTTGAGCTGAAGGCTTGGGCAGCCCATCAGGCCCAGATGTGGAAGGAGATTCAACCTATGGATTTTCCCTACTCAAACAGGATCTGATCTCTGGGGAAAAAATTATCCTATCTCCGCCTGTCTTCCATTATACTGAACCATTAATTTTTAAATGAAGTTTTGTTAATTAAACCATAATTTGTAAGCTTGTTCTTGACAAACCAAGCTCTTTTTCTTTCCTGGATGTAGAGAACCACAGCAATGACCATGGAGAAGATATGCAGTGGCAATTAGCAAAACATGATTTAAGCCTGGAACAGGAAGAGAACACTAGAAAGAAACTCAATCTGGTTCTGCCTAAACTTTCTTTGGTATAAGAGGGAGGGAGACAGGGAGGTAGGGAAAATGCTGCTAGCTTTTAGGATTCTATTACTAACACCTATATCAATAAATTAGCATGCCAGTAAATCTTGTGGGGTCTGATCTGTCTTGAAGAAGGTGATACTTGGGATCGTGTGGCCACTGTCTGATCCTGGGAGAAGATGTAGCTGCTTTAATAAGTGGCCAACACATGCTGTGAAAGGTCCCCCTGCAATTCCCAATGAAATTTTTGCTCTTGAAGTGCCACACAATCCTACAAATTCCTTTTCATTTGCACATTTAAGGAGTTTGTGTAATTCTACTTAAGATTTTCATCATTACTTTTGAGCATAATGTACATCAGGGATGTCAAACTGCCGGCCCATGGGCTGGATGTGACATCCGGAAGCCGCACCCACCCCATTGCTGGCAATGGCAAAATTGTCCCGATACGTTACGCGACGTCACGTGACATCGTGAGTTTGACATGTCTGATGTACATGATTGCTATAAGGCTAAAACTTAAAAGATGCATGTTTTGGTTTCCCGACCAACTATTCCTGTTTTAGAGCAGCGGTTCTCAACCTATGGGTCGCAACCCCATTTGGGGTCGATCGTCCATTTCACGGGGGTCGGCCTGCTCCGTCTCTGCCGCTTGCCAGCTACGCCTCGGCCGGCGCAGGGGGCGGAACCACGCATGTGCGGCGCTCCCGGGCAGGGAAAGTCCTCGACTTACGACCGGTTGGGTAGTCCTCGACTTACGACCGGTTTAGTCCTCGACCGGTTTAGTCCTCGACTTACGACTGGTCGGGGGTCGCGGCATTAAAAAGGTTGAGAACCACTGTTTTAGAGGAAAAGGATTCTCCTGAAGCTATGGACTTAAACCTACTTTGAGACAGCTCTGGATTTTGCAAGTATTTGGAAAAGGAATTTCAGGAATCCTTTTTATATACTCTGAAGGAAAACCATTATTGGTGGTAAGAAGAACAAGCTTTAGATAACAACTCTGCCACTAGAGTTGCATTATTCACTGAAGCTAAGTTAAATTGGGGTAGTTGTTATAGAGAATTACATTTGAAATGTAGGTGTGTTGCCAACAGTCTTTCCACTAAAGAGCCTCAAATTTTGAGGATTTGGATTGTTTACATTTGTTCTGGATACAAATGCCAACTTTTTTTTCTCCTAATGTATCCTGAAGTAAGGTTTGTTATACGTGCCTGTTCCTCAATCACTGCATGTCGTATATTAGTAAGGAAACCTTTACAAATATCTGGAAGACACCAGATTGGAAATGGATAGCAAAAGTCACCTTAGTTTACCATCATGAACTGAACAGTTTATTTTTTGAATGGGATTGCGGTTTTAATAAGTTTGTGGGTGAGACCAAATTTGAATTTTATATTTATTTCAGCCACCATTGCCATCAGAAGGCCTTAATATTCTGCTTTTTACTCATGGCGTTTAGCATTCTGATGTATAAATATTGATGAATATGGAAGTAGCATTTCTAAATACTTTTGGCAATTAGAGAGATCACGAGGAAGTGGTTTCCTAGCACACTACTTATTTAAACTCCCACATGCTTGCAATAACTTGTGAAAAAAAAAAATCCTGTCAGCAATGTTATTTTAGGAAGTACTTCCTGTTGCTTATTTGTTTACTTCTTGATTATCAGTTACATTTGATAAACTGTTTTCTTATTCTCTCATTTTTCTCGTTTTTAAAGCCTCTTTTACTTGATACACGCACAGTTATGTAAAAAAGGTCAGAGTGAAAGGTACAATCAGTGAATCGGTTAGTTTAAGACTGTCCCCTAATTAATTGGCCACAGTTTTTTTACAACTAAAGTTTACTTTTTATGACTAAAGTTCTCCCTCTTTCATGCTGGAAGATCCAGCTCCTTTGCTCACCTTCTCCATATGCTCCTTGGATGCTGCTTAAGATATCAGTAGGAATGATTTTTCCAGCTGATTTTATTATAAACAAATGTGTGATTTTAAAAAATTGATTAAATTAAAGCTCATACAATAAATTGGCCCCAAAATCATGCACAGTTGCCTTCTTTTTAACTGTGGGCCTATCATATATTGAATTATACACCATGGAGGGGAAAAAAATTATTGGCTCTTCGTCTGTGAAGCTTCCCTCAAATTATACAGTGAGACTCCAATTTGTTCTGACTTTTTAATAGAATTTGATTTAATATGTGGATGAATCTGGATGGATAACAATCTATGGGTTTTGAAATGAATTATCAATTTTCTAGTTAATGTAAGGGTTTGTTTGACTATATATCTCAAAAATTGGTAATTTTTTAGAATTATTGTGTAGTATGAAAATTGCATGTGGTACTTTAATGTTTTTAATGTACAAACTGCTGGAGAGAATATGTGAATGAAAAGTAAAAATATTTCAAGTAAACTTGCGTATGGAATTTTCTTAATATAATACAGTCGTGCTTGCCAAACCTTTTTTCATCATTCCTTAAAATCACTTCTGAGAAATTCCTTTTTATCCAATAAAATACTTTAAGTTAACTTAAAATATCTCTGTTGTCATTTGAGTAATGAATCTGTGTGTGTTTACCTAAAGAAAAAACGGTTTTACGAAATTGATCTCTGAATGATCAACAAACACTAGGAAGAAGGAAACAATTTAAAACGGGATTATGTTCCTGAAACGTACCTATTCTCACATGCTATTTTACCAGTTATAACAAGGCTCCCTTCTAATAAAATGTCCTCCAGGACAAGTGTACAATATGCGTTACATTTGGGG
>NW_015386453.1:918957-920892 GCF_001527695.2 Protobothrops mucrosquamatus | reverse complement strand
TGTTTACCTAAAGAAAAAACGGTTTTACGAAATTGATCTCTGAATGATCAACAAACACTAGGAAGAAGGAAACAATTTAAAACGGGATTATGTTCCTGAAACGTACCTATTCTCACATGCTATTTTACCAGTTATAACAAGGCTCCCTTCTAATAAAATGTCCTCCAGGACAAGTGTACAATATGCGTTACATTTGGGGAATCCACCACATTGAGAATTATTTTCTCAACATCTTTTCTGCATGACACAAGGGAAGCTTTTGAGGATGTTTCTCTTGTGAACTAACAGGGTGGGGCCTACCACTCATGATACAGACATACTAGTCAGGAACAGTATCTCGGCTGGGTGCCATTTCCCAGAACCAGAGCAGTGAACTTTTGTCTCTGAGATGCCAAAGCTTTAAAGATCTTCTTGTTTACTCTGGGGATCTTTCGCTGCTTTTCCTTATACATCAGTCCTTGACTTACAATCTCTAGGGTTGCTCTAAGTGTCTGACAAAACTGTGCAACAAAAAGGAGAACATGTAAAGTGTTGAAAGTCCTTTAGTCAGAAAGATGCAAAAATGCCTCACAGGTAGTCCTTGACTTACAATCATTTGTTTAGTGACGTTTTGAAGTTATATCAGCACTGAAAAGGGGCGTTGTCTTACCTGAACGCCTTTTCTCAGCACGGAGATGGAGAATCCACCATTGGGTAGTTGACTGTATTCCTGTCCAATCAGATCAAGTCAGCCAAAGTTGCCACGCCCGTCCTGGACCACTGATCTCCAGTCTTTGATGCGAGTGTAGCCATTGACTGACAGCAAGACGTTGTGGCTCACCAAACTAACTGGCCCTATGCTCAGACAAAAATGTACAAGGGTGGGAGGTGGATTCGCCATCTCCGTGCTGAGAAAAGGCGTTCAGGTAAGACAACGCCCCTTCTCCAGCACTTGAGATGGAGAATCCACCATTGGGACATACCAAAGCCTACTGTCCCTGAGGGTGGGTAGTAGACTGGTCCCGAGTGGCACTTTGGTGTAAAACCTGTTGGAGAACTCTCCTTCCGAATGAAGCCTCAGCAGAGGCAAACTTATCAATTTTATAGTGCCTAATGCAGTGGTGGCGAACCTTTTAGAGACCGAGTGCCCAAACTGCAAACCAAAACCCACTTATGTATCGCCAGGTGCCGGGTGGGTGTCGCCCACTGGGTGGGCGTGGCTACAGTGGTCAAAGCAGACAGGGTGGGCGTGGCAGGGTGGGCGTGGCCACCTCAATGTTGCTCCTGGAGATGGATGCCTGTGGGGGCCAGGCAGGGTTGGGGGAGATCCAGGGGGGTCTCTGGCAGATGGGGAAGGTGGGCAGAAGGCTTGTTCTGCAGGTGAGGCGAGGCGAGGGAGGTGGCAGGGTGGGGATTAGGGTTAGGCCACTGCTGCTTTCCCCCCAGGACGGAGCGGCCTGCCACAGTCCGGCAGCAGCAGCAAAGCTCGTCCTCCCCACTCAAGTGGCCACCAGAGGCTCCTGGGCTCCATCTGAGTTGAAGAAAGTTGAGGCGCAGCAGCAGGATTGCTCTCAATTAGGCGGGTGCACACAAGCGAGCAATGCACCCGGGCCCCGGCTCTTATTGTTTGAGAGCAATCCCGCTGCTGGGCCTACGCTTTCAACTTGCATGGAGCAGAGGTACCCAAGCTGCTGCACCGCCTGCCTCCCTCTCCCCCTCCCCCATGTGCCTCAGGCCGGCGCAACCAGCAGCTTGCTCAGGTCCATTAGGCTGCTGCCGCCAAGGAGAAGAGTGGTGAGGTTTTGAGCCAGCTGACTGGGCAGGCAAGGAATAGGTCAGGGGATGATGGCTGGCTGGCTGGGGAGGGGGAATAATGGCTGCTTGGGGGGGGGATTTGCCGAGCCTCAGGGCAGAGGCATTGGCAGCTCCCCCCACCCAGCCCATTTCCCCGGCTCC
>NW_015386453.1:860652-917946 GCF_001527695.2 Protobothrops mucrosquamatus | reverse complement strand
GCCGAGTTGGCCAGGCACTGAAGCCCCGCCGAAAAAAGTGGAGTCTCTTTGCGAGCCTGCTTAGCCCGCATCAGTCTTGCTCTCCACAGCGCACTGCAGCTGATCTGAAGCATGGAGAGCACGGCTGATGGGTACAGACTCTGCTGTTTTCAGTGGCGCTTCTGATCAGCTGCAGCAACCCTAACCCCATTGCTGTCAAAGGAAAAAAGCAGAGTCTGTGTGCGCCCCTTCCTTTCCCGTATCAACCAGCTGCAGCATGCCATGGAGAGCCTGGTTGCAGCTGATCAGAAGCAAGGGAAACGCCGGTGGCAGCAAGCAATCCGTGCGGGGGGGGGAAACACCTGCACTTCTCAGCTTCAGGAAGCTTGTGCAATTGTCGCTGAGGGAGCTGCTGCCAGCGTTTCCCTCCCCGTACGGATTGCCTCGCTGCTGCTGGCGTTTCCCCCCCACCCCCCGCATGGATTGCCTCGCTGCTGCCGGTGTTTTTTCCCCCACCCCCTGAATGGATTGCCTCGCTGCTGCCGGCGTTTTCCCCCCACCCTCCGCACAGATTGCCTTGCTGCTGCCGGCGTTTCCCCCACACACACCCCCGCTCTGCCCAAACTTTGTTGAGTTTTGTCCTGTTGCCGCACTAAAACCTTGGGAGCGCCAAAACTTGCAAGTCTGGGGCGCTGGAGTTTTCTGGTGTAGCCATGCCAAGCCATGCTGCCAGGCTTCCCAGTGGCTAGCAGAAGGGAGATCGTGGCAAGAGCGATCTTTTTCCCCATACCCTCTGGCCCTTGAGCTCAATGCCTCTTTGTGCTGCGAGCGAAAGTGCTGGCGCACGTGGAGAGGGGGAGGGGAGCAGTCCGGCCCCGCCTCCCTCTGGGGCGATGGCGCGCGTGCCCACAGGGATGGCTCTGCGTGCCACCTGTGGCACGCGTGCCATAGGTTCGCCACCACTGGCCTAATGAAAGGAGATGGCGAAGCCCAAGTAGCTGCCTTGCAAACTTCCTCGATGGAAGCTTGAGTGGCCCATGCCGCCGAAGTAGCCGCGCTCCGTGTGGAATGGGCGGTCACACCCCGCGGAACCGGCAACGACTCAGCTTTGTAAGCTCCGGCGATGCATGCCTTTATCCATCTCCCAACAGTGGAAGAGGACACTTTCCTACCCTTGGTGGATGCGTGGAAAGATACAAAGAGAGCTTCCGATTTCCAGAACTCCGCAGTCCGTGAAATATAATATTTAAGGGCTCTGCGGACATCCAAACAATGCCATTGTCGCTCCAACCCATGCGACGGGTTGGGGCAGAAGTCAGGCAGCACTATCTCCTGTGACCTATGGAATAGGGAATTGACCTTCGGAACGAAGGTAGGGTCCAACCGAAGGATAACCCTATCCTGTTGGAAAATACACAAGTCATCTCGCTCAAGCGCCAGATGGCTAACTGGAGCCATTGGGGTTCGGGATGCAGAATGGGTCCTTGGTTGAGAGAAATCTGATCTGCCGGGATCCGCCAAGGTTCCCTGATTGATAGATTCACCAGGTCGGCGAACCAAGGTCTCCTTGGCCAGTAAGGGGCCACCAGAGGATCTCCGCTCGTTCTTGAAGAATCTTGCGGATTACCGCTGGTAGAATTGGCAGAGGGGGAAATGTGTAAAGCAAGCCCCGCGGCCAAGGACTCCGAAGGGCGTCCATCTGCTCCGCCCCCGCTGTCGGAAACCGGGAGAAAAAACGTTGGAGATGGGCATTGCACGGGGACGCGAAAAGATCCACTAGAGGGAGACCGAAGCGGTGGCAAATTTCTTTGAAGATCCTCGGGTGGAGCCTCCACTCCGAGTGATCTATCGTCGACCTGCTCAGAAGGTCGGCCTGCGTGTTCGCGACCCCCGATATATGGTCGGCCTTGATGGACGGCAGATTGTGTTCCGCCCAGAGACCCAGTGAAAGAGCCTCGGACAGCAGGCTCCGAGATCTGGTACCCCCTTGGCGATTTATATGTGCCTTGGCTGCCACGTTGTCTGTGAGGACCAGCACGTGTCGCCGATTCACTAGATGGCGAAAATGTCGAAGAGCTAGATGGATGGCCCTCAACTCTAGCCAATTTATATTGTGTCGCAGATCCAATACGGACCAACGGCCCTGTGTCCAGTGTGACTGAATGTGTGCCCCCCAGCCGAACAAACTGGCGTCGGTCGTGAGGACAATCCTGTCTGGTTCCTTGAAGCTCAACCCTCTGAGAATGGCAGGCGACAGCCACCAGCTGAGGGAACGCAGTACGTGGTGAGGGAGAACTACTCTGTTGGGTGAAGCACTGAGATTCTGTCTCTGAAAAGGAAGCATGAACCGTTGTAGTTCTCTGGAGTGGAGCCGTGACCAGGGTACTATCGCTATGGCTGAAATCATCTTCCCCAACAACTGGGAAAGACTGACCGGCATTGCCGATCGACTTCTGTGAAGTCGAAGAACCGTCTCCCCTATGCTGTCCCTGCGATCCTGAGAGAGGTACACCCTGCATTCCAGGGTGTCTATGACGGCCCCCAGGTGTAAGAGCCTCGTTGTAGGAGTTAAGTGGCTCTTGTGAAAATTCACCGAAAATCCGTGGTCCTGGAGCAACTTTATCACCAGTTCGAGGTCCTTCACTGCCGTCCGGACGGACGAGGACTGAATCAAAATGTCGTCCAGATAACAGTGGACCCTGACTGGTATCAATCGTAAATGTGCTGCCAGGACCGCCAAGACTTTGGTGAATACCCTGGGAGCCGAGGAGAGGCCAAAGGGAAGCGCCCTGTATTGGAAGTGATTCCCCTTGTACGCGAACCGTAGAAACCGTCGATGGATCAGAGAGATAGGGATATGAAGGTATGCCTCCGTGAGGTCGATAGACGTCAGGAGGTCCCCTTTTCTGACGCTTCCCAAGATGGATCGGAGCGTTTGCATCTTGAATTTGTGGTAAGCTATATGGAAATTCAAGCTCTTTAGATCTAGAATAGCCCTCCATCCCCGATGCTTTTGGAACGACAAAGAGGATGGAGTAAAATCCTTGACCTCTCTGATCCAGCGGTACGGGTTCTATGGCCCTGATGTGAAGCAGATGATGGATAGCCTCGTCCATCAGCCTTTGTTTTGAGCGGTTTCGGGGGTATGGACAGGATAGGAACCGATTTGGAGGGTAGGAGACAAATTCCAAATGTAGACCGTGTCGGATAGTGTTGATTACCCACGTATCCGTGGTGGTAGTCTCCCAACGGTGGGCAAACAGAGAGAGTCTGCCCCCTATGGGAGGTGCCGTCGAAGAGTCACCTGGAACGGCGGAAAGGTCTATTGTTCCCTCGAAAGGGCCGTTTCCCCTGAGGTTGTTGTCTGGGACCNCGTTGAAAATAACCAGCCCTCTTGTTTGGTCGTTTGAGCAGGTCTTTGAGGACCTTGCGTTTGTCCTTGTTCTCTGTTAAGTAAGGATTCAGAGAATCCCCAAATAATTTAGAACCCTGATAGGGAGCCGCTGCCAATTTCCATTTGGACTTGGCATCTGCTTGCCAATTTTTCAGCCAGAGCATACGTCTTCCAGTGATGTTGGACGCCATAGCCCTGGAAGAAAACCTAGCAGCCTGCAAAGATGCGTCCGACGCATATTCAGTGGCTGCCACCATTTTACTGAGATCCAAGTGCGTGCGGACATCCTCCGCTGGAACCCGGGCTTGGAGTTCCCGGAGCCAGGTGAGGGCGGCCCTGCTGAAAAAGGAGGCCGAAGTTGCGGTCCTGATCGCCCAGGCAGCCGCCTGGTGCGTTCTCTTGTAGGTGGACTCGCACTTGCGATCCTCAGCCTTAAGGGCCTCTGAAAACTCACCGGATATGGCCGTGGCCGATACCAGGGGCCCTAAGGGTTCGTCCACATCCGGAATTTCCAATGCCTCCTCCAGCTCCTTGGCAATATTATACAGTTTCTTATCCGTGTTACCTGGTAAGGGAAGTGAAGCCGGAGAGGACCACTGCTTCTTGATTGCAGTCAGAAACAGGGAAGGACAGGGAATACGGTGTTGTGTTGCAACAGGTTCTACATAAACTGGAGCCGCCTCTGGATCTGGAAGAGCGGGAGCCTCTGTTGATACCTGTCCTAGATGAGCCATAGATGTGGCCTTACGCAGTATGGTGACAAAGAAAGAAGGGTTAAGCCCGTAAATGAAGGAACCTCTGGAGGAACGTCTTCCTCCTCAGACATTTGAATTTCCTGACCAGGGGGAGGTTGGTTGAGGTATGAGTCCTCAGAAACTACAGACCCAGAAGGAGAAGATGGGACATAATGAGCCTCCACTTCCGGTTGGGGAATAGGAGTGGGAAAGGATGATATTGGCCTAGCGGCCCTAGCCCTGACATCAAGGGCACGGTCAACCGCCTGTGCGATTAACAGCGCCAGGCGCTCTTCCGAAGGAAAAGGAATTGGTTCAGCCGGGCGAAGCCCCGCCGCAGTAGGTGTAAATGTGGCCTCCGGAATCCCCTGCGCCACCCTAGACGTAGAAGGTTGGGGAGCTGGGATAACCTCTTCCATCCTGCCCTGTGCGGGGGAAGGGAAACAATCCCCACTTGACCAGACACCCCTAGGAGAAGTTGACACCCCAAGGGGTAATTCCAAGTTTAACCCCGCTGGCTCAGGTGTCTCCAGCCTAGCTCTCTTCTGAGCCTTGGAGAACTCTTTTTCCAAGGCTTGGTGTCTCCTGGTAGCTTGTTTATCAGTATGTTTAGAAGTTTTGGTGGTAGAATGGCCCTTATGAGTCGCTTTACCAGTGCCTTCCGGACCGGGAGGACCCGATGAGGATGGCAGGGCACTCATTGAGGAAAGAGCAGTTTCCTCCATTCCCCGATAACACTGGAACACAATAGGGGGCTCCTGTTATCTGGAGAATGTCAGACTCTGGGTAAGGACAGACGGACTGCAGGGACGCCTGGAACCCAGGTATAATTCCCAGTTGGATAAGGACAGGTACACTACTGGGGCACCTGGAATCCAAGGGAGATATTGTGTACGAATAAGGACAGACACTCTATAAGGGGAGCCTGGAATTCGTACTTAAACACTGTGGATAAGGACAGACACGCTATTGGGGGTGTCTGGAATCCCAGTGTAGTGCCAATTTGTCAAAAGCCAAATTAGAGAACCAGGAGACCCCAATCTGAGGAGAATGAGTAAATTGTAGATAAAAGATTCTTAGAATAAAAAAAATGAGAAGTTCCTAACTCAATATGTAAAATTTAAGATCACAAAATGGCGGCCGGCCTAAAAATGACGGCCTACCCTGCTACAGTATCTTGTTCACCCAGTAATATCTCAATTGGGAGAAAGGGAAAATTGTTTAACAAAGTGGATATTTGATATTAGATCTGACCAGGTTAATTCTCTTAACCAATAAATTAATTAATATTCCAGCTGAACAGATAGTGGCTTAAAATGGCCACCGCGCCGAGTCAGGGACCACGAGGCTCAAAATGGCGACCTTCCCCAACACAGGCAGGGCTGGGGAAATTGTTTTCCCTCACTCCCTGGAGCCTCCGCACACAAAAGAAACGATCTAGAGAAAATGGATCAAAAGAAACGCTTTTCTATTTTTCGATCGGCTGGTGGATCGCCGATCGTAGCTGGGGCCGCACGCGTGCGCGCGCACACCTCCGGTCTTCTCGATCGAAGGAGAAGAGGAAAAGTCAAATAATCAGATCACTGGCTGCAGCCGCAGCTCCGCGAAATGAAAACGAACGGCCGTGAGTAAGCCAGAGGCCTCCCCCCCCCTCTGGATTGACACACACGCCTAGTAGTTTACAGAGCCGCAGCCGCAAGCTCCGTTAGGCCCGAGTAGTTGGAGACCAACCGCCGTTGGCCTCCTAGCGAGTAAGGCAAAGAAGCAGACCTCGGCCGAACCGAGTAAGGCAAGAAAAAAACCTCCCCCGGCTTTCTCCACCCGTACAAGCAGCCTACGGAGCCGCAGCCGCAAGCTCCGTCAGGCTTGTGTTATTTGGAGACCAACAACCGTTGGCCTCCTGACGGGAGAACGAGAGCTCGTCTGCTTCGTTGCAAGGCCCAATCCTGAAGCGAAAACAGACAGTGTTGAGACTAACGGCCATTAGTCTCTTTTAGAAATGCCTGTAGGGATTTGGGGGGGGGGGGAAGACAAGGAAGGTCCAAATTAAGTGCAAGCACTGAATGAATTTAGAAATTGGGGAAAGAAATGGAAAATCCACCAATGACTGTTTACCTGCCTAGAGCCAAACTTGCAACGTCTGTCCTGGGCAAGATCAAGTCAAAGACTGGAGATCAGTGGTCCAGGACGGGCGTGGCAACTTTGGCTGACTTGATCTGATTGGGCAGGAATACAGTCAACTACCCAATGGTGGATTCTCCATCTCAAGTGCTGGAGAAAAGTGGCTTATAATCAGTCCTCACACTTAACTGTTCTTAACATGGTCACTTAATCAAAATTTGGGTGCTTGGCAACCAGCACGTGTTTACAATGGTTGCAGGGTGGGGGGGGGGGTCATGCAATCACCATTTGCCACCTTCCCAGCTGGCTTCTGACAAGCAAAGTCAGTGGGAGAAGCTGGATTCACCTATTGACCACATGATTCATTTAACAACTAATGAAAAAGGTCATAAAATTAGGTGTGACTAGATTAACAAATACTTCGCTTAACAATAGAAATTATGATCTCAAATCTGGTTGTAAGTCAAGGACTACCTGTATTTCCTTGGACTTGTCTATTTTTCTACCTTAATAATAGGTAGTCAGCCAGTTAATTACTGGCAGCCTCTAAGTACATACAGGTAGTCCTCAACTTACAACAGTTTGTTTAATGTCCATTCGAAGTTGCAATGGCACTGAAAAAAGTGACTTATGACTGTTTTTCACACTTACAACCAACACAGCATTCCCATGGTTATGTGGTCAAAATTCAGACACTTGTCTCATATTTATCACGGTTGCAAAATGTCTTGGTGTCATGTGGTCACCTTTTGTGACCTTCTGACAAACGAAGTCAAGGAGAAAGCCAGATTTACTTAACAATCGTGTTACTAACTTAACATCTGCAGTGATTCACTTAGCAATTGTGACAAGAAAAGTCACAAAATGGGGCAAAACTCACTTAATAACTGTCTTGCATAACAACAGAAATTTTGGCCTCAATTATAGACGTAAGTCGAGGATTACCTGTAGTTAGCCATTTTATATATCACAAGCAGAGATTCATTTAAAACTTGTGTGTAATGTGCCATAGGGCACCTGAATATATTTCCCATATAATATCCCATTTATTTTTCAGTGATGTGATAGTTCTATGCTCGTTCCCCTTATTAATTTCTACAGATTAACTGTCACGCGTCAGGGAAATAGGGAGATCCACACAGTTCAAATGGATATAAAGATTTATTGTAAGCTTAAGATCTCTACAAGAATCTATACTACTAACTGTGTCAAAGCAATTGGGCGGTAGATAAGGAATTGAATGTAGGCTGGACTTAGATCTCTTGTGGGCGCGGACTGATGATGCGTTTGACCCTTCCCTTGGGTTCAGCCTAGTCATCTCCTATGTCAGGGGTGTCAAACTGCCGCCCCACGGGCCGGTTGCATCATACGGAGGCTGCGCCCATCCCAGTTCCAGCAATGCAAATAAAGTTGCGATACGTTGCGACACATCACATGACGTAGCGAGCTTGACACCGGTGTCCTACATTAACTTTCTCTTAGCAAAACATCAGGTCTGACTGGTTGCCCCATCCCTGGCCCTTTGCAATCATATTAGGTTCCTGTTCATCCCATAATTTTCCTTCCCAAATTAGTTAATATGCTAAGAAGCAAACTACTAAACAAAGGAAAGGCCATGTTTATAAGGGGCTAAGAAAAATTCTGTGGCTCCAATCAATGGCAGATGACTCCTTTTTTTCCTGAACTGATGTGAAGTGGTTGGAAAACACTGCATTCATGGATTATGCATTTTTCTCAAAAAGATACACGACTAAAATATGTAGATAGGCAGCATGATTAAAACATCAAATAAAGACACGTCAAACATTTTTAAATACATTTTCTTTCTGTTTTTATTTGGTTTTTATCCTTTTCTATAATTTTGGGGGGATAAGGGGGCATTTTGGGGAATAATGCATATTTTTTCTGAAGTTTTGTTGCTGTTCTTGTTGGTTGGTGTGTTGTTGTTTTTTTTGTCATTTAAAGATGGAAGAAAAAATCACACAATATCGACCGGGGCAAAGAGCCGGACAAACCGAAACGCACAATTACGGCACAATCAGATACACAGACACTGAGTAATATATAGTCAGAGTGCCACTGGGGTTGGGGAGGGGGAGAATGAAGGAGTCTGGGCTGAAGGGGGAAGCTTTGGCTGGTATGGAAAGTGGAGCAGTTGGAGGCCAGAGGTTTTAAAGGCAGAAAAGAGGAGAGAAGAGAATTAAGGAATGGCCTAGAGGGGAAAAAATGAGTAAGTGAGATCAATGTAAACATGGTGAATAAATTTGAGGAAAAAGTAACAGGGCTAAGGAAAAGGGAGAAGTCAGTGATAATGGGCTCAGATTAGCAGAATGAATTAGAGAATTTAAGAGCAAGTGGAAGAGAAAGAATCTGAATGGTATTATGCATGTTTATTTGGAAACAAGCTCACAGGGCAACAACTTTGTTTATTATGCTACGAGCTACTACCTGATACCAAGCACTCCAGATCATATTGTACAAGGCTGTATCGATCAAAATTGATTTCACACGCAGCATGTTTGCAGTTGATTAGATCCCCCATTTGACCTACAGATTCCTGCCTTCAGGAATTTGTGTGAGAATGTGGTACATCCAGCAAGGGCGCAGTTCTCTGAAAACCGCAGAGCTCAGAGATGGCATTTGAATAGATTGCTGTCTCACCCTTGGACTTGTGTAATTTTGGACCACTGTGACGATTGCGGAGAGCATGGCAGCTGATGGATGTCCTGCATAGAGCGGGTTCTTGGGACATGCCACCATGCAGGTCTCATCGGCTTGTGAAGCCTGAGGGCTGCTTGATATATTTATCATGTATGGAGACTTCTAGGTGAACCAGACTGGGGATAGCCCTGGTGATTGAAAAGGTTCAGCGGTTAACCATCGTATCTGGATGGATTAAATTACCATATCTCAAATGCAGGTTTTAGGGGGGAGAGAGAGAGAGAAAGAGAAAGAAAGAGAGAGAAATCACAAGAGAGAAAGAAGAATGCAAATTAGGAAAAGCATGGGGAAAGGATGGATGGATAGTGGAAGCCTCCCCCACAATCTCCCCGTCCTTTAACTGTAGACCCCTGGTGCAACAGCTCACTAGGAACAAGTCCCCCACCCATTTTGCTCTTCCCTCCCAACTGGGCTAAAGCCTTTAAAAGAGATGGTCAATACACATCCCTTCAAAACAATAATGGGCACCCCAATGCTGTGGATCTTTCTGAGGCTTCCCCATTTTGGCATCCCTCCTCCCCTGATGTAATGGGCTGTGAGAATATCCCTGAGGAAGAGGAAGAAGAGCTGCAGCCAAGGTAATGGTCGGATACGAGAAATATAGGCCTAAACTGGAATTTGGGAAAGCACCTCAGACTCTACTCTCCCTAGTTAATAAACAATAAAGGCAGGGTAGGGGGAATGAAGGCACATTCAGAGTTGCAAGGTTCTATTACTGTAACCCTACAATAAAAGTAGCTTTAGTGTTCATGACTTCGGTACTTAAGTCTGGTCTACCTCAAAGAGCTAAGATCAGTCTTGCAACTCTGAATGTGCCTTCACTCCTCCCTTCCGCTGTGCCTTTTATCCTTGAGAGAACTAGGGAGGATCAAGTCTGAGAGGCTTCCTCAAATTCCATTCCTGCTTTGGACTCAGATTTCTCTTATCTGACTGGTGCCTTGGTTGCAGCTCTTCCTCAAGGTTATTCTCACCTGGAAGGAAAGCAGGGGATAATTTCCCCCAAATATAGTTGCCCTCTATCCCACCCCATAGCTCAATGGGGTGAAGTCAGGAATGGAGGGTATGTTAAAAAAAAAACTTTAAAGTGCTGCTAGAGGATTGAACCCACCAAACCTCTTAAACCCCAAACCTGCCTGGCATTTGCACACACAAAAGAACAACCCAATTGCCCTCCATTTCATCCCCTTCCGGCCCACCTTAGAGGCATGCAGAGGAGAGAGGGAGGAAAGCTTGGCATCAGATGAGGGTCAAAGGCAAACAGAAGTCCTGGGATGC
Organism: Protobothrops mucrosquamatus; assembly: GCF_001527695.2. Lineage (NCBI taxonomy): Eukaryota > Metazoa > Chordata > Lepidosauria > Squamata > Viperidae > Protobothrops > Protobothrops mucrosquamatus. The sequence goes on along the minus strand of NW_015386453.1, from coordinate 907,722 downwards.
CTTCCACAATACAGAAAGCATGGGCTGGGGTTCAAAGTGAATGGCGAGAGAAAGGGTACTTCAGGAGGAGATCCGACAACCCATTTTGGCTGGAGAGTGTAGGGGATAGGCCTGGGGAGGCCAAGGGTCAAGAAACTGTCCTGGGGAGGGCAATGATGTAGGAAAGTGTGTTATGCATGAGGCATTGGGGCAGGGGGAGAGGGAGCGGTCTACCTCTAGTTATAGTTTCTCATATATATATAATATATATGTATATATAAACAGCACAAACAACTACATTCATCCTGGGGGGTTGGGAGGGCTCCACCAGCCACCTCCCAGTATGAGCACCCACCAGCCCTCCCTTCCCCCGCACAAGGGACATGGGGGAGCCAGGATGGGATGGCTGCTTCCGTCTCACAACGCCTTCTATTTGGGGGTAGGAACCTGTGGAGAGAAAAGGAAGAAAAAAAGAGCCAAATGAACACAGAAAGAGTGACATCACCCTGCAATCGATGGACATCCTGATATGGCAGAGAAGGACAGGCAGACGTCTTAGCCAGATCCTAGCAGAAATCAGCAGAAAGAGGCACCTCTCTCTAGTACAACAATGGCAGTCCGCCAGATGTTATCCTCCATCGCCACCTCTGGCAATTCTCTTGGCTCAAGGAGACCATGAGCACTGGGTCTGCCATGGGGCCTGCCTGGCACTGCCTGTCAGCCCCACAAAGCACACCAGAAGAGAAAATCAACTCCACCAAAAGACTAGAACTACTTTTATTGAGATGGGCTGTAATAACAAAATCTTGCAAGTCTCGATTATACTGCTCCTCCTCCTCCTCCTCCTCCTCTTTCTTATAAATGCTTTGGAAAAGGTTTCAGAGTGGCTCAGGATTGTCAGCTCTGAAACCTGTGGTTAAGAAAGTTTACAGTGCTGGGATTTTCCCAGCCCAAGCTGCTTAGGTTGGTTGACCGGATTGGGTTGTGAGAAGTCACGATAACCTGGCTGTGATAATGCCTGTGCCAAATTGCTTGTCCAAGGACACAAATACATACCACAGGTTTCGCAGTTGATTATCCTACTTTGAAACCCTCTTTTTACCTTTGGACTAAAATACAATAATTTCGCATTAAAGGTAGAATTTCCGGTCCGTATGTGGCTGGTGAAATGTGCTGCCTGAGATGGATGCCTCAGCTGGCCGAAAGGGAAGGCTTTGTCTGGCTTGAGAACCAAGAAGACAAACTTGGTTTTCTTCCCAACAGTCTTAAAATTACCAGTGGGAGAGCAGGAAGATTAATGCAATTTGGGTTTTATTGTTAAAGAAGCTTGATACGCTGCCAATTTTTTTGTTATTGTAAATTATGTGTGCTTACTCTTTTGACTCTCAGGACCAAATTAGATATGATGCAGAAAGAGTTTCTCTTTAAAACACACACACACAGAGTGAGGAAGTGCCAAGCTGGAAGAAACACTCAATGGGATAATATCACTGGAAAGGGAATGTACAAATTCCCACATGCAGTTTTATCAATGATAACGGTTTTCTTTCTTTTCCATAAACTGTTGCTTGCCTTGCAGTTAGGTATGAAGTAAGAAGAAATTAGATGCTTTGTTAACTACAATTCTTCTGGGAATTTGCTAGCAGGGCAAAACAAACCAGATGCAGCATGAGTACCTGATCAGTTGGGCAATTTTGTTAGAATAGAATAGATCTGGAAGGGACCTTGGAGGTCTTCTAGTCCAGCCCCCTACTCAAGCAGGAGAACCTAAACCATCTCAGACAAGTGACTGTCCAGCCTCTTCTTAAAAATCTCCAGTGATGGAGCGCCCACTTTTAATTGGGGAAACTCTAGCATCCTGGTCCTGATATAGCTTGGGCTGGGAATAAGTTGCTATTCAGTTGATATGAATTGCACACAATATAATTTAAAGGTTTTTACAGAATTGTGATATAGTTTTGTATAATTATATAAAGTGAACTTTTTCTTGTTTATATACTTACACCCAGTGCTTTTTTTCTAAAAAAAAAAAAAAAAGGTGCCGGAACTCACACACGTCATACAACCCGCCTTGCCTACCCTACAAGGTTCCATCCAAAAAAGGTGCCGGAACTCCGTTCTGGGCGTTCTATGAGAAAAAAAGCCCTGCTTACACCTATTATAAAAATATGTGATATTATCAGAGGTAAGCAATCAGTTGCCATCCATATGGTCCCAACCATTAGTCCCAGTGTCCTTACTCTGGCTATACTTTCTAGGGATATTGGGAGTTATGTTTGAGTAACATCCAGAGTGCCATAAGTTGCCTATCACTGCTTAGAAGATAGATACAGAGAAGTGCTTTCTTCATTCTATGAGCTGAGGAGAGCATAAATGTTTTTCCCTTGGAAAGAAAAAAGAGTTTAGCTACATTTTGTAAGAGCGGGTACTGCAAAATGAAGTTTGCGGTTCAAGAGGAACTTGAAACATTTGGGTTAATGTATCTAGTAAGCAAACTAGCAAATTTCCTCTACTCAGTTCTCACACCCCAGATATTGATCTTATTCCCTTCTTTTCCACAACTTTTTGATGGCAATTTATTCCTAATTGCTGTCCTCACAGCACCAGCAACCCAATCTCTCTTCTCCCAAACAGTAGACTCATTATTGTGTCTGAGAAGCTGCCATTCCCCCCTTATTTCACACAACAAATAGGGAGGGGAAAAAAGATAAAGAATGGTAAATGATTGATTTTTTTTGTTTTGTTTCTTTGACTGATTTCTCACCTTTTCTCCTCATTTTTCACTCCTTATATGGCTGTGCAGAGACTAAAAACCTGGCCAACTATGGAGTGGAGATAGTTTAATCTTTGTAAGACTGAATTTAAGGCTAAAGCTAAACACCCTTGGGTTAGTGACCAGGTTAGCTAACACCTTTTCAGTTATCCCTGGGTACCATTAAATATGAAATGGGACAGGACTGCTGCTGAAAACTAATTAACCAGTTGGACTGTGATTACTAAGCATAATTAACATATTACAAAGGCTGTGTTCATATAACATGCTAAACCAAATAAACAGCATCTTAAGTAATCTGATTCATGCAACACCTTGTTTAATTTTAGATGATAACCCACGGTTTATGGTTTAGTATGTTGTGGGAACACACCCACACTAATTTTCTTTTAGTGTAGGTAGCACCTAAGGGCAACTGTGGTGAGATGCTGTCATGGATTAAATTATTTCACTACTTGGGGGGGGGGCTTCTCTGGGCATGGATCTGTGGTAACAAGCCCAAACTCTAAATGCAGGATTGTGAAAACTAAAACATGGGACAAAACGATATGGAAGAAGAAGTGCATGAAAAATATAGAGGATAAACCTTCGCCCATGATAATGTGGCTGAACATACTGTATGAACTATTAAAAAAGTTCTGCACAGACATAACTCTCCTGAGGTTACAACCTTAGTCTGTGTGTATATGTATGTGTCAGAATGATGCTAGGTAATGAGTTACGATCAAACCCCTGGACCTTTTGTACAGAGGTGCTATACTGTATTAATGCAAATACAAGGGGAAGAGCTTTGATCACAATACCATGCCTGCCATTTTGCAGATTTTGACCCTTCCCACAGACCCTACTAACCACTATGCAGAACTATGCTGCATAATATTGAATCTTAGGACTGGTTTCCTGTCTCTCAATGGAGCCGCCTTTTGTACTTCATCGAAGAGATACGAATCTTGTTAGCATCCTCTCAGAATCATTATCTAGCATTCTGTCACCTCCAGCTATTGGCTCCTTTCTCTGCAGATGTAAAGAAAACCCCCTGCTTTCTTTTATTTCTCTCTTTTTTTAAAAAAAAATCTGCTTGTTTGCGAATACATTAGCAAAAATCCAAGCCAATAAATGATTCCTACAGAGATGTTCCTTGTGATTTTTTTTATTGGGATTGGACTCCTCCACCTATGTTACCTGGTTTACTTAATGCTGGTCTCTTATTTGCATGAGGCGTACAGTGTATAAGACAGGTTGACCCTCGCCATCAGTTTGTATACCACTGCTAATTCTAAGGCAGTTATGAAGACTTAACATATCACAATGAGTAATGGAGAGATTTTCCAATTATCACATACCTGTACAGATGTTACTACTTGCTTCACATCAACTGAAGCTATAGATATCACTATGCGAGCCACCACGTCCACTTAGCAGATACATATGTCTACAAAACTTACACATTTATTTGTAGGATACATGGCAGGGCATGCAGACAAGCTCAGATAAACAGTGAATGTTCTTTGCTGCTACAGAGCACATATATAGCTTATAACATCCCTATAACAAAACTGTACCAAATAATGCTACATATAAATAGACTCTATACTTCCAACATAATTGGTTTTAAACCAGTTTTTGTGTTTTTTTCCCCTCTGAGAATTATTTGAGTTTAGAAAGTTCTGGGGATTTTATTTTATAGTCCTCTGTGAGGGTACTGTGAGGACTTGGCCCCGTTGGGCAGGCATGTCACAAAACTGGGGTAACTAGGGCTGAAGCAAATCTAGAATAAAGAAAATATATATTCTAATTAGGTGTGGTAATTGGGACTCAACTACTGTTATCATTATATTTACTGAAACGTTTATAAGCAGCATTAACTATGGAAGAATTTACCTGCCAGTATAATTCTGACACTGCTCAATTAAAAAAAAAACATTCATGTATTTGCATACATCTATATGTATGTCATGGTCCTGCCAGAGGACAAAAAAATGTAGATTGTGGTAGCATATCTAGAATCCAATCTTCTGAGAACTTTGGATAAAAGCTTGTCCTCAGGCATTGTCGATATCTGTGGAAATCTTATAAATTTGAACATGAGGGAAGAAAGCCAAATAAGATTTCCTTTGATCAAAGGGGTCAGGCTGCAGAGCCTTGGATCAGTCCTTGCTTCTCCACGGGGCTAGCAGAACCATAACCTATCATGCAAAATCTTATCACATATAACATGGGATTGATCTGCAAGGACTACAGGATTCCATTTCTTCATATGTTTCCATGACTCACCCGCCTACATCTGGTTTGCAAAGGAAGTGGGCCCGCTTTGGACATAGCCACCTTGCTGGCCGTATTCTCCCTGCTGACCATAGCCTTGCTGGCTATAGTCAGGCTGGTAGCCACTCTGCTGCCCATATGTGTCCTGTTGTCCATATCCTGGAGCTTGGTTGTAGCTATCTCCATAGGTTTCAGGTGCTGGCTGCTTCTCCTGGGCAGGTGGGTACTTCATGAAGGGGGCACTCCATCCAGTCTCTTTAAAGACAAACCATAGGTTTCCAACCCAAAGCACCAAGTTCAGGAAGCCAAAAACCTATGGACAACATGAAAACAAGTTGATGAAAGAGCTGGGGATCTACAGTCCTACCTGTTAAAAACACTGCATGGAGCATTCAAAAAGAACCACACTAATCTAGCAAGCATAGAATAATGCTGAGGAATAATGGCTCCATTCTTCAATGGTCAGACGTATCTCAAGGGCTAGGTACAGTTTTGGATCCTACATTCAAAGAAAGATTCCCACAAAGTAGAATGAGTATCAGGATGAACAACGTGAATTAGATGAGGGAATAGAAGGAGAACTCATCAAATTTGCAGATGACACTAAACTGGCAGGAATAGCCAACACCCCAGAAGACAAGCTCAGGATCCAAAAAGATCTTGACAAACTTGAACAATGGGCCCTATCCAACAATGTGGAGAAAAGCAATGTGGAGAAAAGCAAAGTTTTACATTTAGGCAGGAAAAACCAAAGGTATAAGTACAGATTAGGTGAGACCTGGCTCAGAAACAGCAACTGTGAGAGGGACCTTAGAGTCCTAGTGAACAGTCACTTGAATATGAGCCAGCAGTGTGCAGCAGCAGCCAAAAAAGCTAATACAATCCTGGGTTGTATAAACAGAGGCATATAATCAAGATCATGCGAAATATTAGTACCGCTTTATAAAACCCTAGTAAGACCACACCTGGAATACTGCAGCCAATTTTGGTCACCATACTACAAAAAAGATGTTGAGACTTTGGAAAAAGTTCAGAGAAGAGCAACTAAAATGATCAAAGGCCTGGGGACTAAAACATATGAAGAACAGCTGCAGGACTTAGGTTTGGCTAGTGGTCTAAAGAAAAGAAGAAACAGGGGTGACATGATAGCAGTATTCCAGTATTTGAGGGGCTGCCTCAAAGAAGAGGGCGTCAAACTATTCTCCAAAGCACCAGAGGGCAGGAAACAATGGTTGGAAACTGATCAAAGAGAGAAGCAATTTGGAATTAAGGAGAAAGTTCCTAACAGTGAGGACGACAGCTTGCCCTCAGAAATCGCGGGAGCTCCATCTCTGGAGGTTTTAAAGAAGAGGCTAGACAGTCACTTGTCTGAAATGAGCAGGGGGCTGGACTGGAAGACCTCCAAGCTCCCTTCCAAGCTCTATTCTATTCTAAACTATCCAGGGAATAGAAAACAGTACTGGACTAGGTGGAAGGAAGTGGGTACCGTATGTTTTTTTCTTGAGGAATAATAACTGTGGGGAGCCATGCATCATATTGAAAATTATCATGACTTGTCCTTTATTATCCCAGAGATGGAAAATAATGACTTTCCGTTACAGGAAGGCTATTTACTTGTTTGCTTGCTTGTTTATTATGTATAGAAGCCCATCTCAAACCAGTGACTCTGAGCAGCAAACAATAATAAAAACAGTTAAAATGCAGTACAAAAGAAGAGGTTAAACACGAAAAGCAGCCAAGAAATATTATAATCAGTGTCAATATAACCAGGAAACAGGGGCCTTCATAGACTTGGAACCCCAGGCTCAGGCACATAGCCTGAGGCACATAGGCCTTCTGAGAGGCCAACAGGGTCAGGCCCATCCTAATTTCAGGGAGGCTGTTCCAGAGGGCAGGGGCTATAATATGGTAGAGAAGGCATGTTTCTTGGTCCCCGCCACCTGATAGGACCAGGAGAAACACTGCCTTAAAGCTAAGTCTCAATCTCTTTTAATTTTAATTTAATTTAAGAAGTGAAAAAAAAATCACTTAATGGCCTAAATGGCCCCGTCCAACTCTCTTATTCTATGCAGCTGTTGTGCCCCCTTGCACACTGAGAATAGAGACTGCAGTAAAGCACTACAAAGGCAACTAGCAATTGTGCAACTAGCCAATTTTTCTTTCTTATAGTATTTTGGGGAAAGATGCAAGACTGAAGAACTGCAAAGGAAAGTCCTCATTCTGAATTAGCTTATATCTACATCTTTTTCAAAGTTTCTGCAATCACAAATCACTAAAAAAAATTTAAAAAAATGCTGGGATCACCCATTTAAACAACATCACACCCCCTTTTATCTTTAAGTGCAGGGGAGGGTCATGATTTTTAGTGGATAAGACAGTACTTAAACTGGCGCAATTACCGTATCCCTTTCCCTGGTCTCAAATAATGTCATTTCCCCTATAAAACAAAGAAACAAACAATGTTGTTTAATACAAGCATCTGGACAGGGATAGTTCCAAACTTACAACTCGACTCACAAACAATAAATTACAAATTGTTCCATTACCCTAGAATAGGCCCAAATTGCCCCCTTATGAATAATTATCCCCAGTTTAAGAACCACTGGAGTAAGATAAATATAGTTGAATTTGTCTATGCCTTCCTATCTCCTCCAGATTAAAAGGCCTATCCAAAGATTTTGTGCTGAAAACATATAGTAATTGATTAACGGGGTTAAATGTTACTAGGGTTTCAGGGAATTATGCACTGATAGAAGGCCCCTTGTGTTCCAAACTCTAAAGGCTGGCTTTGTATTAAAGAGGAGGCTAAAAAGGGCCAATATGATTCTGAATGGCCTAGATTTAATAAATTGTTCAAAAACCGAATCATAATGATGAAACTGAAGTAATATTATTTGAATAGTTTGATATGTTTTCCTTTCCTTCTCCTTTAAATGGTATATTCTCTATATGTTTAGAAGTAAATTGCATTTTGGTTTGTAGGGGACTGAGCTTTTAATTTTGTTTAGTTGTGTTTTTTGTTTGTTTTCTCTGCTCTTTTCTCCTTTGACTTTTCTTCCCTCACCCCACCCCACATAAATTAGTATCAGGTCTTTTTCATTTTTTTCGGATCATATGGGTTAGGTTTCTTTTTAAAAGTTTATAGTCTTTTATTCAATGCTTACATTGCCTTGTAGTTTCTATGTAATATTACCTAACAATTAGCACTTTTGTACAAAATGTCAATTTTAATGTTTTTTAAGTTTTTATAAAACTATGTTTTAAACTAATCTTCATTAATCTCATTGGAAAACCTACGAGATGCTCCCTAGGACCTCAAAAGTTCTCTGGTTGCAACAGCAATTTTAAAAAGCTCACTTGTTTTGAGGTGTGCAGTTCTGCTTAGTCATTAGTGATTAGTCACGGATAGCTATGCAAACAAAATGCAGCAGTTTTACAATCAGGATGGGGTAGCTGTATAGGCAAAAACAAACTGGCATTCTAAAAATCAGCTTCAGGAATAGTTCAAGAGAGGAGCCACTTATTCTGTCCTGTGGAACGAGTGTTTCCTTCTTAATGGCCGTCTGCATGTGTGCATATGAAGAAGGATAGAAAAAGTGATGAGAAAATACGAGAGGACTATAAACAGGAGATAACCTCACCTGGAGCCTTTCACAAAATTCAAAGGAAGAGGCAGGGTGGATTGCACAATTAAAATTTATCTAGTAGCATTCCGAAACAAAAGGATTATGTCTGGCTATGAGTCAGACAACAGAACTGTGGGATTTACTTGATAACAAGTAGATCTGATTTAGGCCAGCAAATGGTAATGTGACACTTGTGTAACACAACAATTAAGGTTATTCCCTTGAAAATGGCTCATTGTAAGACACCAGTAGATACACATATGTCTTGCTGCAGACATCACCCCAAGTTCAGACACACAGGCATCTTTACAAGCCAACAACTAAAGATGCACAAAACACCAACATATCCACATAAACAACAAACTCATCCTGGTACAGAGTTCATGAACTGAAAGGCAGAAGTACAAATGAAGTCTTCGAAAATATAGAAAACAGACCCACATGGAAACAGACACAAACAAAAAACATACACTGTGAAGCTATAGTCAAACAAAGCTAAGAAACACAATTATAAAATACATGTTCAGCCTCCAGGAATAGACCCTATATGAAAACCCTATTATATTCTTATGATAGTAAGCTGGAGGACCTACCACCGAGGTGTTGAGGCCAGAAGTGATGGGCTCATATTCCTCCTTGCATTTGACCTCTGGTTCCTCACACACGGACATGCCTTCTATCACATTATCTGGGTCAGTGGCCTCCTTGACATCTGAAAGCCCCTTGGCCCAAGCGCAAGAGCTCACCAACCACATGAACACAAAAACAGCTGTGACAATGAAATCCTGCAGCAAGAAGAAACAAGCCCAGTGAGATTACAGGAACGATTACCCAATGTGTGAAGAAGAATAAACTTCTGGAGATCTCGTCAGTGAATATCATAAGCCTCTCTTGAAATCCAGAACCTAGGTCCTGCCATGCCTTCCCAGCAACCCTAACCTTAATTCAGCATAGGCAGAAGATTTTTGCGATAGTGGCGAGTATCTGTAGCTCAGGTATAGGATGAGAGTGAAGGTTCAGCAGCCCAATGGCCACGTCAGGTCTGTCACTCAAGCCCAAGATTTTAAATTGGCTGATTGTTTAAATCTCACCTCACCTGGAAGATCATTAGACGGCCTTAGATAAGCCACTATTTTGAAATAATAGACCCCGGTGGTAAGTAAAAATTAGTTTCTCAAACCTTGGAGGAGCCCCCATCTGACACTAGTGCTTGCAATGGGTCAGCAATGGGATAAAAATATACAGGTAGTACTCGACTTACAGCAGTTAGTTTAATGACCATGGGAAGTTACAATGGCACAGAAAAAAGTGACTTATGACCATTTCCCACACTTACAACTGTTGCAGCATCCCCATGGGTCATGTGATTAAAATTCAAAATGTTTGGCAACCGATTCATATTTATGACAGTTGCAGTATCCTGAGATCATGTGATCATCTTTTGCAACCTACCGATGGGGAAGGCAGATTCACTTAACAACCATGTTACTAACTTAATAACTGCAGGGATTCATTTAACAACTGTAGCAAGAAAGGTCGTAAAATGGGGCAAATTCACTTAACAAATGTCTTGCTTAGCAATAGAAATGTTGGGCTCAATTTTGATTGTAAGTCAAGGACTACCTGTAATATGCTAGACCAGGGGTCCTGGTTGAGGAATTCTGGGAGTTGAAGTCCACAAGTCTTAAAGTTGCCAAGGTTGAGGACCCCCATGCTAGACTATAGTATTATGGCAGTATTCAAAATAAAGAACCCATCATTTAATATTTATTTTGTTCAACATACTTCTGCTATCATCAATTAACTTCCTGTTCCTAATGAACATCTAATATTTTGGTGCACAAAACAGGGCACTCAGAAGGCACTGTTTATTCAATCAGGTGGGGCATGAAGAACCTGAATGTAAAGTTATTATTTAATGGAGGCCAACATTTGACCCTTCCCAAAGGATTTGGAAGGTTTTCCAAATGCCTGTTTGTCATTCTAGATGTCCTCTTTAGAAGCAACTATTCCTGCTAAGGCTAATTCAAAGGGTGCTAGTATCAGGTATGACATGTGTGTTTAAATGGCTTGTGCAATCCTATCATCCTATAACTGTACTCACAACCATGGGACCTTTGTTGTTCTCCCTATATTTATCCTGCATGAAGATGTAGACAACAATCGCAGCTAAAGAATAAAGGAAGGCGAAGACTGCAATGGTGACGAAGAATTCAGCAGAGGAAGAGTAGTCTCCAATCAAGAAAACCTTTTCTTGTTCACCTCCTTTACAGGTAGGAGCATCAAAATACACCTGGTGGAGCCTGGAGAAGAGAGAAAAGAATCTGTAACAGGAATTCACAGAAGAAAGGCAGCCAGTATGGGTGAACGTTGGTTACACTGAATCGAATCACGTTCTTCTTAAGAACTAGTTTCAGGAGAAACAAAAGCATGAGGATTACTGGCACAGGATTAGACCCTGATTATGAAAAAGTGATTAGCTACATTTGTAATGGAATTTACTTCATGGCCGCAGTCACTATTACCCATGATGATGGATCTTCAAAGTTCAGGGTATGTATAGTCCTCAATGCAACAAGTTAAGGATTAATAATTGTGGAGGTCCATTACCATATGCTCTCTAATGGACTCCTTGGAATTCTCTGCATGACTATTAGAAAAGCACACACACACACACACACACACATAGACATGCATATGAACATGCCTCTATCCACCACCCATCCACATGTATATCAAGAGTTCAAATGTGTCTTCTGTCTGTTATCCAGAAAAGATAACATTCCCTTTGTATTGACCCTACTTCCAGTGTCCTATTGTTTTCTTGGCAGCAATAAGTAGTGGTTTGTCATTCCTTTCCTCTTGGATATTTGTTGGCTTTCCAGTCTTGCCTACAAACATTCCTTGATGGTCTTCCACGTAGTAACCTAATTTGACCCTGATTGGCATTTTGTGAATCCCAAAGTTCTACCAAGTGTTGGACATAAACCATCAAAACAAGAAGTGCAGGCCACTGGTTGGTGGCTTTCTTACTTCTGGAATGTGCTGTGTTCTTGTCTATAAACAGCATCTTGGCTGTATACCTTTGCCCACCAGCAGTTTCCTTACAGTTTCTTCACTGAACAGCCCCAACTAAGTCTTAACTCACCGGAAGGGGTAGGCGAATTCCACCTCTATATTGAGTTTGCTCTCATTCTTCTTGGGACAATTGACGCTGAGGCGGAATTGTCCAGTGTAGCTGCCACACGTCGCAAATGCAAAAATGGAAAAGAACTGGAGAGAAAAAGGAAAGGAGAGCAAATCTGAATGATATTCACAGGAAATCTGGAAATCTACTCAGCAACAATCCCATGTCTTGTGCTACATATCAGAAGTGTGGCAGCAGGCAAGCAAAAAGACTGGAGATAGCACAAAATGGTACAGATTTCAAGGTTATTTACTGACCATGTGTAAAATACTATACATTCCTGGAAAAAAATTGCAGTGGAAGTTATTTGCTACATTAGAGAACTGAAGTTTCCTGAAAATAACTTAATGGAAGGTTTTCAAAAATATAGTTGACTTTTTTCATTGTGTTGATTTTTTATGAAATATTTTTTCTTTAAATATTAAATTTCAATTTTTAAATACCTCTTTTTATATAGAATACGTTAATTTTATAAGATGTCATTACTGTAGTGCTAATTATATCTCCAAGATTAAATATTTGTGGGGCTGAGATCCCTGCCACCCAAATATTTTAAAGACATTTCTCACAAACATGCCAATTAATTTCTGACCCAGCAGCATAGAGGAAATATTTCCCAGTGATCTAATTAAAATGCTGGAGTCTGGAGGTTGATGGCTTTTCATCGGTATCTTATCCTGGCTCCTTAGAGTGATAGGTTAAGATGAGTTCATGTTTTATGAGCTTTGTTAGTTAGATAATGATAGACAGATGATAGATAGATAATAGATGATAGATAGATAGATAGATAGATAGATAGATAGATAGATGGATGGATGGATGGATGGATGGATGGATGGATGGATGGATGGATGGATGGAAGGATGGATGGACGGACGGATGTACAGACAGACAGACAGACATGGCAGGGACATGGATTGGCTTCTGGCGTTTGTCCTCGATGATTGGTCAATTGAACAGTCCATAAATACTGTACCTCATGGCATAGAAGGGCACTGGGGGAAAGGAGGATAAAATGTCCTGAGATGTTTTGCTTGCGAGAATTTGGGTGGTGAAAATGGTGAAATTGCTCTTAGATACAATCATTTTTTTACTATTGTATATTTAAATATTTTAGTTATTTAGTATGATTTTTTTTAAAAAAACAATCAGTTGGGTTGACTAACTCAAATATCTGAAGGACAAACCATTATAATGAAAATTATATGTAGTATTTTCCCCAAACAAGCCTTTAAAAAATAGAAAGAAAAGAAACAGATTTAGCAATCTCGAAACAAGAGTGGAGGGTATTTAATCTTTTTTTCTATAATTATTTTTTTCAGTAGTCAAAGTCCCCTCAAACAACTTTATCCCCGCAATAAGGATTAGCATCTAATTTGAATTTTCATTTTAAAAGGACCACATTTTGAACAATTATTGCAGTTTAGTTAAAAAAAACAATACTGGAAAGTTACAGGCAGTTGCTCTACTACCGGCATATTGCAGACATCCATCAAATTTATACAATTAAAAAAACTATAGATTCCAATGAAGGAGTCTGGGAATTTTAATTTGGTGAAGGCTATATAGTGTAGGTTTAATAATATATGAAAGGACTGCAGTAGTTGTGGATTCATCCTAATATGATGTAATTTTTTTCTTTGAACATTTTTACATAACTTTAATCACTATATTTTATTATATATCATTGTTTTATTTTTGTCTGTTAATGTGACAGATATTGAAAACATTAAAAAATGTTAGTCTCCTATGATGTAGAGGTCTCTTAGCTTACCACCTCCACTCTAAACATGGGGATTCCCAGGTTCAGAGTGAAGAAATACATGTTAAGCTAGTTATAAGTTTTTACATGATTAGAAATGAATCATAAGCCAAGGGTGGAGTTTGTAGAATTCAGAAGAGTTTAATATCACCCCATTTTTTTTCATCCTTTGTTATACAGCTTCCGCTGCTAAACATATGAGAGTTTTTGGTGTACAGGAGTGGCCTAATATGACACTACCCAGTTGTAAAAGGTACAAGCCAGTTGCAGATTTCCTACCTCAATGAGAACTAGGGACTTGAAAAGAAAATTAGTAGGCATTAAGCACCCATTTCTCTAAGCCAATTTGAAGTACGTTTGAATTGAGGCATGCGAGACCGTACTCTCCTGAACCTTGTGCCACTTTTGTGGAAATATATTTTTGAAAAGCTTTATGACCCCAATGCGGCTTCAAAAGATCCTACCTCTCTACAAAACACATCTTTTCTCATATGTGGCCCTTTCTCTCGGCTGATGCCAACGCATCTCCATTTCTAGCAAGGCAACTTCTCGATAATGAGCAGTGCCTGCACCTATATGAGTCACAGGGCTATTTCAGTCTTCCCCAGCAATAAGGCAGACGGAGGGCGGGGGGGGGGGAGAGAGAAATGTAAATGCTATTGGGCTCACTTGAGCCAGCAGGGGGCACTCTAGGAAGAAAACCAGCAAATGAAGGGATCATCTTAGCCTTTGCTCAGGATGGGGTGGGGGGAGTGTTGGTGGCAGGAGGCATTTGGTTTACTGTCATCATGGATCAGCTGAGAAATTGCCGTGTGGTCATAGATATTTTTAGAGCAAAATTTGCCATAGGAAGAGCTGGAGAATGAGGGTAGGAGAGAGCTTGCCTTATCCCTCTCTTAATCTCTTCCTCCCAGCATCTAATCAGGGAGGGACCAGATATTAACCCAGCCCTGACCCACTTTGCTGTCTACCACCCAGGGAGTCACCATTCCCTGCCTGGGCTCAGCCCACAGAGCAGAAGAGCCAGCAGAGATGCCTGCTTTAAAGACCTGCTATACATTGATTGCTACTGGAAGGCTTTTAAATTATGCCGCTATGAATTAGATTGTGAGGAGCTTAAATCCCTTTAATGAAATGGGTGTCCAAAGGCAGAGGGCAAGGGAGAACTGCAATAAAAAGGAACAGCATGCTATTCAGGGTTCCAGCCAGCTGGCTGCGGTTGTTTCTCCTGGATTCTCCATTCCATTGTATGGCATTCGGTGTCTATTGAATGGGCGCAATTCTCATTAATCTGACTTGAAATCCCCCCCCTTCCCTTCCCTCAGATGGTTTTGTGCTGGGGAATAACATGCTGCCCTTGGAATACCGATAGGGCAGAAGAGCCCTTGCGACACAATGAGTTTACTGGAGGTCCCATAGACAAATAAATACAAATGAGGACAAACTGGTCCACGATAATGCAGATAATGCTCGTCTTTTTTTTGTCTGCAGGTGTGCACCCCTGGGTTTCTAAGCTATTTGCATGGTTTGGTGTGAAGCTCATGTATCGAGGTAGTTCAAGTTCACTAACTTGGGGATGGTTTCAACTAAGCTGACAATTCAAATTTTGGAAGACTGTGCCATTTGAAAGTAGTAATGTCAACCTTTTTCTCCAATACGCCCCACTACAAACAACTGTGAGGCTGGCTAGGAAAAACAGCTTGGTAGTCACAGTCAAGACCCACAACTCCTGAGTTTGTAAGTGCTGTGGAAAGCTTTACCTAGGAAAATGTGGGGTGCACCGGTGCAAAATAGCGAAGCAAGGAAACAAAATAGAGCCTTTTTGATCGGAGAACAAATCTGTTCCAAAGGCTGATCTCCTTCTCTGTGGAAAGCTCTGGAGATACAGAAGGAAATCTGCTGGGGTCTCCAGAGGCAGGACTTCAGAGCACTTCACAAATCACAGGGCAAATGTACTTCCAGACTAGTCTTTGCAAAATACATAATAAAAAGTGGATTAAGAAGTGCGGGTGAACCTGACAGATAAAGGGATTTAGGATTTATTTAAAGCCTCTGAGGCCAGGATATGCATCTAAGAAAGAACAACCAGAGGAAACCGGCTTTGAGGCCTTGGTATGCTGCAGGCTAGGGAAGGGTTTAGTCCTGATCCATCCCTGTGTCTATTTACTACACGTTCCGTAAGATGTCCAGGAGGCAACAGTCTGCACAACGTATTTCTCTGAGGCCAACAAGTTATTACATTTAACCTTATTTTTTATTTTATTTTTTTTAAAAAAATCCATTACCTTTTTTTTTCAAAATAGGAAGCCTGTATTTTGCAGAGCAAAGCATGCCTTAAGCATAAGCTGTATTTTCAATGTCAGAGGCGTTCTTAGAAAATGGGATGGTGAGTAGGGCTGCAGGCAAGTTCTTCATTTGATTTTTAGTAGATACAAGTGTTTGGATCTGGCCATATCTCCCATGGTAACCATTGTTCCAAAAATACCTGCATATCCAAACATATCCATTGGCCCCAAAGGCTGGAATCCTTGCTCTACCCCAGGGGTGGGGAACAGTGGCCCTTTGGATCCACCATTCCTGACCTCTGCTCTACCCAGTAGGGAATATTTGACTTCCATAATTTCCCAGGAAATGATATCCCAAGGTCATTTGGGATCATATCTTTCAGCTTTCAAAATCCAGGATGGACTCAATCACAAGGATCTTATATTGGCAACTATGTCCCATCCTATTATTCACTTAGGTTCCTATTAAACAAACAGCATTCAGATTTTCCTTCCAGTCTTCTCTTTCTCCTCTTTGTTTTAATCAGCATGTGTGAGCAGAAATGTTAACAATAGCAGGGATAAAGTGCCACTTTCTGTAGGGGTTTTTTTGAATTTATTTTCATTAGGAGGAAAAACTCCAAGGCATAAAGTGGTTGCTTTCAGTTTTGGTATGGTGAAGAATCACTCAATGGCTTCCCTGTTCAAAATTTTGTTCATAAATTTTCCATTTTGTGTGTGTGAGTTATTGATGGTACCAAAAAAAATGTTCATAATGGGTATGTTCTTGCACAGGAATTGAAATAATTAGGTTAAGTTTAATGCCAAAATAATTATACAAAGCAATTTTCATCAGCCTGGAGCTCTCCAGATATATTGGAACACAATGCCCATAAGTGCCAGGCACTATGAGAACTGTAGCCTAATTTATTGAGAAGGCAGTAGGGAGAAAGCTATTTTAATGTACTTAGCTACTGGGGTTTCAGGGGAGAGGAAGGTGAAAAATAAACCACCGATACCTGAGCTGCAAAGATCTACTCGGTCATTAGATGACAGCAATGAGAGCATAAGAAGTTTAACTCTTGGCTGCCATCCAATGGTTATCTGAGATAGTACAGCCCATGTATGATGGAGGGGAGATTCTAAAGCTCCTCATTTTGACTCTCCCCTTGCCCCTTTATCTATCTAGAACACTCTTTTTTGTCCTTCCTTTCTCTTCAATCATCCAAACTCAGATTTTTTTAAACTGGATATTATTTTTTTATTTTGTGTGTGTTTTGTTTAACTGAGTATTAAGTGTTACGCTACATTCTTGGTGGTCAACCTATACTTTACAAAAAAAAATAACTGGACTGTCTTAATATTTCAGATAAAGGCTGTAACTCTGAATTTCAGCTGGACTTACTTCAGTGTTAGTTTTCACTGATATTTTGATTTAATAACTTGTGATGATACCATACAGTAGCATAAAATAAAAAGATAAGTTCTTCTCCAAATCAAATTGGCTCATTGTGACTGGAGGCAGCAATACAGAAGTGAATTGGTGCTGCTTACAGAATGTTTTAATTTTTCACTCTAGCCTGCTGCCCTGGGCATTCCTCGAGCTTTCTAATTTGAATACTAACGAGGCCTAAACCCCATTTACCAGATTTCAGAGGCACAGAGAGATATAGAGAAGATAGTTATTCTGGGCACCAACCAATGTTCCTGTACTCATTCCAGTTCTTATTGTGTTCTAATATAGCTATCAACATAGCAATAAAACAGGAGGATTCCCTATAGAGTGTGCTCTCAGTTAATTAAGGGAAGCACCAGAATTTTCCATCTCAAGCTCCAAAGCTCCCTGATTGCTCCTGATTTTTCTAAAGGCTGTTTTGATTTTAGATTTCATTGTGTGTGGTCTAAAATACTTGCTGCTTCTTACAACAGAATTGAGTGAAAGGAAAAACTGGTGTTCCCATCATTATGGCCAAAAAGATGTTTGAAACTACTGGCTTGTTTGCCTATATGTTTGGATATTATTCTCTGTATTCTGTTTTAATTATTATGGTCCAGAATCGTCACTTCAACTTCTAATGTACAGCATTACTTTTTCCAACTCCAGTTGACTCTCAGATTTATGCCATGTTGACATTTATTCATTTGTTATAGTTACATCTACTTTTCTGCAAGGTGGTATATATATGATCTTCTCCCATTTCTCCTCCTAACAACAACTCTGTGAGAGAAAGTGACCTGAAGTCAATCAAGGAGGTTCTTTGCCTGAAGTTAGACTAGACCTGCGTCTCTCCAATCCCACCATTTTAACTGCTATATAACCCTGGCTCTTATGATTACTGCTTAATATGCATTCATTCGGGTAACTGTGGATTTGTAATGAGGTCTAAAGTGATATAATAGAGCAGTAGTGGAGAACCTATAGCACGGGTGCCACAGGCGGCACTCGGAGCTCTCTCTGTGGGCACACGTGCCGTTGCCCCAGCCTTGCCTCCCCCCGCGACCCCCTCACCAGCAGGGCCCCTGGAGGAGAGTCGCCCCCGAGCGTGGCCCACATGGAGCAGTGCAGCCAGACAGAGTAGACAAGACTCTGCCCTCATGCCCCATCGTGCACAGTTGATGCTGCGGGGCGCGGGCAGAGGGCGTGGCTGCCATGGCGCTGCTGGGCGATCTGCGGCGGGCCCTGGAGGCGGTGAGTGGCTCTGCGGGCAAGCAGGGTGAGGGCAGAGTGGGAGCGGGGCAGGGCCAGTTTTTGGGCACTCGGTCTCTAAAAGGTTCGCCATCACTGTAATAGAGTATCAGACTATGACTGGGAAACAATTGGAAAAGCTTCCTCAAGTGGTGTTCAATTCCTGATGTCTGCATAGCCATATCCACACTGTACAGTTTTCTTGGCAGCAAAATGGAAGTGGTTTGCATTGCCCTTTTTTAGATTTCTTTTCCAAGTAGTAAATAGTTTCAGTCTGGCCTCTTTTCCAAGTAGTAACTAGTTTCAGTTTGGCTTAACTGTGTATGAGAATTTATTTGGGAAGCAATGGTCAAATAGGTGGACAGGATAGGAAAGTTGTAGATTCAACCTTTTAGTCAGCAGCCATAGTTTCAAGCATTTTCTCTAGTTTCTGTAACAGGTGACATGATGGCACCTGCACAGCACATTTTAATACTGTATCATCATCTACGAAAACACTTAATTCAGCAAGAACTCAAGGTCAGTAAGTTCTTAACTGCTGTGTGATATTTATTTCCATGAGCGTTGTGTGAG
This sequence comes from Protobothrops mucrosquamatus, assembly GCF_001527695.2. Classification (NCBI taxonomy): domain Eukaryota; kingdom Metazoa; phylum Chordata; class Lepidosauria; order Squamata; family Viperidae; genus Protobothrops; species Protobothrops mucrosquamatus. Next base: position 888,610 of record NW_015386453.1, on the reverse strand, counting down.
AAACTCTCCGTGCAGGTTGGCCCATCTATTTTATCTTACTAACTTTCTCAAATATCTAGTTGCCAGAATACATTTAAATTAGATGATAGATAGAAGAGACAGACAGACAGACAAACAGACAGAGATAGAGATAGAGATAGATAGATAGATAGATAGATAGATAGATAGATAGATAGATAGATAGATAGATAGATAGATAGATAGATAGATAGATAGATAGGTTACTGCCTCAGAAAGTGCATATGGCCTCTCAGGTTGAATGTAGCTTGGACTTCTCTGTTCCTGACAGAATATCCTTCTTGGCCAGTTTACTATTGGAGTAGGGGGGGGAGTCTCTCTTTTGCACCATTCCTTCTGATGTTGGCGTCATCATTAGCAAATCCCAGCACTACAGTATCATAACACTTTCTCCCTGTTTCCCTGTCCTCCATGCTGCTAAGTTGCTATGGTCACAGTGGTTGTAATGGGGAGAATTTCCAGCTGATTGGAAGAATGGCCTGCCTGACCTGGTTCAATGCTTCAGCAAACAGGCTGTGTCCCAACCCATTGTTGTAAGGTCTAGGCTAGGAATGGTTGGCCACCCCAGTAATTCTGGAGATAGCACAGGGGGCAGTGAGACACTTCATCTACATGTGAAACCATCCAATGGTAAGCAGTAAAATCCTGCTGGGAATAGCACTCAGGAGCTTCTCTCTCGGCCCTAGTCCTGACTTCACATGCAGCTGGAGCTCAGCCAGGGCTCAGGAGCAGAATATAACTGGCCAGATGCCAAAGAAGACAAACCTTCTCCACCTTTAAAAGGTAGATGCAACTTTGGGAGAAGGAACAAGCAAACACTGTCCTTTGGAGCATCTGTCTTAATTCTAAGCAGGATGAAGGCAGGAGTTAAACAGACTCCTCTTGACTTGTAAGGGTGCTGGTATAGTGGACTCACCCATTCTAGCAACTTTACAAAACCCAGGGGCTCCTTGAAGATCCGGAACTGTCCAACCGCCACAAGCTGTGAAAAGAGAAAGGAAATTTGGTTTAGAAACCTGTGGAATGTATGCATCTAAGATGCTGCGTTAAGCAGAAACCTGTACTGGTCCAAGGTCACAGGCCTTTGACATCTTTCAGCTGAATAAGCCGAAGGTGAATCTGGAATCTAATGAGTACCAAGGATAGGTATGGCCATGAAGCTCCAGCCTTTGTCCGGTCTCCATTTGTCTCATTCAGAGAAGCGAAGTTTTTTTTCCCCCCTCCCCACTGCTTAGATCGGTTGGGGTCCACCAAACATGTTCAAGCAAAGCAAACATGCTAAAGAACAGAAGCTGTACTTGGAGGCTCTCTGCCAGACTTCTCAGAATCATTTATTCAGTTTGTTTTTTTTCTAACTGCTACAACAAAAGAGAATAACCTTGGAATCATACAGAGAAATGGCACAGAGTGTCTTTCGAAAGTGTCCAGCTAAGTCAGGCTTCCTCGACAAGACATTTTCTGGATATGTTAGAAGTAAACTCCAAGAATCCTGGGAATCCTTGCAGTTCCAGTCCCGACACATCCAGAGGATGCCAAGTGGAAGAAAGTTCTAATTGGATTTACTTTAGCTCCCCTTGTAACCAATACTCAACCAATCCTATATAATGTGATTTACATAGGGTAAGTTAAATGGCATTTTTGTTTAATTATCTGGGCTGCTCTTTTGCTCTTAAAAAATGTGTTGGCTCAAATATGTTTTCAGCAAAAAAGCAATTCTAAAACATAATGAGAGCTGATAAAACCATAGCAGGAGGGATAGTGAAGAGAAGGAAAAATATTTCAACACTGTTCACAGCAAATATAACTTAGAAATCCCCCCCCCCCCAAAATTGCTAGAGTATCTTAATGGAGATAACTGAAAGAAGCACATTCAGTAATGAAGGCCTGTCATGACCCCCAAATGCCAAACCAGGGGAGATATTGCAGTTGATTGTGATGGCCCTCTTCCTCACAAAGCACCTTCTCAGGGAAGTGAGGGCTAACTTATTCTCAGCGTTGGATAGGTTTGGGATTGCATCAGGTCAGGGAAAGCTGTTTGAGACTTCTACCAATGTTCTGGAAGGCAAAAGAGACTGTTCTAGAAAGAGGTCAAAGGCGATCTAACATGGCTTTTCTTAGATACATCTGTTCCTATACTACAGGCAGCAAACTTGACAAAGGAAAAATGTATCAGACACCTTAAAAGGCTCATACATCTCTCATGTGTTGTGCACATGAATGCTGCAGTTTTCTGAAGGCTGAAATCTCCCATCTATATATAAATATTATGTAGCATTTTTAAGAATCAAAGCTGCTTCGTATAGCTAATCATATAGATTAGCTCAGTAAAGTTAATACACTAGATGTTGTTATCCCCATGGTGTCCTTGGTTTCATGATATATGCCAAAATATGTCTTATGATCACAGACTGGTATGATAGTCATTATATTCACTGGTGCACTCTGACACAGGGCTGCCCAAGGCGCATCAGCGACACAGATCCTTCCTTCGTACACATCTATGAGTAGGTACATCTGCCTGTACTGTACTGTACTGCCTGCAAACCACTCCACAGTTTTCCACCATTCTAGATGATCCCACATCCTTTTTGTCCCACATTTGTCCATCTTGCACTGATGTACAACGGAAAGCCCTGCTCTCTTATGACACACACACATCTCTGGCTTGTATAGCCCCACAGAGGCAATGTGATACCACTGCCTATGCACACCATCCAACAGCTGAACTGTCTTGCAAGCAATACAGCAAAATCTCTTATCCTGTTCACAAGCAGTTTGCACTAATTCTGTTTCCCAGCATCTCCTGCCTTGCATGAAAACATGCCTCGAGATAATTCACTTATCAGCACTGAAAAAGCCAGGATGTTCAAAAGCGTTGGTAGCAGCAACAACATCCCCCCCTCTGAGGAAGTTGACTGATTTGCATTTATAATTTGATTTGTTCTAGAAGAAAATGGACAGCTCCACACCTAAAAAATATAAAATGTATAAAATATACAGACATTACATTCAACTGAAAAAGAGAGAAAGTGTTAAAAACCAACAGAATCAAATATATTTTGTCCTGAAGCTCACAAAAGCTAAATAAGTGTCCATTTGTTGATCAAACACCCATTGAGGTTGGATGGAAACATCATCACCAGAAGCCCTCTCATATTTTTAATCATGGTTTTTCCCCCTTCTTCCTGTAAGATCCAAGGGAAGAAACAAGGACTGAGTGAGTCTGCAGTCCTAAGCTTCCTTATAACCCAAGGGGACTTACTTTTAAATAATCTCACCTTACAACTGAGCAGGAAGAAATGTAATGCGACAATCTTCTCTGGAATATCCCCAAGTCTACCTTTCCCTCTTCAAGAGCCTTAAGGCTCTTCCTCATATCCCCCTAACCCGGAAACTAATGTGCCCTCCTAGCCTTTCCCATGCCACTGTCTTTGTCTCGCTTCCAGCTCACAGCAGAGGCAACCTAAAGTCAACCTCAGCAGTTTGAAATTTAACATTGTGTTTTCCTTCTTGTCCCACCATAATTTTTGCCATGGACACAACCTAGCACATTTGATCAATAGGAAGCTGGTGATGTGCCCAGTTCCTACCCATTTTGAACTGCTGCGAGCACCACTGCCACCACCCCCATCACTGAATGCCGCTCAGTGTTGCCATTTCAGTTTGGGCTGTAGGAGACACTAGAGATGTCGCTGCTGCAGAGGCATTTGCTTGCCTAATTCTTGGCCAGCACTTTCTGAGGTTCTTATCAGTCTCAGGCAGGGTCTTTATATGTACAGGTCTAATGCTCTTTTGAAAGAGCACTAGATGTGTCTTCAGAAATAGCCTGACTGACAGGTACAGACACAAGAGTACCTGACCTAATATAGGCAGCTGACTAAACCTGCCATTCAAAGGACCCCATCTATACTAATTCAGTTATGCTGAGAACAATTAGTAAGTGGCTGGGTTTCCTGCTAGCAGGTGGTCCCAGTGAGAACGGGAAATGTAAGCCGGAGAATCCATCAATCACTTTCCTTATCTTGTCCTGCATAAAAACGGTAAGGACATCCATGAGCCTTTTGAGTGAGACTGAACAGGGCTTGGCCATTGGGACAGCAAACTATGGGATGTTTTTCCACTGGCTGGCAGACTACACTTTAACGTGGACCGGCTGCTCTCTTAATGCTTCTTCTTATGCAAAGAACAACTGAAAATTCCATGTAAGAAAATCTATATTTCTCCCTTCCATCTTTCTGATCTGTTTAAGGAACTCTGCCCTCAAGATACTTCAGGTCTCCAGTGATACTTCATCCAAAAAGGAAAAAAAAATACAAAATTCATGTCAGTCCTCAAAAAATACTCCCACTGCATTGAAATATGAATCCCACAGCCTGTGCAACAATGTTGCTTCACTGAAGCTCCTCCATCAGGACAGAAAATTAGAAGCCACCTTCATTCCCAAGGGGGAAAATCACTTCCTCTTGCAAATCGTCCCCTCCGCCTGGTGCATCTTGCTGCAGTTGCTCTAGGGAACAGGAATTAGAAACTGCCCCTAAGAGACAAATCTTATTTTGCCTGCTCTCCATTTCCTCTGGTCTAGCATCTCTAACTACCTCTCTCCAACCAACCCATTTTGCCTACTGACATCTCTCTCCACTCAAAATACAATCAAATAAAATCTCATCTGATGCCCCCCCCCCTTCCTCGCTCTTCTTCTCCCTCCTCCTTTCTCTGGCTTGGGGTTATTCCGCAGCCATGCAGACACCCCTTCCATCCATCATCTGCTGCACCCCACAAAGAGGGAAGGGCTGCCCCTTTTGCCCTCCATGTTCACTTACATTGCCTGCCTGGCCACCCTCCTTTTAATAGGAAGCACCATTATTTATTCATTCACTCATTCGGTAGAATTCCAAGGAGAAGAGAATTAAGCATCTGAGTTCTGTATTATCCAGTTAAACTGTTTTTCTCTTCCCTGCAATCACCTTGCCCAATTTTTACATGCCCAGCTCCAACTCTGCCAATCCTCTTTCTCCAATTCCCAGTTATGATATTGCGACTAAGCCCACCCACCTCTTCAGTACTTGCAGACACTTTCTGCATGCACCGGATTGCCAACCAGCCTCAGTGCAGTGATATTGATTGCCATCACGACCGCCCCCCCCCCCCCGTCTGTTTACTGTTGTGGTGCTTTCTCTTTCCTCCCCCAAAGATCCCTCACTTCTCCCCTGCCCTTTAGCTCCCTAAATACAGCCTAGGAGCCTATTTTATATTGCGCAGCTTTATTGCATCACTCCAGCCATTTTGGCGGCTCTTCCTTCTCACCCACACTTCCTCCCCAGTCTGCTGCAGTGACAGCAGGCAGACCGCTGCAGTGCCTCTACATTACCTAGGTCTGTCAGCTACAATCTAGAGCTTCTGTATCAAGTTATAAGTGGGAAAGGTTGCAGGGAGGGGGGGGAATATGCATGACATCCATTTCTCCCAACAGAAATCTCTGTCATCCATCCATCCATTTATCCATCCATCCATCCATCCATCCATCCATCCATCCATCCATTATCTATCTATCTATCTATCTATCTATCTATCTATCTATCTATCTATCTATCTATCTATCTATCTATCTATCTATCTATCTATCTATCTATCTATCTATCTATCTTTAATTACCTATATCCTCTTGAATCTGCTTTGGCACCTGCCTTCTCCAGAAACCTCATTTCTCATTTCCAGCTGCCTCACTGCAGCAATTTCACAGCTTCCTCTCCTCTCCCCTCCCTTCCACCCAGGATGGGCTCAATGCAGCTCCTGCAAATTGCTGCAGTGGGTAACGTGAACTCCCCCCGGCTCTATTAGTCTGCATCCCCACTTTGGGAGATTGCTCACCTAACTAAACGTGCTCCCACTCCGACCCCATTCCTCCAACACGGAGGCTCTTGTCTCGCTGCACCGCGCAGATGGTGCTGCACCCGGCGCATCTTCTTGCTGTGTTTAGAATCAATCTCAATCCAGGCAGGATGGGATTAAAGCGGGGAAGCGGCCATTGAAAGGGTGGGAGCCAGTTTAGGTGATCAACATCTCAATGTGGGGGTGCAGGCTAAGAAGGCTATGGGGAGCTGTTCCCAGTGTTGAAATCCTCAGCGCTTACCTGATTGACGACTTCCATCTTTGCTTGGGGAAAGCGAGGGCGACGCAGCAGAGCGCAGGGGAGGTTGGGGCCGGTGGGGGGGGGACTTTATCTGGAGCAGCCTTAGAGGGAGGGGCGGAGAGCGTGAAGGGGGAGAGTAATAGCGGTAGGGAGAGATTGGGAGCCGGGAGGGATGACGTCAAAGGTACTGGCAGGCGAAGCTAGGATGAGAGCCATGTTCTTCCTGGGCAAAGAGAGAACACTTTAGCCTGGGAAATGGAGGTTAAGTTGATGCCAAAGTTAAAAATGCTGCTTCCGCTCTAATTTTTGCCCATGTTTTGTTATTGTGATTCATAATAAACAGAACACCCATTTGGTATATGTGGATTGCCATCAGTGTGTGTATATGTGTTTATATGTCATACATAAACATCAGTGTTTCTCTCAATTTTAAGATGTGTGGACTTCAATTCCCAGAATCCATACATTCAGCATGCTGGCTAGGGAATTCATGGAGTTGGTCCACACAACTGAAAGTTACTACTGTTGAGAGAGGCTGCTCTAATAGTAAAAGTAATGCTAGGCCTCTAGCCCCAAAAGACATGAATACCACCCAGGAATACCAGCTGATAGGCAGGGCAGCCGGGAAATTAACATGTACAGGTACAACTTCAGAAATAATATGAATGCAATATATTTCACCACAACACAAAAGATGGTGATTGCAGTATCTTCTCTGGGTGCTGAATGGCCCATTTTAAGCCACTTTTCTGGGAGGGCTTTAGATTTAAAATCAGACTTGGACTGGAAGCCCTTCAAGTAGATGGCCATCTTCTGTGTTCTGATATTCTTAGAACAAAGTCTTATTCTCTTATTCCTTTATGTTCCAGTTATTATTGTAGCCTCAATGGTCTTGTGTATCATGTACATATGATTTTTAAAAGTCCACAGAAATACTGTTTTAGTTTTGTACCACTTTTTGAAAGAGGATTATAGAAAAAATAAAAGGCAGTATTAGGCGTAGGTTATTTCTTTCCTAAAAATGTGACTACATGAGTGGAAGCTATAATTTTGATGGACTGCAATTTTAAAATATAGCTTCTATTAATTGTAGAGTAACTTCAATTCTTGTCCCTAGGAAGGAGAGAACAAAGAACAAATAGGACTGGAAGGGACCTTGGAGATCTAGTTCAACTCCTTGCCATGGCAGGAGATCCTATATCATTCCAGTCTTTCTTTGGAATTGATGGGATCGATACACATGTTCATAGAAAAAATAACAGAATAACAGAACAGAATAACAGAGTTGGAAGGTCTTCCAGTCCAGCCTCTCTCTCAAGCAGGAGATTCTATACCATTTCAGATAAATGGCTGTCCAATCTCTTCTTAAAAGCCTCCAGTGATGGAGCACCCACAACTTCTGGAGGCAGGTGGTTCCACTGCTTAATTGTTCTGATTGTCAGGAAGTTTATCCTTAGTTCTAGGTTGCTTCTCTCTTTGATTAGTTTCCATCGATTGCTTCTTGTCCTGCCTTTGGATAGGTTGACACACTCTTCTTTGTGGCAGCCCTTCAAATATTGGTAGACTGCTATCATGTCACTCCTAGTCCTTTTCACTAGACATACCCAATTCCTGCAATCGTTCTTCATATGCTTTAACCTCCAGCCCCCTAATCATCTTAGTTGCTCTTCCCTGCACTCTTTCTAGAGTCTCAACATTTTTTTTATATTGTGGTGACCAAAACTGGATGCAATATTCCAAGTCTGGTCTTACCAAGACATTATACAGTGGTACCAGCACGTCACATGATCTTGATTTTATACCCGTTAATGCAGCCAAGAACTGCATTGACTTTTTTGGCTGGGGGGGGGGGGCTGCAGCATATTGTTGGCTCATATTTAAGTGCTTGTTCACTAGGACTCCTAGAGCCCTCTCGCAGTTACTGCTAGAGTCAGGTTCCACCTATTCTGTATCTGTGCATTTGGTTTTTCTTGCCTAAATGTAAAACCTTACTTTTCTCACCACTGAATTTCATTTTATTAGATAGGGCCCAGTGTTCAAGTCTGTCCAGATCCTTTTGGATCTTGAGCCTTTGTTATGCAATGTTGGCTATTCCTGCCAGCTTGGTGTCATCTGCAAATTTGATGAGTTTTCCTTCTATCCACTCACTTAAGAACTAATTAAGTATTAAGAACTAATACTTAATTTGAGATAATTATATACCTATAAAAATTTTAGCTCAAAATCTAGTAGTTCTAAATGCTATAGAAAGTTATTTAAAATGTTATCCACATGGTTTTGTAAATTTCAACAGAGTGTTAGCAATATCATGAACATATTTTGGATCTTCTTTGATGAGTTTATCTGAACTAAATATGCACAGAAATTGGGGCTTTGTTCCTGGGTAGCAAACTCATGCCAGAATAAAGAATTTTTAATCTGTCAGTACTCTCCTTCCCTCATAGGTCATCTGTTAGAAAAGGCCCTGTGTGAGTAAGTCCAAAGCTAATATAGGTTGAACTAAATTCAAAATGGGGTCATACCACCTCTACCTTTTGCTTCTGTCTCACTGCATATCTTGCTGCCTTGGAAGAGACCTCTCAAACATTTGAATTGAGGGCTTTTAAAACCTGGATCAAGGCCTTCATACAGCACCTATGTTATCCACATGCCTTTTGACAGTAATATAAAAGCTATCTAGCTCAAAGGGCCTTTGGGATCTGTTGGTAATAGAGACATTACCTCATCAATTAATCATTGCAAAAAGCTAGCCCAGCTAGAGGACCTAGGGTTTCCAGAAGTCTGCCAAAAGGAGAGCATATCTTCCTTATTGTCCTCAATCCATCAGGCATAGCCTTAAAATCAAATATTGTCTAGCTTTCTGAGTATCTCGGGTTTTTTAAACATTTGTTTTCACAATAGTAGTCATTCAAAATTTGATGTATTTTAACCATGTACATTGTTTGTTTCTTGGTTTGCCTTGTCTGTTAACAGACTTGGCAGCCTACGTTTACATTATTTGTTCACTGATTTCTTCAATTGGCTTCAATCCAGCCTCTTCAAATCTATGATCACTTGTAGTCAGCAGATCTCATGACCAATCCATACATTTCTATGGTGAAATTTGAAAATGTGTTGTCGGTTCTAAATTATCACTAGACAATAATGTTGTTGAAAATTAAGATTGGTTAGAAAAATATTACAATTGAAAAACTGGTCTTTCTGCTGCTGGAAAAAAAGTAATTTTATATACATGGAGGCCTAAATAACTGTTTTGCTGTAATTTTTATTGCAGATACCCAGAAAATAACATATAAGGAAGGGTTGCTGGAATTGGGTATGTCTAGTTTAACGAAGAGAAGGACGAAGGGGGACATGATAGCAGTGTTCCAATATCTCAGGGGCTGCCACAAAGAAGAGGGTGTCAAGCTATTTTCCAAGGCGCCTGAAGGCAGGACAAGAAGAAACGGATGGAAACTAACCAAAGAGAGAAGCAACCTAGAACTAAGGAGAAACTTCCTGGCAGTTAGAACAATTAACCAGTGGAACAACCTGCCTCCAGAAGCGGTGAATGCTCCAACACTGGAAGTTTTAAAGAAGAAACTGGACAGCCATTTGTCCGAAATGGTATAGGGTTTCCTGCCTGAGCAGGGGGTTGGACTAGATGACCTCCAAGGTCCCTTCCAACTTTTATTATTATTATTATTATTATTATTATTATTATTATTATTATTATTATTATTATTATTATTATTATTATTATTATTATTAAAATTGAAAAGCCCTTTTTTCCTCTCCATTTGTTCTTATTTCCAATTGTTCATGTCCTCCAGATATCTGATAACCCTAGTCTCCTCTAGGTTTTCTTTTAGCATGATTTAAGATGCAATCAGGGAAGAAATTTGAGCATACCTGCCCTCTCCAGTGCTGTCAAACTAACCTCCAACAGCCTCGGCTAACATGGGCAATAGTGATTGATGCTGGGAATTATAATGGTTGAATGAATTATAATATGTGGAGCAACAGGTTTCTCCACTGTAGGGCAAGGAAGAAATTCCATCCAGCTATAGCAGGAACAAAAAAGAAAAGAAAGCAAAGCCACCTTTCCTCAGCTTTACTGGCATGTTTGTTTCTTTTCCTTCATTCTCTCCCTGAACTGTTTTTCCACCCTGCTTGATCGTTAAAAACATTTCTGTGTTTTGCAGAACTTTCCTTCTCCTCCTTCTCCTTAGAAGTAAAATAAGGACAAGGAGAAAAGAAAATCATATTCAGGTGAAATACAGAATATTATGGCCTGTCTTTCAGTTTCAAGACCTGAAGCTATGCACTCTATAAAGATGTTCAGGGAGCCTCGAACAAAATAGTATTTTAAGTATGTACAAGTTTAAAAAATGCAAATGTGTGTTTTCAGGAGACCTTTGGTCTTAAGAATGTAATTCGATTTTGTTTTGCCGTGCAAGGAGGAAATATAATCTGTTAAAATTATTCTTTATCAACAAAGACCAACAGTCTCTTTTACTTCTTTTTTTGCCCCCCTCTCTGCAAATGCAGAAAATTACATCGCTTTTATTCAGGAGCTGGCTGTTGAATGTTGACAACTTGGGCAACACTGGGAAACTTCAGGAAATTAGATGAAAGTTACCCATTTTTAATTTAGGGAAATCATAGAATTTCCTGGATTGGGAGGTTAGTCTGCTACGTATGCAGTGGTGGGATTCAAATATATGAACAACCGGTTCTCTGTATGGATGCCGCTTCCGGAAGTCCTTTCTGGACCTGGGCAACAAAAAATTAGCTACTGGTTCTGCCGAAATGGTGTGAAATGGCTGAATCCCACCACTATATGTATGGCAACAGACAGTGGGAAATCTTCTATGAGCACAATAGAATGGATTAAGTAACATTTGTAAAAGGTTTCTTCCAAATTCATACAATGTTATTGTGAAAGCCTTCCCATTAATACTTTGGATTCCCACCCACAGACAGCTTCTCCCAAATCATACACCTTCTTTTAATTCAGGTGAGTATACTAGGAGAAACTCCAGAGGTTGTTCTGGATTCTTTATTATATAAAGCTCAGAATACCAATATCATTTGTGGGATGTTGACCTCATTTATGATTATGGGAAGCTGGGAGAATACAGTATAAAAGCTGAATTCCAAAGTATCTGGAAGGTACCAGGTTGAAAAAACAACTATAAAAGAACTGGTTGTAATTCATGAACATCAGGGAAAACTGGAGAATAATTACTTTTCTTTTCTCTTTTTAATATGATCTGGCAAAATAGCCCCTCACCCCAGATCTTTTAAACAATACCTACTGTTTTTGATGAAAAAATACAACTAATTGTGTGGGAATGATTGCCTATTTGACTCTGGAACCCTTCCTTAGAAGAAAAGGTACAAGGCTGCTGTTTTCTGTACCATTTTTGGAAGAGCCAAAATCTGGAAGACAAAGAGCAGACTCCCTAAATCAGGAAAGCTTATTATCCAGTCTTTCTAATATCTGTTTCTGCTATAGTCAATGTGAGGACAGCCTTTCTTAATCCCAAACTCCGTTGTTTTGTAAATAATCACAACCATCATAGCAATGTTTTGAACAGTTCTGCAGCCACTGAATCTTTGTGCCCTGCTGGGAGGGCATTTCTTGGTCAATAAGTGGTGATGCATATCATCTCATCAGCCAAGTCCTCTTCCTCACGGGAACGGAAGCTTTCTTCATCACTATAAACAAGGCCTAGACTCTCAGCTCCGCTGTGTTCCCCATCACTGCTGTACAGAAGGTGGCTTCCACCACCTCGGCCGCTGCTATCGCCACCAGCAGACTTGCGACTCAACAAGTCTGTGGCAGCGCTTTCCATTTCATCCAGAGTCATGTGGCAGGCATCAGCAATCTCCCGCTTGGTAAAGGCCACAAAATTTGGGTCCTGTGCATACAGGCCTAGGCCTTCGGAGATGAGCACCTAGGAGAAAAAGAAGAAAGGCAAGTTTTGCATTACGATCCACTGAGAGGTCAAATAGGATGAGAAAGTTTGCACTGCTCCATCTGGTCCTGTCGCTGGTCATCCATAAGAGAGATCAATGTGGTCCCAACACTATATATGTTGTATATAGGATGTTTATATGTGCGTTACGTATGTGTACACTTTTGAGAGCAAGCAACAGAATTTCATTTTTAATGTGTGCCAGTGTGACCACAATAAAAAATGACAAGAAGGTTATCTTATTATACCTGAAACCTGACCAAAAAGGATAATTTACTTGCAGATAATTTATTCCAAGTCTTCCAACAAGTGGAAATCTAAAATGGAAGACTGGCGATTGTTTGACTGTTCTCTAAAATAGCTTGGTCAAGCATTCTGTGCTATATTCAGTTCTGTACGTTGGGAGGACGGGAGTACCAAATTATGGCTGAATGAAATCTGTCACTTCTCAGCCTTTGAAAGGCTTTATGTGGCAGAAAAGGCTACGCACTGTAAGCTCTCTGGTTTACCTTAGTATTGAAAAATTATTTGTAACAATTTGAATAAACTTAATATAACACTACTACTCATTAAGATTGTGATTTTTTCCCCGCTTTTTCATTTTCTTTTGATTTTTTTTTCTCTTCCGTCTTTTGATACATTGTTTAATTTCTTCCTGTTTAATTTTTTTGGGAGAGCATATAATTTATGTAAGGAGAGTTTAAATAGAAAGAGATGCAATCTTTTTATTTATCTTTTTACTTTTGTTACTGCTTGCGTTATTGCTTGTACAACTGGGTATCTTTAACTGTGTTAGTCTAAATTACAGTACTTGAAGGAAGCAGAGATCTGTCCCAGACTCACCGCCTCCACCAGACTATCTGCGCTGCCAGATCTGCCGTTGGAGCCGTGCTGGAGCGGGCCTGGAACCTTGAGGCTGCCGTAGGTATGGCAGGTCAGCTCGGGTTCATTCCTGTACCAGTGGGCCTGTGACATGGGCGGAAGGCTGCTGCTATTCTTTTCCCAGCTGTATCCTTGCACCCTCTCCTCCTCCACTAGGATCAGCGGAGCATAGAGCAGCCGGCCCCTTTTTGGAGGTGTGGCCCATGATTGCGAGGAAGATGTTGAAGTGCGGCTGCCACTGTGCCGTGAGCTGTACTTGCCATAGCCCTGGTGGGACTGAAAGAGAAAGGGAGATTCAGCCAGCCTAATGACAATAACACTGCCGTGCTTTTTAACAGTAAAGTAAGGCACAAAGTAAAAGGCCAGTTCAATCTTTTCACAGCTTGAAATCCAGAATCATTGTGGGTAGGACAAGGCCATCTCAGGTTGACATGGTCTTTTCCTGCCCAGTGATTCTGCCCAGGATTCAGTGTCTGGACCTGTATCTGGAGAGCTTTTCCCAATCAGTGAAAAATGTGGAGCTAGATAAAGAAAGGCTCCAAGGAAAAGCAGAGGCAGCTTGGTGCGCTCACTAATACTAGAGTAGAGTGGGAGAGAAGAACCATGAAAACTCCCGGGATACTCCAGGTAGATAACAGTGCCAGAGAAATCATGTGTGTTCACTTTCTTCCAGGTTGGAGCCTTCAGGTTGTTTGAAACCAACCTGCAATAATTTTCAGCCAGCATGCTGGCAAGGAATTTGGGAATTGTATCCTGTGGATATGAGATTGGAAAGGGTTGGTGTAAATGGTTTGAGACATGGTATAATCAAATAATGAAACAGCGAATAATAGGAACAGTATTAACCTGGTTTGATCATAAAACAACCATATCACAAGTTCAACTACTGTCATATACACTCTATGAAGAAAGGGGACCCATTACAGAAGACCATCCTGAAGTATTCAGTTGAGTTACATACATGGCCGTTAAAGTGGGCACAGCATTTCCATTCAGCTAAGAGAGGCCAAACTGGTGTGTGTGTGTGTGAGAGAGAGAGAGAGAGAGAGGGAGGGGGAGGGAGAGAGAGAGAGAGAGAGAGAGAGAGAGAGAGAGAGAGAGAGAGAGAGAGAGGGAGGGAGAGAGAGAGAGGGAGAGGGAGGGAGGGAGGGAGGGAGAGAGAGAGAGAGAGAGAGAGAGAGAGGGAGGGAGAGAGAGAGAGAGGGAGGGAGAGAGAGAGGGGGGGAGAGAGAGAGAGAGAGAGGGAGAGAGAGGGAGAGAGAGAGAGAGGGAGAGAGAGAGAGACAGAGAGGGAGGGAGAGAGAGAGAGGGAGAGAGCGAGAGAGAGAGACTTCAGAGTTATCCCTACAACACATGAAGCAATCTTACTAGAATGCCTGTCTCATAAGCAGTCCTCACATACTGAGAGTGGCTATGGGAAGGAACTCAAAAGAGCAAAGGAATACTGTTTTCCAAGAAGGTCCTTGCTGCTGCTAAAGCCTCTCTTCTAGGAAGAAGGCTCTGCTCGTGCTCTTTTACCTGCACGTGTGTTCGGCCCAGGGGTGCCTTTTGGTGGTAGGTGCCTGGGATGGGGGTGTCATCGCAGCTGTCTTGGCGCTGCAGGCACTGGATGCTGAAGGCTGGTTTTCGGCCTGCCCAAAGAAGGAAAGTGATGGAAGGGAATGTCATAGTCAGTGGCCGTTGGTGCAGGACCACCTTCTATCTACTGGGTCCCTATTTAGCTTAGCAAAATATCACATTATTTATTCATTCACTAAACATACTGTATAATAGTTCCTCATCATAATTTTTTTTTAAAAAAGCTAAACATAATATCACTACACACTTTTCTAAGACCACAAAGAAGAATGCAAGTAAAAGCATGGTGGATAAAGCAACTCTATACTTGTTTATAGCCATCCTAACCAATGGACTATTCAATTGCACTTAGTTCTTCATATATAAACTTTCCCCATGTGTCCTGAAATTGTACTGTTTCCAAATTTAACCCTATCTTTTGTTCTTGCCCTGTCAGCCTGTCACCATTCATTGGTTCTAAAGAGACTGTATAGATATTTGTTGCTTCATTTGCAGATACTGTACACAGCTTTCTGCGGTATGATAGACAACTATTCTTCCAACTAAGACAGGCTTGGACAGTTTCTCCCTCCCTCTTCCAGCTACTCTCCACCTAACGCTAAATCCCCTTCATCCTGACCTGTGGGAGTGGCAGGCAAGAGGCGCCGGCGCTTGGTTTGCCTGCCGTCCGGCATTCCTTTGACGAGTCCGCTGTTGAGCCGATGGGAGAGCAGAGGCAGAGAGCCCCCGTAGCCGCTCTGCCAGTGATGCTGCTGGGGCTGAGGGTTGTGCAGATGAGACTGCCTGTGTGAGAAAGGCAAGCACATATACTTCAGCCCATTATGTGGATTTTCCCCAATAACTGGGAACAAATTTAATTGAATGTGGGAAAGAGCACCATCAACGTTTTTCAGATGAGACAACTGGGCATTTGTATCTGGGCAAACTCACCTGCTCAGTTTCAAGGTAGTCGAGTTAAGCTTGCAAAGCATAAACTGTGACAGCCAAGAGCCAACTGCAGTATGTGATCCCTCAAAATTAAACACCCCCCTCATCTGCATAAAATGGCCAGAAGCAAACTATCTTGGATAAAGGACACAGTCTGGTAAACTAAGGTCAGGGATTATGTTCTGACTGTGAAGAGAAAGCAGCTTGGACTTTATCCAAGTCTGGTCCAGGTACTAAAATAGGAGGGCCAAAGCATGCTATTCAGAAAATCAGATAAGGTGAGTAGTTCAGTCTAGCTGAGCAAGTAAAGCAAGATTTGAGATATACAGATGATAAACATAGTTCCCCGTATTTGTTCTACTGAAGGCTTTCATGCAGAAGCAATGGAGTACTTCTCCCATATTCAGATCACATTTATTAGCTCTTAAGGGAGATACTCCTGGCTCCTGAGTACAACTTTACAGACACGGTTGCTGATCTCGCAGCCTTGTACTTTTGCATTGCCCCTCTTCTTCACAAAGTTGTTCTTAGGAGCTTGGGGATTATGAGGTATCCTCCAAGTCAGACATAGGTTCTGAAGAATGAGAAGGCTTTGTTTTTGCCCCTACTCCATGCTCAATATCTGCTCTTTCAGGTGAGAGGACATCCTCAGAATGTTCTGCTCATCTGACCTTTCGTCCTCTTCTGCTGAAAATGTCCAGAGGGACCATGATGGAGTGGGGACATGGCATTAGAAGAGATATCATTCGTCTACTGGATTGTTAACTGCAAAAAATGTGGAAGTGGAGTACCAAGAAGCATATCCAGTTCCCTTGTCATTACTTGCAAACAGAGTCAATGCTGTGGTGCAATACTGCACTACTATGCCTCAGCCCCTAACACTTACCGGTACTTGTCATGGGGGGGCAGGTTTTCAGAGTCTTCCTCCTGGCTATAGTTTCCCTGCTCAGCTGAGGTGTCCTCTATACAAACTTCAGTATGGTTAACTACTTCTTCTAGTGTTGGTGGAAAGCAGCTGCCACTGGAGCGTTGCCTGAACAGAAATATACGGTTGTGAGGAATGGCAGTCTCCAAACTCCTTTCCCCTCCCATAATTTACCATGCCCCAAAGAATTTACAACTACTTTCTTTCCTCCCCAATCCAAAAGCTCATCCAACCCTTCAGCACCTGTTTATCCTGTGTTGAATGGAAACAACAGGCAAGTCAGCAGGCTCATCACTGCCACTAACGTTCTCTTCATAGGGCTTCAATCCATTTAACGCGTGGGAGGAGCTGGTCTTAGAGAGTTGCTGAGAGGCCACAGTCTTGTCTTCTTGTTCTGTTGGAGTCGCAGCAACTGAGATATGGTGGTCAGGGGCTTCACTATTCAACTCAGAACTCTGTAAGAAGGAAGGAAGTCTTGGAAATGAACAATGTTCCTTTTGTCCATTGCTTTTCCTGGATAGCTTAATATGTGACACCTGTGATCTAGCTAGACATTTTAAACTGAGCCTGTTCTTTCAAATCTATGTGTCAACCTCAATCTTATGTTCGGAGTTTCTTTTCCTTTGTCAAATTTGCATACCAGCAGCTTTCTAGTCTTTGGTGCTCTTTGCTCTGGTGTCCCCCCGCCCCATTTTCTTTAGACTGTACATATATCATTCCAAAAATAACAGTCCTAATTATCCTTTCTGTAATCAGACTAAAGTGATTTCCCACCCTGATTTCCAATGTAAAATCATTATCAGTTTTACCACTGGGAGACCCAGGCTTTCAGAAAAAAACATTATTTACACTTATAAAGAATTGTGATTAATGGCATCTTTCAGTTTATATGTATTCATATGTTTCACCCCTGCCCTTATGACCACTCCCAGCTTCATCTGCTCTGTTTAAACTTTTCTGGCAGCAAGCAGAGTCACTGATGGAAGTGCTATCTTCCACAATCTTACATGTATTTAGATGATTTTTTTTTGCATAAAGTACAGTATAATTCTGGAAAGCAATGGACATGGAAACCTGACATGGAAATTAGAAATCAGTAACCTATGGGGTCCCGCAATATTTTTATTAATGACCTGGATAATAGGTTTAACATTTGTGGATGACACAAAATTTGAAGGTTTGGTTTATACTCAAAAATACAGAATGAGATTGCACAGGTTAGAAATCTGAACAGAGAGGAACAAGATGTCCTTCAAAAGGGAGAAATGCAATGGATAAACATTTAGGGAGCAAAATATAGGACACACAAGATTTGTGGCTTTGCAGCAACATCATAGAAGGAAAAGGGCCCAGCCACTGAGAACAAGCTGAACATGAACCAGCAGTGTGAGACAGCTGCTAAAAGAGCTAACGTAGTTATGGGCTTCATCACAAGAAGCACTGTGCAAAAGATACATCAAGTACCTACTCCAAACTGGAGTACTGTGAGCAGCAAAGCTGATATACACTGTAGGCATCTGAGGATATGCCTACAATAACAGATTAAAGAAATTTGGGATACTCAGTTTGGAGAAAAGATTAAAGGGAGACCTGATTCAAGATGTTAAAAGGTACCATAGGGAACTTGTTAATGTCCACAGAAAGTAGAACCAAAAATAACGGCTACAAGTCGCACCAACCTAGATTTCTTTTAGATACAAACAAAAATTTCCAAATAGTAAGATCTGTACAACTGTGGAACTGTCTACTTATAGGGTTGAGGGTTTTTAAGAGCATGGACCCTCTTGAGGCTAGTTTAATCAGTTCTAATGCAAATTGCAGAGGGTTTGTTTAAAAGTCCTTATGGTCGCTTCCAATTCCACAGTTCGATATTCCAATATTTTAGGGTTTGAAGTTGGAGAAGAAATTGTAATGGCCAAACTCAGCACTCATAAACTGAATGTGAAACAATGCAATCATGAAAAAGAGAATGAATAATGGGTGTCCACAGGAAGGGGCTCAAAAAAATATAGATGGCAGCCACAATCATACAATCAAACACTTTTTACATGCATGGTTATGGCTATCGTTTTGACTTTGACCCTGCTTGTGGACACCCTTGGAATAATCTGAAGTAAATGCAAACTTTGCTCACTCATAGAAAATTAACTGCTGTATATTCTTTAGCTCCGAACCTGCTAGGAAAAGAGGGCTTTTAGATTTAAGGGAACAATCTGAGCCATATTTCTTTTTTAGAAATCAGCCATTAATATGCTACATGATAGAAACTGGTTCCTGGTTTGTGTGGGAGGGGAACTAGGCAAGAAACCTTCACAGGAACGTCTTCAAAAAATGCTCTCCAAATTCTTTCAGGGGCTTCATGCAAAATAAGAACAGTAATCTCTGACTTTCTAGCCTTGTCAAGCTAGAAACACATTATAAATCTGCAGACAGAATTCTTATTCCCTTTCTCCAAATATCTCCAATTCTCTTCTGCAGTTCACAACACCATATTGTACATGCATCTGCTCTCCTAGAAACTTAGTAGCAACCTTTTCCAATTTCAGCACAGAAGAGAGTAGGTGTGGAAAAACAGAACTGGCTAGCTGAATTATCTTGTTTGCAATTAGCTGGAAGGGCACTAGGATTCGACTTTCCAAATAATTCATTCTTTTAAAATCTATTCATGTTAATTCCATGTTGAAATCCTGTCTTAACTTAGAGAATAATATTGAACCAAATCACAACCAAAGGAAAAACAATGAGAAGCTAGTGCTTGGAGGTAAGCTCTCTGTTAACTCTCCAGGGATTACCGATTCCATGGTGTTGAGTGGGTTCTGAGATACACTTGGCTATAATTCTCAGCTTACCAAGAACGTAGTCCACATATTAAGAGGTGCACCGTGGAAAGCTGTGCTAAAAGAAGCTGCATGATTAAAGAAAAAGCTGGACTACCCCAACCAGAGAAGAAAATTAAACATTTTTTTAACCCCAGTTCCAGTAAAATTCTTTCCCAAATGGAACATTTTATTATTTACTAGATTTATACCCTGCCTTCCTTTCGTACAAATACAATTTTTCTCCCAATAATAACTCTGTGAAGTGGGTTGAGCTGAGGAGAGACTGCCACCCTCAAGGTCACCCAGCCAGCTTTCATGTCTAAGGGAGAACTAGAATTCATGATTTCCCGGCACCTTCAGCCATTATATCAAACATAGTAAAACCAAGGTTTGATACAAAGGTAACTATACTCCACTCCAAAGAAGGTTCCAATAAACAGTAGCCTTGTTCTAAGTCAGGGGTGTCAAACTGCCAGTCCATGGGCCGGTTGCATCATGCGGAGGCCACGCCCACCCCAGTTCCGGCAATGTGAAAAAAGTTGTGATACATCACGATACGTCACGTGATGCGGCTAGTTTGACACCTGTGTTCTAAGTTCACAGATAATAGCCATCCACGCTATGGAGACCTCATTCTTATTAAACGGGCAAAAAATGTTTTCTCACTTCAGAGAACAGAGCTCACATGAGTGGGTTCTCCTATAAAGAAATGTTAAAAAAAAAACCCTAATGTGTCAGAAAGCGTTCCAACTCAGCATTCTTCCGGATCTATTTTTTCTTTTCTTTTCTTTGAAGAAAAATCAATATAGTGCTTTCAACCAGGGAACCTGTTCACAATTACAAATCTGCTTCCTTAAATCCAACTGGAACAAACGCTTACCTTGTAAATGACTGTTTCTTCCTCAATGATTTTTTCCTCAACTTCTTCTTCCTCTTTTCCTTCCAGATCACAGGACATTGCTCTGCGGATCTCAGGCCCTAGATCTTGTAAGCAACTCAGTCCAGCCTTAATGGGGGAGAGGTCCCAAAACAAAAAGATCAGCTATCTGTGCTGTAGGGCCTGTTCATTCTGATCATTTAAGGGGGTCATCTCAAAAGGGGTAGAGTTACCTGCAAGGCGGAGGAGTTGCTGGGGGACCCATCTGATCCAAGCAGTCCCCTTTCTTTACGCTTACGAAATTTACGGAAATAATCTTGGATCAGGAATGTGGCATAGAATTTTCCTACAGTTATCTCCTCTCCTGCCAGTGGAAGATGCAAGTGTTTAGGAACCTGTGGCTTAGTTCAAAGCATTCATGTCCCCCCTCCTAAAACTTTGAGGTGATGTTGCAGAAATGTTTGGCTTTTTTTTAAACTACAAGAGAATAGCACTACTGTTCTTGTAGTGCTGAGTGCATTTTGTTGTTTTCAAGGATGACTTCTGTTATGTCCTGGGCCTGCTGAGTCATTCAGCAGATGCAGGAGGCTGCAGAGAAGCCCGGGCAGACACGTGAATGCCCGGGACCAGACAGGCTGTCTCCCGCCTTGTGCATATGCGCAAGGTGGGAGAAATGCCTTGCATTGATTGGCTGTTACTGTCCCTGCAAGGGGGTATAAGAACAATCCGCACCATTTTGTTTTGGTTCTGTTATGAAGGAATAAAGACAAGACTGTTTGTTACTCCTGCTCGTCTCAATGCCTATTATTTGGAAAACAGAACAACTTCCATTTTGCATCAAGAACAGTCATCAGCAAGCATCACTTCAATTTATTTTTGTTACACCTGCAGAATCTTAACTGATGCAGCACCAAACGAGGCTTAACAGCTGATCAACTTCTGTGAATATTTAAGTGGCCATTAAGCTAACGTAATGTTTAATCTTCCCTCCTCTCTTGACTTTCTGGAGACTTGATGACAGTGATTTAAAAGAAAGGACAAAGGAACACTAACCTTCTGTAATAGGTAACACTTCATCCAGTATTTTGGGCTTAGTCCGTTTCCAGATCTTTTTGATGACAGAACGGAGTTCCCTATTGGCTATATCCAGGTCTCCTACAAGAGAGGAGGAGAATGAGATTTTATCACTGATTCCTCTACTAAGCTATCCAAAACTACCTCAAGTAGCCTTTGGAACTAAGAAAAACAAATAATGGGAATACAGTCAGATGGAGGTGAAGTGAATTAGGAAAAAGAAAATGGCAAAGAAAACAAATATTTCTGTTTTATATATATGATCTATCCCAACTGTATAGCTGTATTCCTGTTGTACTCCAACACACATTTGGAGAAAACCAACTTAAATGGCAGGCATGAAGCCTGGAAAGCATCACTGTCATTATTATGTTTTAGTAAAACAGTAAGGCCGGTTCTTGAGAATAGCCTATTAGGACAGCCTTGGAATATGATTCTAAAACAGCTGCATTATTTTAAAGTATCATAGATTTATCTAATTTCTTTTCCACTAACTCCAGCAAAACAAAAACAGGAGAGATAAGCGGATAGAAGGGAGGAGTCTTTCTGTTAATCATTTGGGATTAGGGTAGGACATAGTAGGAGCTGTTGAGAACAGGGAAAAAGTTTGCGGAAGCTTAATTAGACGCCTGAAAACAAGAACTCTGTTCATGTACAAAATACTTTCTCTGCATTAAATTAGGACAAACACCATGACAACTTCCTTGTGCTTTACCTTCTGTCTTGACCTTTAGTGATGTACGCACCAGAGCAAAGAGGGTGGCATTGAAAGTGACAGTTCCATCTGAGTTTAATGGCATGTTCATGGCCACCAGCCTCTAAAAGACAGGCAAGTTAAATCAAGAATCCCTATCATCTCCTCCCTGTTAATGTCCACTAGAGTCCAGATGAATCTGATTTTGTTGACTTACTTTGCAGGCTACTCGGTGGGGACAGAGCTTCCCAAAACCTAGAGGTGGCTGTATCCGACGCAATAGAGTCACCACATCCAGATGCTTGATGTAACCTCTGGAAGAGCAACCTTTCTTTAATTAAACCTTCCTTTACCTGATCTCCTTTAGTTTTGATGGACTATTCTCATCACCTCCAGTTCCCATGGTGAATGGGAAAATGTGAAACCAAGTTCAACACACCTGTCATCTATCATTATATGCCGCAGGTACACACTAAATTAATGTGCATGAACATAAATTACATTTTCACATGTATTAAGCATACGAATAGCCAAGCATTAAAAAGGAACAGAATTTAAAAAGTATAGATTTAAACCAGAGCCCTATTAATTCAAATGTTTATCAAAACAGCAGCATAGAAATAATAATCATGTGGAACACATTTCAAAGAACATTTTAAATCAGAAAGGTGTAGGAATGGACAATGTTTTTACTAGGAAAACACACTTTGCCTTGTCCCAATGATGATGCTATTATTTTGTTTGAAATCTATGAGGGAAACAGACTTGATTATCCTCAGCTGTTAAGTAACGTTTCTCTCCTTAGTTAGAAATCATCCAAAGGCAATACTCAAGGTGTGTAAAACCTGTTAGGCTTTGTCACTCAGCATCCTGGAGAGAAATCAACTGACTTGAAACAAATAGAGGCAGGAGAGGGTCAGCAACTGGGATACTCAATGTCACAATTACAGGCCTGTGCCAATTCCAGATAGATGGAGAGTCGTCTAACTCAGCACTGAGGAAAGACCTTCAAATAGTAAAATCATAATCCAGAAATGATACAGTAGCAGTTCCTCAAGCAGGACTAGCGCTTATATTTCACTTTCTAGATATTAACTCAATATATAATGTACAATGCCTTTTTGTGATATGCATGAAAGCTATTGAAAGTTAAAGTAATATTCTTCTATTGTCTCTGGTAACAGTAGAACACTAGAAATTGCGCAGCTTAAGAGCAGTTAAAGATTTCTCCTTATTGTCTGTGATGAAAAATTCTGGAACATACTGCTACTATTTCCAAGAGCACTTGCTGAAACTATTTCAATGAATGGGGTTAAGTTTCTTACTTGGCAGCTGGATCATATTCTGACCAGATCCTCTTGAACTCATCGAGGTGATGGGGACCCAGAATGGACCAGTCCCGAGTGAGATAGTCAAAATTGTCCATGATGACAGCAACAAAGAGGTTAATGATCTAATAGACAACATAAGAAGACAGAGCAAAAAGTCAGAAGCAAGCAGCTTGATCCTGTGAAGGTTATTTAGAAATAAATAAGCAAGTGTTCATAAAACTTCAATCAAGTTGAAGAAAAGGAAATGATGCCAGAGGGCCTTAGAGTCAGCAGCTCTTTCTAAGGGTCATTGCTTTGATTTGGGCTTGGAACATATTCAACAATACAACAAAGTGTGCCTTGGAATAGCTGTCATCAATAGGATGTCTTTCAGTATTCTGGACTCTAATCTGCCTCTCCTTTGGCGAGCTATATTCCACTGTATTATATTTGATTGAAAGTTGTTTAGTTAGAGAACACTGCTTGCCCAATGCCCTTTCTTTTGAACAATGATAGTTTGCCCCATATTTAGGATAGGAAGTCTTTTTGTCAGGGAATGTTAATGACCATCAATCCTCCTCATTTTAGCAATTAAGCCTGGCCCAGTGGGGAAAGGAAATGGAATAAGCTACGCACAGATAAGCCACGCATTATTGGTCTGAGCTTCAATAACAATGCAAGAGCATCACCTGAAGCTAAAACAGTGCTGTTGCTCCTGCCATTATTGACTAAGCAGAGAAACAGGAGAAGCACATTACAGGATCCTCTATGTGCAACAGAGATGAAACAGCAGCCAGAAGGGGAAGAGCAAGTTTAAAGAGATAAAAGGCAGATATGGAGATAGTTAAGCGGCACCCATTCTAGCTCCCAGCTATTCATTTGCTTCCAATTGCAGAAACTGCCTCAAAGATGACACACATATGTTCTCTGAGTTAGGTCTATTTTCAGGCAGCACAACCAGTGCATGAAAACTGACATGCATGGTAGGAACCAATGTTTTAGTTTGGTAGTTATAACGATATGGATCTTGGCTCTGCAGAAGAGGGCTGGCTTGATACATCCAGCTGCTAACTGGGAAGAGCAGAGGGAACTCACCAGGAAAGCACACAGCATAAAGAAGCTGATGAAATAGACAATAGCAAAGTTGCTACCGCAAGTGAATTCCTCCCCAGGTTCATAATCGGACTCAGGGTCACAGCGCTTGCCAGGCAAGCTGGCCAGCATGATCTCCTGCCAGGCTTCCCCTGTGGCACACCTGGAGGTACAAGATGGGAAAAAACAGCGTGAATGTATCCTGCCAGAACAGAGAAAATGTAAGAAAGCATGGAGAGAACTGACAAAAACAGCTCTTGCTAAATTTGTCTGGGGGGACCATTTAGGAGACATGGCTGGTGGAAGTGCAATGCTGGAGAGAGAGAGAAAAAAGGCCAAACAGAGTCAATTCTCGTTAGATCTAAGATAGGAGACAATTAGGAAAGCCAAAGGCTGGAAGTTAGCCTGGTAGGGCACGGCAAGCTCTCCCATTCCATGAGAATCAATGTGCCCATCCGGAGCAGTCAAGCTAATGTTGATGGCATCTACCTTTCATTACATCTTAGGAGGAAAGACAGGAAAACAGATGCAAAGATGTAATCCTTGTTAGAGATCATCTGTGATGCTTAGAAACACTGCACTTTTTTTGGTAAACTCACTGACTGCACCCATTGAATCACCGTTATTAAAAAAAAGCACAACTACATTCCTACTATTTATAGGTATATTTGAAAAGTTCCTTTGGTATTAAAGGGGGGGGGGAAACCAGCCTGTTGGGACAAAGTAAGCTTAGCATCCTATGTTTTGATAAATATTCTCTATCCCTGCTTCCAAATACCAAAATCTTGCCTTTAATTCTGATTTATTATAAACCTGAATTGAGCCAGACATTCAGCTGGGAGTTTTTCTCTTATTCTGTGTAAGTTGTGAATTACAATTTACTTTGTGGATCAGCCCACATTCTGGCAGCCCTTTGGAAACAGGGGAAGAAAAGAAAGAAGCCATTTGCTTATCTCAGTGTTTCTCAACCTTGACAATTTTAAGGCATGTGGACTTCAGCATTGCTGGCCGTGGAATTCTGGGAGCTGAAGTCCACATGCCTTAAAATTGTCAAGGTTGAGAAACACTGGCTTATCTTCTCCCAAATTAAGAAGGGGGATGAGAAGGAGAGATACCTGAAAAGCAGCAACACAGCTTGTGGAAAAGTCTGGAAATTATTGTTGCGATTGATGGCTGTATTATCTTGCATAGCTACTTTGCCAAAGGTCTAAAAGACAATGAAGCCAATTTCAGGGTTGTGAAAAGATACAACAACTATTTACTCTAATGCAAAATGTTTCCAGGTGCAAATAATTCAGTCTTCCTTGCATTCTGTCTCCTTTATAAAACCAGAGAATAAAAACAATGCTTCTTCCTTGTTGCTAGAAGTGCAGCTGGATGATGCTTCTAGAACAGTGTTTCTCAACCTTGACAATTTTAAAGCATGTGGACTTCAACTCCCAGAATTCCATAGCCAGCATTGCTGGCTGTGGAATTCTGGGAGTTGAAGTTCACATGCCTTAAAATTGTCAAGGTTGAGAAACACTGACTATAGCAAAAGCTAATTTTCTGGCTTCAACCTATTAAGCGCTACCATAGATGGCAGTACACATGTTTCTTGGGGACATTATGCATTTAATCTGCACACTATAGAAAGGTGCGTGGTACTTAGGCTGGTTGGAATACCTATGCACATACAAATATCTGTTGCATGCACATCGTTGCCTTGCACAAATGAAAGAATCAAATCTTTCAGTTTTGATAATACAGAGCCTTATACAAAGGTGCAGAGTTCTAGCTCTTTCCCCCATGAAAAACCTACAAGTCCCTCAGGTCTGTGCGAAGATTCATTTGCAAGAAAAATAAATGCAGTGAGGAAGATTCTCTGCTCACCTGCATGCCGATGACAGCATAGATAAAGAAAATCATGGCAATGAGGAGAGCCACATATGGCAAAGCCTGGATGGGGAAAAACATATTAGTGAATTTGGAGAAATAAGTCTGCAGCCAGGGCCAGGTCCTCCTGGTTTGACGCAAGACCAGTGTTTTCTGCTCCTGTTAGCACATTTCCCAGCGCATGTTCTTTCCTTCCTACCCTGCTAGAACAAAGTATGCAGCAATTTTAAGTCCTAGATTTAAGGCAACAGTTACTTTCTCATCATGCCCCTTCTGACCTGGAAAGATTTGATGAAAGTCCAGAGGAGGGTACGGATACCCTCACCTTTGCTGAGGAGCTTGACCAGGCGCATGACACGGAAAAGGCGGAAGAAGGTGATAGAGATACGGGAACTGTCCTCTGAGCTCTGTGGAGTCGAGTGGAATGGGGTCAGCAAGAGGTTAGAACAAGCAGCCCCATAATAGAAACATATGTATTCGTGTGACACAGGGCAAGGTACTAAATCCACCCTACCACCTTGCTGAAACTGTACAGCTTCATCTAGCCCTGTAATCAGCTTTCAACTGGGAGCAGCAGTCACGACAGTTTACAAGTTAGAACTGGGGGTGATGGCCTTCTCCTGTATTCTGCTCCAAACAGTGGAGTTTAGAGGTATGACATTGCCACTGTACATGATGCTCCCATTTAGTTATCAGAGTTAACACGTGCACTTCGTCCGACAAACATATTTGTATATCTGCAAATACGTGAGAAGTAAGCTCCATCCCCTCAGCTACCAGCATCTACCTCCAGGGAAGTCTGAGCAGCCCACAATATATTGGGTACAGCTATTACTTCCCCTGCCTGCGCAGCTGCCTGTTCTGCTCCTAGCCCAGACATTTCTCTGGTCCAGGATTAACAAAACAGAGCTGTGTAGTTGCTAGGCAACTGTGCCACTTTCCTTTTTCCTGCCTCCATCTTTAGCAAAGCCTGCTGGTCCCAGAAACAAGAAAGATGAAAGGAAATCCTTAGCTATAAGCGGGGGCAATGGTGCCAGTGGAGCCAAATTACCATTATTCAAGACCAACTGATAAAATAATACTGTTGCATATATTATTGACTACACCAAGATGATACTCCCATACTATTATTTTGGTTATCTTTGCCCAACAACATCTTGTATTCATTCCCAAGCCCTCCACCACTTTTCTTCAGTTTGGTCCATTTAGAATCCTCAGCTAGTGATCCCGATAGGAACTTTACATCTGGGAGGCACAAAGTTATAAATACAGTGGCTAGAATGACTACTCTACTATGTATATGCTCATTTGTTATTTTATATGTATTGCCCAAAAATGCGTATTTACATCACACATTGATACATAGCATCTATTTAACTCTGCCTGAATTTAAAGACATTTACTTTATACAGTAATTTACAATCCCTATGATAGTGAGGCTTGTCACATCAACATTTATACCTTCATGTTTTATCACTGGCCTGTTTCATTCCATCTAGTCCATGGGTTCCCAACTCCCGGGCAACGGCCCATTACTGGGCCGTGGCCTATTCGGAACCAGGCCGTGTGAGTGATAGGCTGGCTTGTGCACGCACGGAACTCAACTTGTGCAAGTGGCGGGCTAGCGTGTGCATGAGTGCACAAATGCACACTAGCCCGCTGCTCGTGCAAGTCAAGCTGCACCTACACACACCAGCCCGCCCCTTGAACAGCCCAGTTCCCCTTCTTCCCCCACCCAGGCTGTCAAGGTTGGAGACCACTGTTCTAGTTATTTCATTTATTGGACTTATATGC